>NC_136617.1:18113360-18258360 GCF_933228915.1 Telmatherina bonti | reverse complement strand
CAAATGGTCTTGTTTACTTTTGTTCACTCTAAGCGTGACAAATAATGAGAGAAAAGATAGAATAGTGCGCTATGACAAACTGCAGACTTTCCCCAAATATCCTGGGAAATACAAACCCATACAGCCTCACATCATAACACTCCAGTGTGCTGCATCAGCCAGTTCTCCAGATGACAGGTTTGAAGCATGTGGAGTTTCTTCTTCAAAATAACAAAGAAAAGAATCTGGATTCAGATAGAATAATACTTCAGCAAGTAAAGAAAAAAAAAACACATCCTTGATAAATCACTAAATTTGATGGGCTTTTCAGTGCAGGAAGTAGATTTTAACAAATGCATGTGCTCACTGGGCACATTGATCTATTTTTTATTCACCCTTTAGAGGAGGCAATCGCATCACAGCACATCCCTGACCATCCTTTTTTTTTTCCCGCTGCATGGCATGTGGTTTCACTCCAAGGTTACGAACGGGTCGTGTTCAGACTCGAGATGATGCGTAGTCCTTGGTTTCTGAGGCTCTCTCTGAATGGAGAGATTTAGCTGGTGAAGTTCTTCGGACAATCCAAAGGAGAGCTCAAATTGAATCATGCATCACTAAAACTAAGCAATGCTCAATCAGTGCACAACAAACCTTTAAACCCAACCTTAAAACTACATTTATGTAAGCTTTTGTCATTTAATCCTCTCATTTTTCATTTATATAATTAAATCCATGGTATCTTTTTTTGGTTGTTTGTCTTAATCTGACAAGCAAAGGCTATAAGACCCACAATTCATTCCAAAGCTAAGACATGCACACATACAGCCAACCAACTGTGCAGGAAACTTCTAAATCTATCAACTAAGTGCTTAATTAGATAAGCAACTATTTCCACTGTCTATGGACACAAACACTTTGCCAAACAACATGAAATAAGTGAATTCCCTAAAGCACAAAAATCCGCATTTTTAGTGTTACATATGAGAGAAATGTGAGATGTCACTGTCTCACAAACTGTCTCATCACAAAGCAGCACCGAAGGGAGTATGCAAATCTCATTTTCAAGGCATTCATGTTATTGGTCAGTTTCCTTCCCTTCAATCATAAATGAAACTAAATTAATGGGACTTCTGATTTTCTGATCAGTGCAGCTTCGCTGTAATCTGCAGCATTTGTATGTGCTGAGTGAGAGTGATGTACGTTTAGTGTCTGAAACCAGTTGAGAGAATTTCTGCATCGCAGAGAAAATATTCTCATCAGTGTGGCTATATAATTACATCTGTTCGAGTGTCAGTCGGAATATGTGCATGAACACGCTTGCATGCCTGAAAGTAACACATTGTGAACCCTGTTCTTGTTCCCTTAAAGCACTCTTCTGCCATCTACAGGCACACTTTCTCTTCCCTTCTTCCTTTTTTCAGTTCTCTCCATCACAAGCCCAACGCTAATCACTCTGTCATCATTTCAACATTCACTGCACAACCCCAGTCTCTCAGACTGTTCAGGGATACTCTGAAAACTGTCCATAAGCGTGTAACAAACTTCACCTGCACCACAAATCCACCATTTGCAGATTTCTGGGCCCTCCTTTAGCTCTACGTCTGTGCTGCTTTAAAAAAAAATCAATAAGCTGTGTGTGAGGTTTGTGTCCAGAGAGAGAGAGAGAGAGAGAGAGAGAGAGAGAGAGAGAGAGACAGATAAAAGAGAGGAAGAGACAAAAGGGGAGAGTGGCAGGAAAAGAAGGAGCTAAAAGGGAGGGGAAGTACGAAGAGGTGTAAGGTTTGAGATCTATGGAGGTGTGAAGAGGACAGAAGTAGGATGGAAGAAAACAGTATAGGGGAGAGAAAGGGACCAAAGAGAGAGAGAGAGGGATGCAAAGAGGAAAAGACAAGGCAATAAAACAAGAGAAGTGGTGAACGGACTAGAGAGGAGGGGAGGAAAACAGGCAAAGGTGGAGAAATTTAAAGGAAAAAGATGTGGGAGAAAGGATGAAAGGTGGGGGGGGCAGAAAGGGGGACACATGAAAAAAAACAGAAGGTACAAGATGTAAAACATTCAGGTTAGCGATTTGCAGATGGAGTGAGGGAGGGGATTGGAAGGGGTGGGAGGAGTGACTGAGGCTCAAAAATAAAATTGAAATTTGCAAATTTGCGTGAGAGAAGGGTGGTGGTGGTGGTGGTGGTGGGGGGGGGAGAGAATAAGGCAATAAGACAGCGAGAATAAGGAGACATGAGGAGAGAAAATGCTGGAGAGTCTTGCATGAGTAATTCACTTTTCTCATTGGTTCTTTGCAGTTTGCACCAAGACGAACACATACTCAACCAGAAGATGTAATATATTCCAGCATGTCCTAGAAACCCAGGAATCTAAAATTCACATTACATACTTGATTTATTCTGCTGTACGTTAGGATTTTTTTTTGCCCCCCTCCCCCCCTTTTCTTTTCCAGAAAAGATAACGAATTGCAAGCAGGTAGGCAACAGCATCTTGATCAAGTGAAACTGGTAGCACTGGTTCAGATGAGATCACACAGTTCATCGGTAAATTCCAAAAACCTATTTATTTACATCAAATACAGTGCAGCTGTTTTATACGTAGCGATCAGTTTGTATGTGATGATTGGAGACAGTTTGTATGGATCCTGAAGCAAACGACAGACAACAGCTTGAATCAATCTTCAATTTTTCCTCTATTTACACCTCTTATGGTGGTAATTGTGGATGGCACAATAGAACATGGCAAATCTTCTAACAACCCATTTAAAGATATTGTGATTTGTATCATGTTTGCCTGCGCTATATTATACTGAAGCTATCAACAACAACAATAAGCAACTGCAGGATGTGATGTTTTTTTCTCTGCAATGTAGCCTGTCCATGAGTGTGCCCTGCCTCTTGCCTGCATGTGAATATGTTTATTTTCCTCTTCTGACTTTTGATATGAATGTAATGCAATAATTGGAACCAGGTAGACTTTGAGGTGCCAGCCTGAGAAAGCTGAAGAAACTTTAAAGAGGTGCTTTGAGGCCACAGGTTGGAATGACACATGAAGACGATTTCAGTGCCATGTCTGCATGAAACAGATGTGAAGAAACTGAGCAAACAGATAAAATTGGACAATTTTGGAGGTAGGTCTATGATCAAACAACTACATGCATTCAGTCAGAGGCTTCTTCAGCTGCACCAACAACAACAGGTCATTCATGTCTGGGTATATCTTTACATAAGTAAGTTCTATGTAACAACCAAGCACAAATAGCTAATTAGGGTTTACGCTGCCAAATAATATCTTTCATTTTAAGATTTATATTATTCAGTTCAGTTTCACTCAAACTACAAAGCAAGATCCCATACATATCTATATAATAGCTAATTTGCAACAGCTACACAAATAGCTATATTTGTTGGAAAGTTCTCCAACTTTCCAAAAAGAAGTTGAGAAGTTGGAGCCCAGTTCTTTGCAACAAACTTTATGGTATTAATTCTTTGCATCCTAACATAGGTGATATTATGGGGTGGGAAGGGAGGAAACAAAAACCCAAAAAAATAGCCTGTAGCACTTCATGCAAAGATCTGCATCCAAGTGGACAGTCCACTAGCATCTTCCTACGATGTCCTCTACTGTTTAATTTCATGCTTGTGTTGTTCTCACTCATATGTAAGTCGCTTTGGATAAAAGGATCTGCTTAATGACTGTAGAATAGAATAGAATAGAATCTAGTTAAGGGAAACCAGCACAGATCTGGGCTGACACCAGTGGAGAGAGACCAGTATGCTGGTCACGTTGACATTATTTCAGCCCATGTGAGAGAAAATCTCAGTATGAATTGTATTATTGCACACAGACACATACCAATCCTACACAAGTACAAAATCAATGACAATTGAATATAATAACGTTAATCATCCCACTAAAATGTAGTGGTCTGCTCAATAAACTTGATACAAACCAGTCACTTTAACATGGCTGCAAATCAGATGCATCCAGGCATGGAAGAACTTTATGATTCTATGAGCCTTTTCCTCCTGAATGACATTTTACAGCAACGAACAGCAAGAATTGTTTAGGAGCCATACAAGGAATGTGACAAAGAGCCCAGGGTCTGGCTGCACAAGCTCCCCAGACAGCCATCCCAGGAGTACACTGTAACAGGCTCCGTGTACATCAGCATCAGCCCACAGGCCCTAAAATCCTCTGCTGTCCTGGTGCCATGCTCCACAGAACAGCTAAAGTATTTCACGCTAGTCATTTTAACGATTCAGCTTAACAATAGATTTAGGGTTTTAAGATGTAAGACTTCATGATTCTGCTTGTCATTTAATAACACACTGAGTGGCCAAAAAGACTTATTTCCAACCAGTGTTTTATTTTTTTCACCAAGTTCTTGTGTTTATGATGGGGCACGGAGAAGAAAATCCTCTTTCAGCATATTACATAGATTCGCAACAAGGTTAAGGTCTGATCTCTGTGGGGACCAGTCCCACTACATTGCACAGCTTGTTGCCAGCTGAAAGATAATGACCTATGCAGTGATTATCCAGCAGGAGGCTCGCACCTATTTGCTTAGTTAAATACAAGAAGCACCCTTTTTTTTTTTTTTGGTGAGGCAGTGTATGTTTTGCTTTTGCAGTGCTTGGAAATGATTGAATCCTTTAAAATGTACTATACAAGGCATTGCATGTGTACTTGTACATTAAAAGTGTAAAAAATATGACTAAAAACAGCAGACAGCAGGTATGTTCAGTTCAGTTTCGAAAAGGTGTCTCATTTTCACATTCAGTATTCCCATGTCTCATATGGGAAATCTTACAGCACCATATCACTACAGTTAACATTTAAAGTTAAATACAGAAAAACCTATCCAGATCTTGTTATACTATATTGGCAGCTCATGAAGTGTGTAATAAGCAAATATTTTGTCTAGTAGTTAGTAAAGCACTATATCATGGATTGAATACTGAACATTCAGGTTTTCTGCAGGGCACTCGTCCTAATTCCATTCCTCTCTTCTTCCTCTTTTCAATCAAATGGCATCTGTGTCTGCCATCTCAATAACCGTGGGTAACACTTCCAATGTTTCAGCCACGTGTGAAACTAATCATCGCCAAAACCTGGTGTGCAAGTGTTTATGTGTGGGTTCGTCAGCGTGCAATAGCCACTGGCAACTTGTTGTAAAGTCATTGTTCCTCCTTCTTGTTGTACATTGTCCTCTTCACACAGACAGATTGAAAGACACACACCCAGTCACACAATCTTTGTTTTCATACACCACCCATCAGTGACAATGTGTTTTACTGCCAGCCGAACAAATATCCTCACTGTTGTCAAGTGTGTGGGCATAAATGCTTGTGTATTAATGTGTGTATATTTAGCAAATATGGGAATCACTTGAGTGTGTTGATGGCATCAGTCTCCTCACCCTCCTTTATGGAAGCTCCTTATGGTGTGTCTTGTTGCGCAGTTATCTCATTCCTAAGTTAAGTAACGTTAGTTAATTGAGATGAGAAAAATACTGTTAACTCTGTCATCCCTTTCCCACAAAATTTCCTAAAACCCGCAGCTCCTATATTCTACAGCTGACTACACATTGCTCTGCTGAGGGTGATGCCATCCAGCTGTCATAGACACAGTAGCTACATCTGGATTGTTTCAACTGTGCTTGGATCAAACTCCTCACAATAGATGGTGTCTTAGTTTCAAGTGACAAATGATATGCTTGATGTAACTCTGAGGTTCTGATTTGTTCTCATGTTTACTTGTGTAAAATGACCCTCAGTATTCCATTGAACTGGTTACAAATTACTGTACAAGGTACTGAGATTGGTCCAGATGTGAACTTAGAAATGGCCTTGTCTATGTTTGATATAACAGAGCTGATAGAGAGGGTCATTGGGATTTTCCACAAATTGGCTTTGGAGTCAGATTCTACAGATCAGTTTTTGATGCCTAACTTTTTGCAATAAACCTTTTTCTTATCAAGTTGGCATCCTCAGACCTTTTTTGCATTCCAACCTACTTTCTTCACCTCAACCTCTTCAGAATACACCTCACTAGTTTCTCAATGACTGATTAAACAGAAGCTGGACATATGGATAAGTGCCAGAGCCTAAAAATGGATTACAAAAAAGCAGTATGCAAATGTACAATAAAAGAAAAAGCATGTAGTAATGAGGAACTATGCTCTTGCTGTGATGGTAATTTGCTGCTGTTGGAAGCAGAATTAATGTTCCAAATCATAAATAATGTCTTAACTACAGTAAAGTCTATCTAAATGAGTCCTTCAGTTTTTTGTCTTTTATTATTTTTAACTTGCAACTTTAATTATCTATTTATTTACTCCTCTATTAAGTTTACTGCTTGAAACAGCTACAGCACTAGCTGATATCATGTGAGATCATGCTACTGGTTTACGGCAGAAGTCAGCCAGCACTTGATGTACAATTGGTTTAATTCTAGGTTTTGAGGTCATTAGGTGGGAAAGATGAAATCAGTCTCAGTTTAATTTTTAGACTCAAAAGCAGTTCATTCATATGTTCATTCGTTTGTTTATTTTCTATGCTATTCCATTTCTGTAGCTTATTTATGAGGATGAATACATCAGCCGCCTACACAAAAATGGATGGCATACTTCGTGCACGAGGACAGGTCATCTGGTGAAATTGAGCCTGCTTTGCGAGCTCCCAATGCCCATGTCATGTCCTTCCACATGTCAACAAGTTCCTATCAGGTGCCCCTTCTTGAAGAAAGTCACAACCTGACAGGTGGCTCCCCTGTCCAAGTTATTTTCTGTGTAATCTGTGAAAATGACTTTTGGCAATTAGGGGTGGAGACAAAGGACTGAATCGGCATTCTGATTCAGTCGGACATCAAAGGTCATCTATACTAATTGAGAGCTAGAACCGGAAGCGTTGCTGCAGTTCTTTTGGAAGAGTGAATGCTTTAAAATAGGGTAAACGGTTTGCTAATCAGAGAATGTCTGGATAAATCCCCCATGAAAAACCTTTATCTCTGAGTAATCTGTAGCACTAAAACACTACATTTCCTTGGTAACAGTCCACATCTCCAATATAGCTAGCTAGCTGTTGAGAATTGTTAAGCTAACGTGAGTCAGTTCCCCAGCTGGTCAGCAGAAGTCAGGCTTACTCAAAAACTTCAATTGTACACATTGTCCTTTAAAATAAAGCTCTTTGTAAAATATATGTATGATATTTTCCAGAGATGAGTTATCAAGCACTGGTCAGCATGGCTCTGTTGTTAAACACATTTCTAATGAAAGCCTCAGTGTGACGAGGCTGGTTTTGACAAAACTCTGAACTAAAACTTTGACAATTGAGGAAATAAAACTCAGTTACTCAACAGAATGCTGATATTTTTCTGAAAATGTTTCTGCCAACTTGAGAAAACATTTTCCCCTCCCAGTAGTATCTTTAGCAAAGCTAAACATTAGGCTGTCCTTTTGACACTGGCTTCTTGATCCAAAAAACTACACAGCCAGTAATAGTAGACAATTTATAAAAAGACAAAACAAAATACCGTCTGTCTGTTTATCTGTCAGTCTATCTATCATGTTTATGAGAGACTTTGGACCCATCAGGTGTGTGTCCCATGTTATTGTTGTTACTAAGAAGCATTTTTGTCACCAGTCAGATCCACATGATTTTTCCAAATGCTGTTCTCTGGCAGAAGAGGCTGCAGATTTGTTGCAAAGGATAAATACCATCCAGCCCATTGTGGATACTAAAAAACACACCACATTCCTGCAATGTCCAAACCCGTTTCATCTTACAGAATATGACTCATAGCTGCAGATTATATGACAAAACAGTGGTTCAATCTTTAGCAACCTTGCAGCAGCAGCAAAACATGGACATTATAATTCAGGACAGATATTTATTTAAATATTCAAATGCAGCTGGAAAAACCAACAAAGATCAGTGTCCTGTATACTGCATCAAAGTGCTTTTGAGATTGATATAGCAAATTTAATTGTTTATATTATGTATGTATTATAAACTTTAGTAGACATTACTTTAACTCATTCTATGGTATTTTCAGAGTGAGGTAGTGTGAGTAAAATGACCTCAGCCACTATTTAACTGACTGGCATTTATGGTTGTGGGGAGATTTAATGCTTTTGCTGTCAGTGTATCCAAAAACATTTCAATTTCCTGGTGTTAGCCGGGATATCTGATAGTCATACAGTGTGTTGTCAGCTGTGAGGTATTCAGATTTATGAAAGAGTTTAATGTTTTCTTCCTATTTTTCTTTTTCAGTTGAGTCGGGTGGATGTCTGTTAAACCTGCCTATTTAGGAAACAAAAACAAACAGAATAAAATGTTTTGGATGAGCCTAATTATGTTTTTTTCTTTTTTTCACTTTTGACAAAACCTTATCTCAGCTGGTTTCTTTAAACTGGGGTTTCTCAAACTTCAATCCTTTAAGGCCACTGCCCTACAGGGATTTAGTTGTTTTCCTGCTTCAACACACCCTATACAAATTGTGCTGGTGTTTTTCTCAAGTCCTGCACAAGCTTGTTAAAAACCCATGTTCTTGGGCCAGGTGTATGCTCACAAGCAAACGGGTCGAACTAGCGGCACAGCGGCCCCCAGGAACAGGAGCCGAAGGTTTTTCACAAGGTTTTTCAGTCAAGACAGACCATGAAAAGGATTGCAGGTATACATAAATCAGTGTACATGAGAAGAAATAATGAATTAATAAATCACAACATGATCAGTTATTTATAACAAAAGATTAATACTCGGGAAGAAACAGGGACAATTTGAATCTGTAAAAGCATTGTAAAACACACGTATATTTTTTCCAGAACAGAGCAGCTCAGAGCTTGCCTGCTACATCCAGGAGTGTCCTAGCTCTGTTCTTTGTGTGCACTGCTCATACTAATGCCACGTTTCAATCAATCAGTCAGCATGAACTGGTTGTGCAATCATTTGTCTTTACCCCGATTGTTAAAAATCTGTTTCACAGAGTGCACAGAAAATAACTTGGAGAGCAGAGACACTTACAAAGGTGACACTGTCCTTCGTCAAACAGTGGCTGCCGACGAACTCGTGCACGTTTAGAGAAGACGCAAATAAGATCTCAAGGGACCTGCGTGAAGTTGGCCCACCAATCTTCCTTTTCAAGCATGGTGATGCATTAATATGTGCTTTTCTTGTGCTTTATTCAGTTTTATGTTGCTTGTGCACAGCCATGTGAAAATTAAAACTGGAAAACAAATAAAATAAATTATAATTTATATATACATATATATATATATATATATATATATATATATATATATATATATATATATATAATTTTTGTAAAAAAGGCTCAATAATTTTCTGTTTGTGCTAGTTTCTACTTAAATAAAAGAATTGCCCTTTTGTGATTTTTGAGATGTTAAACATTCGTTATGTGGTTAATCTGAGGGTTTGCAGCGTGCCTCACTGTCTTCCAAATGAACTGAACTTTTTTTTTTAATTTGTTTTTATCGTTTACATGTGTTGCTTACGTTTTGGAGCAATGAATATTACTTTAATATAATTTTGATATCAGTCTAATGACATGCTCCCCCCGCCCCCATCCCACCCATCACCCTGCCCACTGTCAAAAGTCAAAAGTGCAGTGCAATCCAGCTCAAACATGGCACAAACAAGAACATTTAGAGTTCATTTGGATAGCAATAGAGGAGGGGTGAGGGAGTGGATCTGTATGCTCCTTAATCAAACAAAGAATGTTGATGTTACCTTTCGGCTTATCCCTCTGAATGGGTTGCCACACTGAATCATCACACAAGAATTGGCTCAAGTTTGCCCTTTCTGACGCAATCCTATGCATTTGTCCGGCTTGGGACCGACCCTCAGAGAACGTGTCCCCCTTGGGGCAGCAGCAGCGTAGGTGAGCAGAACTCGAACCACATAGACCACAAGACAAGCGGCTCTACAGTGTATATAAAGAATGTTTATTATCTAAAAAAAATAAAGGAGTACAAAACACAATGTCTTTCAGTATAAATAATTGAGACAGTTTTCATGAAGTTTTATTGAGGATAGACATTTACGCAGGTTTGAATGCACATAACAGGGTTAGTTATGCCTCATAGGCTGCTCTCACACACAGTGGGCTGTCTCTTGTGCAGCAGGATCTTTTTGTTCAGGGGGGATCAATAAATTAATATACAATGGTAGTTTAGTCTGTGTGCTTGTATGTTTGGTTTGCTCTCCCCAGATTTTGATATAAATGTAACACAATACTCAAGTTGCAAGGAAAGAGTGTGTGTGTGAAGGTGAGAATTTTCATCGTGTTTCACATCTTTTGTCTGATAAAGTACAGCCAGAGAAGCTATATGCATTTTTAACATTTCAAAAGAAGAAAATGCAGCGTTTTATTTCCCTGGTGAAGGAGTTTGTATTGGAAAACTGGAAATGAAGCATTTAAGGAGACATGGTTGAAATCTCCACAGATTGCCGTGAATGAGTTGGGGTGTTGTGTTTGTAACCTGGCAACGACTAAGCTGATGACATTGGAGGCGATGTTGGCAGCAGCAAGAGAAATTTACTGCAAACTGATTTATTGTCATGGACACAGACTTGCTCCTTTGCAGTGATATGTCCAGGATTACTGTGTGTTGTTAGCAAGTACTGCAATACCTTTGAATATTGGTGCCTTTACCATTGCCAAGAAATTTCAGTTTTAAACAATGAACCATTTGTTCTTTCTTGCACTTTTGTATACAACATATCTCTTTTAGCCTGTATCTGGTTAAGAGACTGTAGTAAAAGGTTTCAGGATTTTCAATAATCCACACACAATACAAAAAAAAAGTTAGCCAATTTGAAAACTAGGCAGCATTATAACAAAGTGGCATATAAGGTTGATCTTATGCTGGGGGAGTCTCTGCAGCAGATTAATGCAGAGAAAAATATTGCATAAGTTGCTCATAATAACAGAAAACACTGCACACCCATTACACAGAGTGATTAAACTACAGAGTCAGCTCAGCCAGAGGCTTCTTCAGCTCTGGTTTAACAAAGACTAGAACAGGAAGTAATTTCTGCCCAAAGCAATAGCCAGGCATGCTAATCACTACTTGTGATAACAGACTCGAAAATGATCAGCTCTAAGCAAACTTTTCCCTCTCACTGATACCGGTGTGTACTCTCAGATCACATACATGCACTGAGCATGCACTATCATCATAATAATCAATGTAGATTAGAAGTCATTATGGGAATTTGTTTTGTTCACTCTCAAGGCTTTCTTTGGCGCACAAACACGTTTGTATAACACTGGAATCTTTGCCAAGTGAGTGTGAGCATTTCTGTTAATACTCCTTTTTAAGAAAAAAAAAACTTTGCAGCATTAAACACAGCCTAGTCTGAGAGCAATCCTCTCTATATTATCACGCATTGAAGTGCAATATTGATGTAGTGTCTGGTTTTTAAGGGGCAAAGCAGACATGGCCTCTAGCCACCAGTTCCCATTACTTTCAGATAGCAATGATTTGGATGCAATCTACTGCACTCCACTGTGCCATATGGGTGTGCATGTGGATGTGGCCATAGGTGTTTTGTGTGCAATTTCGAATAAAGCATTGATAGATTGTGGTGTGTTGCCATTTTGAGTGAGATGGACTGAATCTAAGTATTGTACTGCCTGCTTTGATACTCTCCCTTTGATTCTGGGTCTGCCTGTCTAGCATTTTTCCTCAGTCCTGCACACTGCCCAGAGGATAGAAGGAATCTTCTAAAATGGTTATTTATCTACATCTCATTCTCTCTTTTTTGCTACCTCTTCCCTCTCTACACGATCGGAGCAGGGCACAAACATCACCTCAATAACACACAGCGGCACACTCAGGCAGGGCATTTTAGAGTTGTAAATCCTGCATCAACTGTGAGGCTGTCACTGGCCACACCAGATAAATAAGAAGTGCTTGTGAGGATGTGTACGTGCAAGCATGTAAACTGTGTGTGGTTTTGTGTGTTTGAATGAGAGGGATTGAATTTATGGCTTTCAGTTTAATGAAGTGAACAATAAAGTCACATGTAGAAAATCATCAGGATAGAAACCAGGAAGATGCATTAGATTCAGTTAAAAGTGTTCAGCTGCAGCCCATCCTTTTTGTTTATGTGCACTGAAAATACTGGCAACGAAATTTCAAGTTGGTTCTTAGAGTCTTATTAACTTTGGCAGATCAAGCTACAAGATATCAAGATACAAGAAAATGTCTATGCCTGAATATTCAGCAAAGTATATTTCATTCTTTTATTGCACAGTAACTCATTAGGTCACTTTGCCAAGGTTAAACTTACGTTCTCTGCATAGAAAATTATATGAAGATAACGCTAAAAGAAATTCTCTTGAAATTTTTTGTCTTTATAAAAGCACTTACGGCTTTTATTTAGTACAGGAATAACAGGAGACTGAAATATTGCTCACCTTTCTGAAATTATATATCAAATGTTTCTAATTTCACATTATGAAATTAGATAGTTTGTACATTACATGCTGATTACAGTGTATGACAACAGTAACTGGCTGCAGACCTTTACTGTCACAGCTAACAGTAATGTAGCCATGACAACAGTATAAGTCGTTGCATATTACAGCCAGTTTGACTCTTTTTCAAGAGGGTTTAATATTTGCTCAATTTATACACTTAATGATCTCAGTTCACTTTGCATATGAATGGCAAGATGCAGAAGCCAAGCATCATCCCCTTGAAAAGGTGCCGGAGCAGAGTGGGCAGCAAATGATTTACTGGCTGAACAAACGTGCTGTCGTCCAATCACAGTCCTTTGCTGCTGACCACATTGTTTTCTGTGATTCTTAATAAAGAAATAACCAAAATACATAAACACAAGAAAAATGCTTGCATTCACATATTTTCTTTCTTCTATAACCAACTTAGGACAATTTAGCATTCATTCATTCTCTTAACCGCTATAGTCCAATTAAGGGAAAGACATTCACTATCACATTCATTCCTAGAAAGAGGTTTTAAATGATCAATTAACATGCATGTCTTGGTATCGTGGGAGGAAGTCAGAATACCCAGAGAGAACCCATGAAGAGAAGAAGGGGAGAACATGCATACATTTTTTAAAAAAAAATAGAAATGAGTATTTACATTTGTGAGGGACTGTGCTGGTAAAAGAAAAACACAGCTGGTTTAAAAAAGATACAGGTTTTATTTGCCCAAAATGATGTTTTAACAAAAGGAATTAGGCCAACTAAACAAAACCTGAATCAAAGTCCTAAACTAACAGATTAGGCAACCCAACTAAAATCAAATTAAGAAAAATCAACTGACCTAACAAAGTAGAAAGTTAAATTTCTGTTTTTATTCAGTGCAAGAAAATGTGCAATTTAGGAAGGAATTTATGTAAGGAAGAACAAATATTTGTCAGTAATTCTTTTCACATTGATAGCAAAAAAAAATAAATAAATGAATGAACGTAAAAAAAAAAAAGTTTTGAGATAAAGTATTCTGGTTCATAATATATAAAAACTAACTTGACATTTTCAAAATATATTTAATAAAACAAAAAAAAAATTCACTCCATTGTTTTTTTTCTGTCAGTGAAAACTTGTACTTTAAATAAAATCTCTTCTCTCTCAAAACTTTTTTGTTTTCCCTCTAAAAACTTGTCTCTGCTATAATTTCAAGATTTTGCTTTCGTAAAAGTGTGCCATGGGTGGGTTCATGATGCTAATGGTCATTCTCAACCAAACTGACAGCTAAGTGGCGATCAGTTTGGCAATATGGCTACGCCTTGAGCAGTCATCCACCATTTCCTTGCTACGGCACCAACACCATTGCAAAAGCTTGCATCCTCCACAAGAAGCGAAAAGTTTTTTCTTGCTCTTGAGGCTGCAAGAAGAAAAAAAAAAATCTTTCATCCGATCCATTCATACTACTTTGTCTGCAGTGGGGAGGGATCACTGCAGCCGGCGATGTCTGCTTTATGCGCAATGAACCCAGTTACCCGGTTCTACTGTTTTCTTTAAGTTCAAATTGCTGAGGTCACTAAACCATTAGTATCGAGCTTTGTTTATCACTCCTTGTTAAGAAAAAAAAGCAGCTCAAGACCGAAAAACGACAGTTCACAAATTAATGAGTCACTTCAAAGTGACCACTTCTACTGCCTTTACACAGGCTGTGGATCAATAACAGCCCTTTCTCTACCTGTTTTTGTTAAAGTTTTTGTCTTTTCCATTTTCTTGAAAAAAAAAATCAAGTCAAAAGTTGTTGGGGTATTTTATTTCAGTGCTTTGCTTTGTTTAATTAGTTCCACCCAGACCAAATACGTTGCATATCCCAGAATTTTTTTCTCTGCTACCGTTGTATCATGTTGTAAATGTGCAAATAATCAGTGTGAATCACTCCCTCTTCATGTCCAATCAATGTATTTGTCCAGTACCATGGTAACAGTTTAAAAAGGACACCCAAAAGTAATCTATGCTATTCTGTTCCTATTGTATGCCTGATCACAGCGTGGAAGTGTTGAACATTAACAGGTGTCCTCAGCTCAAAAATTAAGCAAATGAAAGAAAGTTAAGAGGGATTATTTTGATGGATCATTGAGGACCAACTGATCCGACTCATTTAAAGTTGCAGCTAAAGATTTATGTCTTGGAAAAATTTAAGGTTGGTTTTGTCATTTGTGAACATTATTAGCTAAACTGCATTTGCCAACTTTAATATCTGGCCTTATAATATGGGTCTATTTCATTTTTGAGCTTTTTCCCTCCCATTCAGAGTGAATTTCCATCTGCCTAAAGACCACCTGCTCACAGCAATGGAAGATAAACATGGGTTATATTTAGATTATATACTGTCCAGGCTAACTAAGCAGTTTGTGAGTCTTCACATGCAGCAAATCAGATATGTCCTGCAGGGCTATACGGGGGTGTGCAGCTATAACAACATGTTTATTTGGGCTTCAGATACAATTTGCAAATGTGAGAAACAATAAATCTCTGTTTCTTTTTCAGATTTACAGCTTTGGTCTACAGCTGAAGCAGACTATCTTGTCCCTCCAATTTTGCCAGTTTGAGCTCCTCCACTGCTCACCTTGCTGCTTTTTGAACCAGAAAGAGAGGGTCAGGTTTGAATGATGAGTTTTCAAAACAGTAACCTGAGGTCAATTCACCTATAAGGCGAAACTATGTGATTTCAATATAGCTGTGGTAAAACAGCTGAACGCAGACAAAGAGGATCGATTTGAGCTCTACCAAAAGCATCTGCTTACTTAAACATATTAACTGTTAACATGATTGCAAGGAACAACGAATTCATGAAGTTTTGGTCAACAACCTTGTGGACAAGTAAAGAACAAAATAAGTGAGTGAGTGGGGATTTCCAAGTTGCTTCAGTGCCAGAGTGCATATGTATATTACAGGCTCATTATCACAGCACTGAAATCTGAACATAATGAACCAAATGTGGCTCAAATCAGGAGTGTTCAGCTCCAGTCCTCAATGGGTAATTGAACACTTATCACATGCAAGTTGCTTTGGATAAAAGCGTCTGTAGGAGAAGAAGAATTTGAAGCAGGTTTGTTCGAGCAGAGATACATTGAAAACCTGCAGGACAGCAAACCCAAGGACTTTAAACGCCTCATGTTTATTAGAACGCCGCTTAAATAAACATGAACTTCCACATCAAAGAATGACTGTTCAAATGATCTACAAACTGAGACTCATAGGCTAACAAAGGCTAATCGTCCCTTCTTTACTATAAATCACATCATACATCAGCTCTGTCAATCAATCCAGTGGGAGCAATGTCACCAGTCAATCTGCCCTATCATGAAGATGTCCCTCATCTCTAACATTGACCTCACGGACATCATGTTGATATGACCTGGATCTAAAAGATCAACATTCCCATGTCAGCAAGTTATCTAGCAACAACCATGGGATAGTCAAATGAAGCACATTGCTGCATCTGAGAAAGATTTTGATTTGCTGCTTGACTGTCACAGTCAGTTTGCAAGTTCAAAGTTTTTCATGAATGCTGAATTTCTGTCTTTTTTCGCTAAACATCACATTTATAGATTTAACCAAGAACTTTTGTGTTCATAATGAACAACTATTTCATAATGTTAAATGTAGACACTTAAGACCATAGGTTAGACGGGTAAAATATCACATTCAATCCACATTTCTCTCAAGGGATCCAATTAGACTCCAACTAAATTTAAAACAAAGCATTTCTCTTTCACTCAAGGTTTTCTTTGGTGAAGAAGGAAAGGAAAAAACAATACAAATTAAATTTTTGTTGCCGGGTACACTACACCTGCTACTATCTGCATTTTCTATGTACCTACACTGACGGCTGCATTGTTGGAGAATAAACCAGCATTCAAAAAGCACTGCATATAGAAATGTTTACCTTCAAAGATTACTGTATCTGTGTCAGGGACTTTGAGGAATTTTGTAGAGAGGCTAAATAGATAAATCAGAATGGTTGAATGCTTGAAACTGCGATTGAAACAAAGCAGATCATCAAGAAAATCAGAAAGAACCAAAAAAGCAGATGTACTGTCATTGGCATAGTTACTGAAGAACAATGTAAACCACTTAATGTTGAGATTAATAATAATTATCTCCCAGCAGCACTCAAAGACAATATAAACAAATAGTGTAGTGTAGTATTACAACAGGACAAATTTAATTAAATCCATTCATTTTTAAAAAAAAACTAATGTTCTCAAGAGCTCTTCTGCCAGTGTAAAAGCCTGCAAAGATAACTCGACACCACTGGGAACCAGGTTGAAAAGCCTTAAGGCATTCTGCTGCTGTTCAGAAATACCTGAAATACTCCCACAGCGGTGGCTCTGCTTTCTTTTATGTAAGCTGTCACTCAACAGTCACCTCTAGTTCAGGGTTTAATAACTGTGAAGAAGAAGAAAAAAAACATAAGAGGAAAAGAGTATAATAAAATCACTCTAAATAGGAAACATGGCATATAAACTATATTGATGTTTTATTGCTTATTCTAATTCATGTTATGCAATATCAATTTCTCGAGAGCTAATTCTGAGGTGAGAAGGGCTTTATATGAACAAGGTGTCCTGGTGGCCTGAAATTTATCTAGTAACTGAAAGGTCATTGGTTTGATCATAGATAAACCAAGTGTCAATTGGCAACCATGTATCATGTATCATGTTAAACCGTCTTTGAGATAGCCACTGAATGCCAACCTGATCTCAGAGTTCAAATCCACGAAAGGTAAACAGATGAATCACGTTAAATTGCAGAAAATACAATACAGAAAATTTTATAAAAGTGATGAAACCTGAACTAAGGCCATCAAGATCCAAATAGTTTACACTTATTTTAATCCTATACATGCACACATTTCAATTTCAGGGCGTTTCCTTATTAGAGCAGCTGTTGAAGTTGAATCCAGGATACAGTCATCTAATATGGCTAAACATGCAAGTAAAATGTGTTTGATATCTTACAGCTCTAGAGGGCTTTCCAGAGTAAAGCACACCAATAGATACCTGGTCAGCAGAGCAGTAATGTGTTACTCAGCAAGAGCCTACTAACTGTACAAAGAGAAGACAACTTCTCAGGTTCAGTTAGGCTCCTTTCAGACGTGCACTTCTTTCCATTAATCTAATGGTCTCTTCTAGTCACTTCCAACTTTGCTTGAACTTAGTACATCAGTACATTACCAGTCAGCTCTGTGGAAGCACTGGTACAACTATTTATTTTTTTTTATAACTGTGTTATACTGTATGGTGCTTTGTGTTTTTTGATAATGGACCAACAACAACAACAACAACGACGACGACGATGATGATTATTAAGTATAATTTAAAAAAAAAAAAGAAATGCATACATTTTAATCATGAATTTTGCAATGTTTAGTACTGGAACCCACATTTCATCTGATGGCCATGGTCATTTAAAAAAAGGCACCAGATAACCTCTGGACCTTAAAACTCCATGTTTCAGAGTCATTTTTATTTGCACACTGATACTCATTATGTAGATTCACTGAGTAGTTATCGCCCTTCAGTGTCCTGGGGCTGAGATGTTGCACTTCACAATTTTTTTTCTGTCGCTGAGCATCATGTTAAAGTTGCATTTTTCTTCATGGCATCATGTCGCCTGTAAGCAATAGGATATCAACACACTGGACGTGCAACATGGCTGAAATATAAAGAAAAGAAAGAAATTGTCACGATTGGACTGACTTTTATTGGCTGGAGAGAGCTTAGGAAAGAGACAGGGTACAAGATGGATACCAAATTAGTGCCCAAAAATAACAATAAAAGGAAACACAGTGGTTTATCAGGCAAATTTAGATGGAGGTGAAGTAAGACTGAGAAAGAAAACATAAGAATTGTAACTAGGGAAAGAGAGGAGGATGAATGAAGAATAAAGAGATAAAGCAGGCTGGTTTAGGGTAGTCTGCTGTAAAAGGTCAGATCCTCCTGTAGTTTTATCTTCCAAGACAGAGTCAGGCAGAAAGCACATGACTAATAGCAGATTTTGCCAGTTATCATTCAATAAAACTGCCTCTGGTAAGCTGAGGAGACATCTGTGTGAGATTAAGTCAATTAGTCTCCAGTGACTTTGGAGCAAAAAAAAAAAAAAAAAAAAAAAAGCCCTTCCTCTCGTTTCCTCCCCAACAAATCTGTCTGCTGGTTACAGGTGTTCAGTTTGTGAGGGGTGATGTTATATCACATGGGTTTAAGTGGTGAGCTGGTTGCAGATTAGGACCATGATGAGGTGGGGGAGTTTCATGCTTTCTCACACTCTTGTGGGAGTTGAGGATGTGGTGCTCAGCAGTAACTGCTGTGTACTAGTCATGAAGAGCTGATAAAACAGGTGACAAATAGCAAAGTAACTACCAGACATTTAGTGTCAAACATTTCAGTGTTTGTATCAGTTTTGCAATAACTGTTCCAGATATAATTAGAAAAAACACAATCGCTGGAAATATAAATGTAATTACTTAAAGACAAGGTAAGTAAGTAAGTAAGACCAACCATTGTCTTATGTCTGGCAGGCCGCAGTCAGGGTAGTCATGTTAGAGAATCTGGGAGGAATTCTGGTGGCGAAACCAAGCTTATGGGTACTAGTCTTAAAAAAAACCTCAAACTCCAAAATGTCATAACAGTTTCATTTAAAGCTATGTATCATCATTTTTGTTCTGTACAGCAGATGGGACCAGTTCCAGCCCCCATGTGAACCCAAATTGTACTTAGTCAGTATAAATAAAGGATGAATGTTATTTTCTATTACTGAGCTTTTTACTTTTACACCATTTATATGTTGGAAGAAAGCCTGTGTTGTGACTAATCACATGCACGTTGGCTGAGCAATGTACTGTAGTCAATGATAAACTTCAAAATAATGATACTGTTCTTATCAGAAAAATGCCAAATACAGGACAGTAAATATAAGTGAAAAACCTAAAAAATGCAAACTTGTACTGTTATTTTTATTATTTTTGTAAATGTAATAGTGTGGTAAAATATCTGGCAGATTCAGCTAAAAAGTGGTAGAAAACATTAGATGTGTAAATAATTGTGATGCAAAAATGATGGAGTGTAAAATATGGAAATATATCACTTCATTAAACCACTATGAAATTTCTGGAGTTGGGATTACTTAAGTAATTAATTTTATAGAGAGAAGTTACTCTGTAAAAAGTAACAGAGTTACAAGATCATAAGACTATTCTATTAATTGTCAAAGTGGTTATTCCATTACGTAAAAGAAAAGTTAAAATATTTTCAATATATTTGTTCCCAGGACCCCCTGCCCTAAATAGGCAACCCTACCTTAAATACCTGAATGAAATTAAAGGGTTCCTTCACAGGGTGGAAAGAACTTGATAAGGAAGTTCAATAATCTGACTCAGGTGCTTTGGAGGAGGAACGTGTCTAAAACATGCAGGGCAGGGGGGCCTGAGGACTGAACTTGAGAAGCATTGCTTTAATGGAACTCCAAATTTACCTGCATGTTAATTCATTCATAAAACAATGAATATTTGATCTGACTAATGAATGAAGCAGAAATTAAATAGAATAAATGACAAAAAGATACTTCATTAACATTAATTTCCTGCTACTTGGATGCTGTGACACTATTGTCTCCTCAGGAGAGGCTTATTTGGCATCAATTGCTGGCCAATATGAAGAAACACTAACATGGCAGAATTAAGTCTGTGCTGCTACACACACTGCCATGACATTTTACTCTCCATCAGTCTGTCATCAATTGGGTTAAGTGGTTCTATCTTGCAATAAACCCATGATGAAATGAAATCAGCTTCAGTGTGCAGTTTGATGCTATGTGTCTTCAGTGTTAACTATTAATGACGACCATCAAACATCCTTTGGGGGCAAAGCCTGGCTTGAACATATGGTGCTGCTTTATTCTTAGCTTGCACCCAGTCACAACAGAACATGGCGACTCTCAAACATTGAGCGTACTCTCCAGTTTTAACCATATCACTCTGCTTCCTCTCCACTGTAGAAGACTCACAGTAGTCTGAACAGGTGTAAAACTTCACAAAATATTGAAGCCGGTTCACTTAATGCCGTCACTCTCGTCTCTGTACATTTTCAGAAAAGTTGTTCTCTGAAAAAATTTGCTCTTCAGCAGTCATGTTCCTGCCATCTTTTCAATTTATCCAAGTCAGAATTCCTTCAGTTCTCCAAACCATAATTAATCTTACCACTCTCTACTGCAGGTAAAACACCAGCTACTCATACACAAGACTCATCTTAAGATACATAATATACCTTTAAGGCTGAGATCTAAAAAAAAAAAAAAAAAAAAAAAGATTACTGTTTGTCAAACTGAAAAGACATAGTTGCTATCCATCCATGTCACACAGGCGATGGGTGATGATTAATAATCTGGCTGCACCATGTCTGTAACATAAGCTGGTTGTTTTAAACTAGTACTGTCTTATTAAGACCCTAGAGGATACCTCTCGGACAAGCAGCCTAGCACCTGCCAGTACAAGAGGAAGGGTAGAGGTTGGCGCCTCAGAGAGAAAATAAGTGTCTATAACACTCCAGACAACCTTACTGAATACAGCATGGACTCAGCAGAACCTGAAGACTGCTCAGGGGAACAGTTGTTTGAGACATAGTAAAGCATTTATATATCTTAAAATTTAATGTATTGACTTTTACTGGTCAAATAATAAGTTAAGGAACATATAATTTAACAGCTATCTGTTGTGACTACATCATACACTAGTAAAGGGAGATAGTAAGAATTTTGGACTGAGAAGCTATTTGGCATGATTAGTATATTATTATAAACTTTATATATATATATATATATATATATATATATATATATATATATATATATATATATATATATACACACACACAAATATAATAAATTCAACAAAGAGGGTAGTTTCTTAACTAGCTAAATTTCTTATGAAATAAACTTTTTTTCTTCAGCATTGTTCAGTTCAATATCGGTTCTCAATATCATGGAGCTGATTGGGGTGTTTTATGGAAGAGGGGTAGACATTAAATGCAAACAGATCACGTTTAGTGTGGCTAAAGGATTTCTTTTTAATTGTTTCTTCATGCATTTGGTAACTACATGTGGGAAAATACTGAAATTCTGCTTACCTGAGGAAATTACTTTATATCTTTTCAAAGCATTTAACAAGCTAAAGGAAAATTAAGATGATCAGGTCATTTTAAAGATACAAGACTTTATTACACTTAGTGAAACATTGCAATATAACAAATGTCTTAAAATAATCGTAAAACTACTAACCATTATTCCTATAAGTGAAGGCAGTATTTTCTGAAAAGGTGACACTAATCAAATCATGTCTGGACTATCCTGCTGAAATCTTCTGCCTGGCTGTCTCTTATTATCCCTCCATCTCCCACTGATTCGGATTAATGAAAAAGAAAAAAAAAAGTTTTATTTAAGTATCAAATTAGGTGCTGTCTCTATATTAAGTAAGAAATAGCTTCCCTAACGTGTTTGAGTTCATATGTTAATTATCCAGTAGCTCGATCTCCAGCGATATTTCAGATTGGGACTGATTGGGACATTTTTACTGTGGTATTTCAGAGCTAAATAACTGTTAGACAACTTGGGGGGAAAAAAAAACTGGACTGGCTAAAGCCTTTGGTTTATAAACACAAGTGAAAAATAAACTGTCTTGAGAATAAAAAAAAATGTTATAGGCTGTGTTGACGTATGATTGATGCTGGAACCTGTTCAGAGTTAATGCAGACAGCAGCACTTGTTGAAATGAAAGCCCTTCCGATAAGACGGACAGATGGCTCAAAAACATGGTTGTTTTGGATCCAGATATTTTCTCTGCCATAGTGGGCAAAACCAGAGATGGAGACTCTTCAGTGTGAGTGAAAATAAGTGGCAGATGTTTCAGAGAGAATGTTGAAAGTGAAGACAGCTTTCGGAAGTCATGTGTTAGAGATCAGGTCATCTGCAGGAGAAACCCAGCACAGCCACAGAAAATCATTGCCCAGTTAAGCACAACTATTTCCTGAAAATGGCAAGGAGGTCGACATAAACTGTATTAAACGTTATCTGATCCATGTTTTTCTTTTAACTTAGGGTAAGAAATAAAGATCTATGTTCCTCATTTAGTTATGAAAAGCACGCAAAACCAAATCAAATGACAGAAGACAGTTAAAAAAAAAAAAAAAAAAAAAAAAAAACACAATTACATGACAAGACAAGCATGTACAAAAATCATCTTAAGTGAAGTGACCCTTTGGTGCCATTAGCATGTATCACTCAAGACAAAAGGCACACAGCTGCAGGCACAGCTATCGGCAAGCTTGTGGGCAAAGCAAATTGGGATGTAAAAACTACAATCAGCCTGAAAATGGGAATTTAGCTTGGAATAATTAGTGAAAGAGTACATCTGAAACAGTATTAGACAGTGTAAAATGGAATAAATACCACTGTTTAAGAAAACGCACATGGACACACAGATGCAGTCTGAGCTGTGTTATATCTCTCCTCAGTGTTTTGAATTGATGAAGAGATAAGACCAGGGTCTCATGCAGAAAACAGCATATTAACAGCCATAAATAAAGTTATGTTGAATTGTCTACTGATTGGCTCTCGTTGTTTCACATAAAAAAAAACCCAAAACAGTTCAGTCAGTAGTGGAGGGGGGGGGGGGGGGGGGGGGTCTAGCAAAATCCCTCCACATGGTCTATCTTTCACCCTGCTTGTTTCTCCCTTCAGTTGCTCTTCAAACTCTCATTGATTCAAATTACTCTCTTACCACGTTTATTTGGGTTAAGAGCAGCATGAATGTCATTCATGCCCCTCGTCGTACAAATCAAGAGACCAGTTTTGCAAACATAAACCTGTCCTTGAACACAGCACCTGACCCTGACTACTACAACAAAGCACTGATGCCGAAACCCTTCCAAGCAAGCTCCTGAAGACCGACAGAGTACTCTGCTTTATGTGTGTGTGAAGGGTTGTTTTGACAATTGCTATCCAAGGACATGTGCAAAATAAAATAACTTCAATTTATAAAGTTACATAACTAATCAATCCACATCTGTGCTTGAGAGATGTAAGATAACCAGAACATCTTTATGAGCGTTTGTAGGCTCCTGTATTTTTCTAAATAAAAAAATTTCTCAGGGATTCAGTTCATGTTCAAGCTGGGCTTTAGTGTGACAGCTTGAAATATGTATATATGTGGTTTTAGGGGTGTGCACACATGCATCCTTTGGGCCCCAGTCTATTGGAATTCATTGCTCTAGGCTGCATGTTCTCACATACAAACACAGTTTCTTCTGAACGTGACAGAGCATATCAGGCATTTTATAAAGCTAGGGAAACCTTGTGTGTGTGCGTCCAAGCATTACGTGTTCGGCATGACATCTACATTAAACAATATTTAAAACTTGCAAAAAGAAAGTGATACTTCTCACATTTTTAAAAACTGATACGTATAAAGGAACTTGATTGTGTTTAAAGACATTTCAGTCGTTCATGTTTTCCATATATTTCACTTTTTTCTTCACTAAAACTAAATAGCTTTGTGGGTGTGCTCAGGACTGTGCATATTTATCCTCCATTAGTGGATCTACAACTACTTGGTGTCCCCCTTTTAAGGAAAAAGCATTCCTAGCTTCTTCATGAAACAAATGGATTTCAGCACAAGCATGGAAATTCAGCACGCATCCACAATCCTCCTTCTTCCCTTCCTGCTTTGTCCTTTTCTTGAGGTCACCACAGCAAAACATCTTCTCCGTACTGGGTCGGTAAGTTGGGACCATAGACTGTGTCTCAAAGATGGATGGGGCTTCTGTGATGTCACCCGTAGGTTTCTGAAAAGCTGAATTGAAGCTCATTGGGCAGTTCCCACTGTCGTCATCTTGGCAGCGTCACACATATTCTCTCTTCCGGAAAATACATAAAGAGTGAGGCTCAGAGTGGGACTCTGAGCATCAGGGTGGGTGATTGATGTCTATCAAACTCCAACCTGTTTTGTAGCTAAGAGTTAAGCAAGATAACTGGTAGCCAACAGGAGCTAACCAGCCGAAGGGGGTAGTTGGACTAAAAGCCAAGTCACGCTGTTAAGTGCTACATTTAGCCTTCTTGCAGCAGGATACTACATCAATCAAAATTTGCTCTGTTTTGGAGCCCCTAGTGGATGAGGGATGAACTCCAATTTTTGCCACTTCCACATGAACTTAACTTTTAACCGTCAGATTGCTGCTTAGTTGGCATGTTTTACTGTGGATGCCCTTTCCAGCACAACCCTTGCATTTATCCAGGCTTGGGACCGGCCCAGAGAAACCTGACTTGTGCCCCTTTGGAGCTGCATCATACTGCCAACCTTTAGACTAAACGGCTCTAACTCCTGAGCCACTACCATTCCCAGATTGCATTCACAATATGTTAAAATAATAGACCATGCATTGTCATGTACTGAATATACAAGTAGGAGCTATTTAATGACTGACTTGTGCATAGGCAACATGCAATCCCAACCAAGGGGATTTTCAAATATTTCTTAATATGGATGCTTAGAAGAATTTATGCATGTTCCGGGTGACCCTGAGAATTAAGCATCCACAACAGCTAAAAACATACAAAATAAACTCTGGGCTCATGATTGCCATCATCTGATAAAACTTGTATGGAAAAGCTAAACCATATAGGCAGCCCTCTTATCTAAGTCGGAGTTATACAATAATTTTTATAAAAGAATGAATTCCCACACTAATGTGTTAAAATATGCACAGACTATTATATTTCTGAGAAATTGTCACAATATTTCACTCTTTTAAGTTGCAGTGTGTCACCAAAAAATCTTTTCAGAATTTTTTAGGATTTTAGAAGCAATGGACATGCACTTTTTAAATTTAATCTATTATATTATATTCTGTCATTTAGAAAATGCTTTAACCAAAGCAACTTACATATGTGAGTGAGAACACCACAAGCGAACAATCAAACTTGAGAAAACATAGTCAATAAGTGCTAGCTTTTGTGATAAAGTCTTCCAGTCTATCACCTTAACACTAAAATAAGACCAGTAGTAAATTACCACAGCCTCTACTTTAAAAAAAAAAAAAAAATACTGGTTGTGTCTGTTATTAATTCAAATATTTAAGTGTGAACTGATTCATTAAATAAACACAAATAAATGAATAATAATAATAGTAGTTCATTACAGATGTGGGAGAATTAATCAGCAAGAATGATTGGCTCCTCTCTTGCATTTTCTGGAGGCTCAGAATCAGTACTGTCTGCACCATCTCATGTGTTCATCTTTCTGTCTGACTTTCTGGTTGCATCTCAACTGCCCCACCATTTAATTATTCAAATGAACTGTGAGAAATAAGGGTTGTCCACCATGCAGTGCAACACAATATAAGCGGTATTTCAAAAATTCATCTTCGACCAAACAACATATCAAAGAAATGAACATATTTGAAGACGTAGTTCATTCTGAAAAAATCTGAAAATCTAATGGTTAAACACAAAGCACTGCCTCAAAGCACAGACCCAAGAGTTTGCAACAGATTAGCATGCCCATGCAGTGTTTTGCTTTGGAAAAAACAAAATGCTGCATGACTACACCCAAGACAGGACATTAGCACAGGTTTAATTAACAGTTAACATGACAGATGTCATGCAAGTAGGATTATTTAATCTTGACTGTAAACTTTTCCTCAATCTAATCCAGTAGCTTTGATGTTAAAATATGATTAACCTGTATCTTAAAAGTTAAAACAGAAATTTTAAATAACCAAACCCATCTGCATTGGATTTAAGGAGTCCCTGCTTTAATATGAGGTATTCTCATCTAATTTAGAGAAAGCATGTAAGAATGACAATCTTTTGCTAATTGTAGAGGCCCCAATATAAAATACTTTCATTGATTTTTATTATTTTGTGACGTCAGAAATTCTGTGACAGCACCAAAAGGGTTTCTTCCTTTAAAGCACTAAAGTGCAATTCAGACACAACCTTGCAACATTTTTCCACTAGTTTACCTTTAAAACATCTTGGTTTATTTCACAGAATGTTTGGCGTTAATGTACATCTGTACTGCAAGGTCCTGTCCAATCAACTCTGCTGCATTCTGCTGAACCTGAGCAAACAGCATATCTCGATACACTTCAGCACCCACCTACTTGCTACTGTGTTCTATCACATCATCAAGAAACACTAACAACCTGCAGCCATTGCCATGCTTACCCAGACAGCAGCCAGTTGCTGTTCAAATGCATCTTTACTACAGCAGTTGAACAGTTTGATGATCTGGAGCAGGGATCACCCATCCTGGTCCTTGAGGGCTGTTGTCCTGCAGGTTTTCCAAGTGTCCCTGCTGCAGCACCTGATTCGAATCAATGTGTATTTAGTGGACACTAGCAGAGCTTGTCTGAGTATGAGTCAGGAGTTTTCCAGCGGGGTCACTTGGAAAACATGCAGGACACCGGCCCTCGAGGACCATGATTGGGTGATCCCTGATCTGGGGAGTCTGCAGTGATCTTCAAGGACATGTGTTTCATGCAATGTTCCCATTTCATTGCATTCATGCATGTGGTCCTCACATGGTTCTTGCATGTGAATCAAGTGTGTTTAACATTTTTCCCCAATGTGGTTCACATTTCAAGCACACATTTTTAAAAATTATATGTGAACCTCATGTGTGAATATGTGTTTCAAGTGTGATGCACATACGTTTTTTTTTACATGTTTTTCTCTAAAAGAAGAGTTGCCAAAAGAGCATTTTCTCTTAAATAAACAAACCTGGCAGCCTGACTTAGATGTGAGGAGTTGCATCTGAAAAAAAAACAACAAAACTTCTCTAACAATAAATTTTTGGACATAAAGGACCAAACGTTACATGTAAAAAAAAAAAAAAAAAAAAAAATATGGTGACTGCCAACATGCCAGGAAATCTACAGCTAATGGCTGAAAAAGTGATACAATGCATGGTAAGTTAATCATACATCTGAAACCTTAATGTCTCCTTATCTTAAACTTATTGTATGTGCAACATTCAGCATTTAAGGGTTCTTGGACAGGCTTGAAAGAACTTGAAGAGAATATGAGAATTCCAAGCTTGAGATAAAGAGATTGAGTAAAAAAAAAAAATCCTTTAATAGATCTGAAATATATAGGCAGGCAGATGTTGGTAGGCTTCTTTTGGGTAAGTATAATTGTGAAAGCTAGTGACCGCCTAGTTGCAACGGGGGGTTACTGTCAGGCAAGGGACCATAAAGAGAAAATAGTAATGATATAAGATTAAAAGGGATGACATGACCACAGGCTGTGCTTACAAAAATAGTAATGGATTAGATTTATATAGAGGTTTTCAAGTTACCCAAAGCACTTTATACTGAATCCATTGTCACGTTGATGCTTGATGATGGTAAGCTGACAGAAACCTGGCAGCCAATCCATGCCAACAGCTTCTCCAATCACAAGAATCACACACCAGCCTCCATGCAGACACCTTGGAGGGCACAATGACTCATTGGCTGGAATGAAGCATGTATGAAGGAAGATTCAAATCTGCTCAACTGCCTGAGCCACTGCCACTCCTGTCATATCAAATCCAAAATGTTGCCAATTAGGGGAAAGCCAAAGCATATGAATATGAAAGGAAGGAGAATGTTTGCATCAACTGCAGACATTACAAACTGTATGGCAAATAATGGCTAATTTAGAATAGATGTTGTGGATTCTGTTGAGAGCCTCACATTGGGTTAAAAGCCTTGGCAGGCACATATGTAGTAACTATGAACCAAATCTAATGTTTCCCATTCCTTTCATGTTGATGTCACAGTCCAATGCTATGTATTTTCAGTTTTCCATTTGGGCCCGTCGCTAAAAGGATTTCTGCTAGCAATTGCTTTCTGCAAAGTCTCTAATCTAGAACAAATGAAAGAGGAAGAGTTTGGCAAACCATTTTTTAGCTTCTCCGCGACGATCCCATCATACAGTCAGGCTCTGAGACACAGACCCATGAATGAAGGTACGAATTCTGAATTTTAAGCAACGTTTAAAATAAACTAACACCCTTGCAGAATTATCTTAAAAATTACTGTTGGGCCTGAACTGTACAGGAGTTTATCATCTGCATTTAGTGATACTCCAAAGGCAGCCAGAAAGCTATGCGAACAGCTGCAATTGAAAACAAACATGACAAACGTGGGCAACCTTTTCTAGAAGTTCGCCATCAAAGATAACAAATAGTGTTTGCTCATTTGCACTACAGCCTCTAAAGAAATATCTAAATTTGCAGCCTCACCCTGCAGAAAAGGTCATAACCAAGGCTAAACCCGCTTGCTAACAAAGGTACCAACATTTGACCCTGTTAAATGTTTGTTGCATTAAAGATTACTATTATTTGGAAGGTCTTGTTACACTGTGTGATAAAATTAAAATGATGGCAGATGACAAAATAAGATTGCTATAAAGATGCAAATCCCATCTGGTCTAAGAAAATAGGGTCATCACCCATTCAGAGCCCAACAACTTTAAGTAGGACTTTTGAATCCACACTAAAGAGTCACATCAGTCTATAACAACAGGGCAGGAGAGGACATTTCTCCCTTCTCAAAATTAAAAGCACAACAGCTTAATAGAGTGTGTCGTAGTTTGGCATGTGAAGAAGCTCAGGTGTATATCTTAAAATTAGCACAAGAACTTCCTATCGATTTTATGCATAGTAGTCATGACTTGACAGAATTTTACAAGCTTTTATCTTCCATATTAATGAATGAGGATGGTATATATATATTACATTAAATAAGTCAACAAATCCAATAAATAGGAAAAATATCTTTGCATATGTCTGTAGAGATAAAATACTGTTTCTTTTAAGTGTAACATTGTTTTTTTTTTTGTTTTTTGTTTTTTTTTTTTTATTCATGAATGCACAAAAGCACAAAATGCAGTTCTCAAGTAAAAGTATTTAAAGCTTTTTCCCCACTTTTTCGAACCCTCTATAGCCAAGGTGGTTCTGGAGCCTGTTTTAGCTACCAACAGATTGTCAACAGGGTATGTACAAGACAGGCTGTTACCAACTTGGCTCACAGTGGTAACAAAAGAGGGAGTCAAATATTGTATTGTATATAAATACTTGTAAATAAATTGTGATATTGTAAAATATTGTAAATAAATACTTTATTTACAGAACTTAATCAAAAACAAACTCATAATGGGGTCTGAGTGTGCAAAATATCAGCAGTGAAATGCTGTAAATAGTTGTGTGACCATCTGCGCAATGTTGTACAAAAATGCAACCCAGAACTTAACAAATCATAATTACCGTGATGGGGAAAGAAATGCTGCCCAGCCAGAGGAAAAAACGGGGAGTGAGTCTTGCAAACGCAGGCTTTATAAGTTAAGCCACTCCCACTTCTGCAGGTGCAGTGCATTCTCTCCTAATCACACCTAATACAAAACTAAGATGGCAGACCATCACACAGGCCAACAGTCCTCTAGGTCTTCAAAAATTTATGAAGTTCTATAGGACGAATTACGTACTAAACTCAACACTCTTAAAGATATTAGTATCTTATGTTTTTTTTTTCTTTTTAGGTTGTGCATAACATCGTCAATTTAATGTAGGTTTTGGGCTCACAGCTCCAGACTGAAAAGTAAATTGCCCACTTGGAATCAACTCACTGAAACATTTTACCTATGTAAATGACAAAAAGCAGTTACTCAAAAGCCCTCATTTCTCCTTGAAAAAGCCCTGGAGTGAATTGTCTAATTATATCGGATGTTCTGAAAATGAGGCTCCTAAGGATTAAAGAGCTGCAATTCCTGAACCCTTCCTCCAATTAAGCGATGAATACCCGTAAATGAAGATGATCATTTGCAGTTTCATCTCACATTCATTAACCGTTAATTTGATGCAGTTTTGTTTGTTTTTGTTCATGAACTGAGAGATTTAACAAAAGAAATTTGTGGCATTTTGAAAGGAAAGACTCAGGCCCACGTCCTCCACTTGGCAGAACTTGGCTCTAACCTCCCCCTCAATTTTTCATTCTGACATATCAGTAGGGTGTCCTTTTTACGTTTGTGGATGGAGAGGTGGTCATCTGGCCATCCAAATGGCCTCCCAGTCCCTAGATGAAGGACAGGATGATGAGTACCCCTTGGCTCCAAAAGACAAGAAATGAAACTATCTCTTTCCTATTCTATCAACAGTCAAAATTTCTAATGACGACCAACATACCATCTTGATCTGGTTCCTCAATTTCACCCTTTCATGCAGCTCAGCTCCACTGTCATCACCTGAACCCATCCATCCAGATATCTGTTTATCCATCCATCCATCCCTCAAACGTCTCCTCTGCCTTCCCTCCAACTGGCTTAAAGCCCACATTCATCTAAATGTGCAGTCATCCATTTCTTTGCCCTGAAACTGACTTTATTTACTTTGCTGCCAGGATAAATATTGTGCCATTTAGCTTAGTAACACTTTATAAGTCCTATATTTATTATATTAATTCAAAGCGCTTAATTAAAGCTTAGAAAGAAACGAGGCACCTCTTTGATGCATTCTCAACAGAATTCCTGTGATAAACCAATCTAAAGCAAACCATTAAAACACATTCAAGGTAATCCTTAGAACATGGATTCATCTTTTAGTAATGTAGTGTACTTTTTGCTTTTCATGATTACCTGTGTAAAGGAAGAAGCCTCTCAGAGATCCTGCTATGCTAACCCATGGCGCCTGTTATTTGTTTTGCACTATCAATACAGCTGTAAACACCATTTCTGTGCTCATAAATGAAAGAAGCAGAGGGTAGTGACTTGCAGTGGATATACCTCTTTACCTCTATCATCTTTCCTCAGCTGTTTGTTGACAAAGGGGAATCTATATGAATTTATTGGGTTTTGATGTGAGGCTTAAAAGTCTCAAAGCCTGTCAACATTGAAAAACACAAGTGAATGTCAGTGATTTAATCATGTGCTGCTTATTTACGTTTTAGGGAATTGGGTTTAGGATTAAGGTTTAACTTCAAGATTTAATTAGACATATTTACAGTTTGTGATGTAATGCGTGCTTCTAAACTGCATGGTGTAGTTGTGGCAGTGTCTGCTGATCAAATATTTGTATGTTTTGCACATATTTTGAAGTACTGCACAATTTCACAAAATGTCATCATACATACATGTACACTCAAACATGTATAAAACACAATGTCAACTGACTGATTATCTGATTTGAAGAGATTTGATCCTGACAAGATAGAAAAAATAAAATGATCCTCTAGAGGATTTCTTTTTAAAATTACGTCCATAATACACTGGTGCCGCACTGCAGCAATCTTTATAAATAAAAATATATACACAAACCATTTGCTATTAGACATGACTTTTTTTTTTCTGTATGAAAGACTTTCAGTTATTTTTTAAAAAAAAATCCATTTTCAATGCGTCAATATGAGACACTACAAGCACAAAAACTATTTTTTGCCATTTCCATTTCAAAGACATCAAGGTCATCTCTTACGTCCTATTTGCTTCATCTTTTCACTCCGTTAGGCATACAAGCTGAGAGGACAAATATTAGTGTTTCGAATAAAGCTGCTGAATTATAATTCGTAGGAAAGGTTATCTAAAATACAATTTCAGGAGTTTACCTCTCTTTATGTTTACATCCTTAGAGTAAGCTTTCCCCAGCGGTTTCGCTGGAAGCTCTTTGTTTTCATCTTAGAAGTTCCAATGCAAAAACTGTTAAAACTTTATCAGTGAGAATGGGTGTTTTTGAGTTGCCGTTGCACATAAAAGTAATTAAAACAGCAAACAGGTTTGTCTTTTAATGGAGTCTTTTGTCCTTTACCTTACTGCACCTTTAAAGGTGCAACAGGGGGTTGAATCAGAGTTTAATCTGGGTTGTGACTTTTTCTATCATACTTCTGGAGCCAATGGCACAGCTGTCCGATACGTCTTTCTGTTGTCCTTTGTGTCTTTCTGTTGCCTGTTGTCCTATATGTCTGCTGCAGGGCTGGAAACATCAGCTGAGGGGACAAATGGACGTTATGAAACACAATCGTGGCTCTGACATCGGACTGAGCCTGGAGTTTACTGGCAGCTTTCTAGGAAGGGATGGAAGCAAAACTTCTGTTGTAATGGACAATGACCTCCACCCCTTCCCATGACAAGCTGTCAGTCCACTTGAGGACCTTGAATCATGAGTCATCTTGCAGAGTAGTGCCAAAGATGCAGTGGGTATGCCAACTGCAAGATAACTGTACAACTCATCCTTCCATAGCAAAGTTCGCAGGCACATCAGATGCTGCCAACTCGGCAATTGTTAACACATTTTGGTTCCTTTTTTATTTATGTGTGAGCCTTTATTTTGATTTTGTCATCATTCATCGTATTAATCCTGTAAACAGGGTAGTGCTGTTAACAACACATATACGATAAGTCATGAAGTCAGATTGTCTGCGTCTTCTTCTCATAAGTTCCAAATTTTGTTTAAATTCCATGAAATCTGCTTTTTGATGCAGTTTCTTGCTAGTGAAGAAACTAAAACAGCAAATTGGAGTGTTCATAGAGCAGTGATCAAAACTGATTTAAAAAAACTTAGTCAAAATCTTTTACACCATCGCTTTTTAACCTTTGACATATCATTTGTTTTTTATGATCAAGTGTGTCGTCTTACTTTAACAAAAATAAATAAATAAATATATATATATATATATATATATATATATATATATATATATATATATATATATATATATATATATACATATATATATATATATATATATACATACACACATCTAAACTTGAAGCCTTGTCTCTTCAACTTTAGGCAGAGCATATTAGAGAGAGTTGATGTCAAGGAAACAGTTTTTCTCCTTTTTTTTTTATTTGAAACTTTGTGTTTAAAAGGGAGAAGGCGAAGGTTACAGCCACTGATTGCTCTCAATTTACAGTTGAAGACATGAGGGGGAAAGAAGGAAATGGGTGACAAAGAGAACAGAGGAAAAATAATGTGAGATAAGCAAAAAAAAGGACAGACTGAGGACAGGATATGGATGGTAAAAGGAATGAAGAAAAAGGAAATGAGAAGATAAGAAGATTATACTTTCAATCTTGACAAAATTATTTTTTTTCTTTTTTCAAAGGATTGGGGTTCTCTGGTGTCCCGGTTTAATATACTTCACTAAACAATCTGAGAAAATGTTGGGAGTGTTATTTTCTTTTATATGTAAATATAGCTTGTTTTATAATACTGAGTTTAAAATCTGAAACTTTCATGAAAAATCTATTCCTGTCCTAAAACCTGTCACTAATGGCTACCAACAAATAAATACTGAGTTGGTTGAACTTTACCAAAGTTTGTTTTAATAGCGCAGAAGTGCAAATGGCCTCATCACTGAGTCATGAGTAAATTCAGTTAACAACGTATGTTTCTCAAGGTTTCCCAATTCATTTGATTAATTTAATACTGAACAATATATATAAGACCCAACCGGCCATCATTGAATGTTATAAGACACATGCACTAGTTGCAACATATATACAAATGTATTTACTTTGATCACCCACTCTCTCAACAGCAGCATCTTATACCGCATACATCAAGTTAACACATCATGCATACTTCCTAGATTCGTTTGGCTGTTCTCAAATTTAATTCATCTTTCAGAAGAAGATATTTTATTTTTAAAGCATTAGCGGATTGGAATAACTTACCTGCGAATATCTTCTTTTGGTGTCATGAAGCATGCTCTGTTGCTGTTTCTTTTCATTTTATTGTGGCCTGCTCTTGTTTTCTTTCTGATTTGGCGAATTGGAAGTAATCATTACGCTGTGATGTCTCACTTTCAGTTTTTGGCCCATCGTGGCCTTAGGGGTTGTTTTGCTCCAATGTTGTTTTGCTAACTGTAGTTTTGTTTGCCTGTTTGTTGTGTTTTTTTTACCATTATGTTTGCTTGTGTTTCCTTTTTGTATTGTGTTTTGTTTTTGCATTGTTGAGAACATGTTTTTAAATTGTGCTCATGTTTCGCCTCAAAAACAAGATAAAACAAGGGGTTCATATATAAAAATACATTTTTAGTCAACATTACACAATTTGAGTGTAATGTAGACCAGAGCACATTCATTAACTACATATCCTGAATACCATCTTCCACTTAGGCCACTGTGTTTCACAGTATGTCCCCAAACCAGAGACTTGTGTCATGTGTGGAACCGCACCAGTCTCTTATCAGTGGTCTGGAATGACACAACTTTTCCATTATAGGTCGGTGAAGCTCAACGTCACATCAAGCCCCAGATGTAAAAGTTGTATATTGCAGTTTGTGAGCTTCGGGACGCTGTTGGGTAGCAGCGGTTCTAGAAATGCACATGATGATGCCTCCATGGCATCGAACAAGTCAGAGTTTCAAGGTTAAAAGGGTACGTAATGCATCTTTAAACTGCTTTTGTAGCCAAAATTAACCTGATTCAAAGCCATAATTAACAGTCTCTTTGTGCGTTCATATTCCACTTAAGATTTAGTTTCATAAAACTCAGGTTAAATAGTTTTTGTCGTTCAGCTAGAAGAAACAAGCAGATGGTAATGATCATTTCTAATCGCCTCAGCTGCTTTCCTTAGCATGGCGTATACGGAATAACATTTAAAGTGTCATCTGTTTGGCAGTGTAAATAGAGGTGATGAAAACACTTGGATGAGATTGCTTCTGATTTTAGAAGTCTTCCTCAAAATTAGTCAGTGAGTACACATCAAGAGAATGATGAAAAAAGATGGGAAAAAATGGCACCTTCAGTTTTAGACAAAACAGACCCAAAAAAATAAAAGCAGCATTTCCATATAAAATCCTGACCTGCAAAGTGCATGCATGGCATTTTCACACAAGTGAGAGGTTCTGAAAGATGTGGATGGTTTTTCCTTCATTTTCATTTCTTTTTACTAATATTAAAGCTATTCTTAAAATGTCAGATTCTAAGCCTCTATTATTTAAACCATGATTCATAGAAAAAGGTTTAATTTGGTTTGGTATCTCAGACAAGCCTGAATGGTTGCCCCAGACCCTTTTGATAATGATTTTAAGTTTAAAAACAATGACAAGCAAACCACAAACTATAAAGGAAGATATCCATAAGCGCTCTGATCATCTGAGGTCCAAGAATAAAATGCTGAATAGCTGCTGGAGTTGGCCCACTGACCATCAATGCACTTAACAAGTGGCTCTTCAGGAGACGGGACCTTGGGATCCACACACCTCACCCTGGTCCACCTTGAGCTTAACACCAAAGGGCCCACCTTGCAGGGGTATCTGCCACAGGAAGAGCCTCAGACTCTACCGTTGTCTCTCCAGCAGCTGTGGGGTTCTGTCAGCGCCCACATCCGATAAAGGGCTGATCGTGCCACCACCTTACTGTGACCCTGTGGTTACCTGTAATGAGGGCCAGGTTCCCAACAACACTTGGCCAACCCCTGCTCTTGTCAGCGCTTGCACCAGCAGAGACCAAGTGGTAGTCCCAGGAAAACATCAGCAGCACCTGAAAGACATGGGAAGTTCTAACTTTCTTTTTTTTTTTAAATAAAATAGTCTTGTCCAGCATTTAAGCAAGCAGACTGATGTTCTGGATGCTGTGTTCTGCTGAGCAAATTTATTTTGCCAAGGGGAGCTTTTATACATATAATGATCCCCTTGTATTTCTGGATTCTTATTTTATCTTTCTATTTGTTTTGGTTAATTGTTCGTATTACAGAGTTTATGCTGCTGGACCAGACCAGAGAGGACAGAAAAGGGACAGAAAGAGAACAGAAAAAGAAAACAGAGAAAACAAGAAAGAGAGATCAATGCATACACGTATATATTCAGTTCTAACTTTCAGCTCAGGTGTCTATTGGAGGCTTTTACTGAGTGCACTGCAGGAAATCCTATTAGTTATGGAATTCAATCTTGCAGCTGAGCAATCAGAGTGATCAGCTGATGTACAGATACAGGTGAGTTACCTTCCGCTGATTTGTAAAGTCTATATGAGTTTCAGATGAATAAAAAGTCCTTTGAGTTCTAAACCGTCTTGTTTTATTCTAGCGGGCTGCAGCACAATACAAAACAAACCAACTCTGACACCGGCAGCACGTGAAACAAAGCCATGCGGCAGGAGAAGTGACTTTTCCTGTGCTGGTTGTGACTCCTAAATAGTTGTTTTGGCCTCATAATAAATAGAGTAGATTGTCTTTGATATGACTGTGGTGCAGCAAGAATATTTATGGCTGCTTTCCCTTCATAAACCCTGCTAGACATTCCTCCGCCAACTAACTGCAGAAAACCCTTTTAGCCCTTTTGGTTTCAGTGCACTTCTTGAGGTGGACATTTATTCCTACAAGCTTGAGTATGATGGAAAATACCATATCTATCCATCTCTGCACACCACCCTTTAAATCAGGGTTACTCATTCCCATGTTTTAACATTTCATCCTACACATCGAGATGTGCTACCTATGCCTTCTAGGCATGCACATTTCACCAAGACGTCATTTAAATGACATGCTCATAAATCCATGCTACCCTCAAGTCTGTGTCACACAGCTGTACCTTCATAGTGGCTTTGGTTAGCTGTGTTTTGTAAATGTCTGAAGTTTAAAGTTTGTGTAACGCATCTATCCCCGTACCATAGCTTAGGCACCTTAAAAACAAACTCTTGACGTTGGGTAACTCAATCTCTATCTATAAAAATCAAAATCGATACAATGTTCAGACCCAAGCCAGTCAGTTTTTTTTTAATGGAGCTACAAAGAATTCAATTATGCTTTACTATCAGAACTAGGTTTCGAAAGGAGATTGGTATTAGCTGCTCCACAAAGAGCTTTGAACTTCCAGTCTACAATGAACACCTCACTCAATTTAGACAACAACATTTATTTAAATAAAAAACAATAAAAGGAATCTTCCATTTGAGAATAAAAAAATTGTCCTTGATCCTTCTTTTTTTTATTTTTCCCCAAAACAAAAAAAAATATCTGAGCTCAGGAAAAATAAAAGTGCAATGTTGGGGCCCTTAAGTTTTTCCTACCACTCCCTTGGAACAGTGCGATGCTTTAGAGCAACAACATCCAGCGTAGTGCGATGCCTTAGAGCAACAACATCCAGCGAGCTGTAGAATCCACTTGTGGCGATTACTTCACGCAGAGCAGAATGGCTCAGTGGTGGTATCTGATGAGGACTGTCTTGTAGAAATTCTTCTCACGGAACCAGGTATTCAAGAGCAAAAGGGGGAAAGGAAAAACCAACCTGCACACAAGTGTGCAGAAGAGTTAAATAACTTCACAACTCCCTATTAAACAAATTCAGTTGCTCAATCACAAGAAAATCCATATAAAACAAAGAAATTCACAGAAATTTTACAAGATCAATACTGCTCATGGAATGTAAACAGGACATTAATACAATTTAAGAGAAAGAAAAAGAGAGAAAAAGAAAAAACAAAAGAGACCATACCAACGCACATTCTGTGGTCAAATTTGCATATGCCGCCATTTTAACGACAACCGGGCCAACTAATCAGGCAGTCGTCTTGCTAATGACATTACACCCACACATACTGCACAAATTTGGTTTCCTACTAACAAACAAACATTGCAGGAGTAGATTAAACTTACTACTGTAGCACAATGAACATGTAACATTCAAAAGAAATGCACTATTGAAACTAACTCACCAGAGGAGTCTGTGTAATGGCGACAACCTGTCGGACTCCACACAGCTACGTGGCTTCTTACTCTAACAACACATTAAACATTTACTTTGATTATAACAACATTTAAGTTTCTTATCACTTGTCTACAGTAATGCATCTCAACATACCAAGTTCCAAAATGTTTTAGAGCTCGGGAGCTATGCATTTCTCATCCGCTTTGCAGGAGGGAAAGGAAAGTTCTGGCGCAGCACCTCGCTGAACACGCTGCATCTCTGTGGTGCATTCACTGACCACCGGAAAAATCTGAATTTTTATTACTTCGCGAGTAACCTGGGTTACATTTGCATGTTCATATATATATATATATATATATATATATATATATATATATATACATATATACATACACACACACACACACATATATATATATATATATATATATATATATATATATATATATATATATATATATATACATACACACACACACACATATATATATATATATATATATACATACACACACACACACATATATATATATATATATATATATATATATATATATATATATATATATATATATATATATATATATATATATATATAATTTTTGAGTGTTTCATTATTATATGATGTGTGAATATTTATATTAAAAACATAATATTTCTATTAATATTTATATTCAGGAATCAAAATTGTCAAATTCACAAAATATCATATATGTACATATATGAACACACACACACACATATATATATATATATATATATATATATATATATATACACACACACATACATATATATACACACACACATATACACTACTCACAAAAAGTTAGGGATATTTGGCTTTCAGGTGAAATTTATGGAAAATGCAATATGTTCATGCTACAGTGATATAATATCATAAAAGTAAGACATTTAAGTAGAAGGATGCACTACTGATTTCCTCATCTCAAAAAATTCATTCAACACAAAAGGTAACAACAATGGTAGTTACACCACAACAAAAAATTTGAACGTCTCAATATCTCGTCATGTGCCCTTGAGCATCAATTACAGCTTGACAACGACGTCTTATGCTGTTCACAAGGCAACTTATTGCCTGCTGAGGCATGGCATCCCACTCTTCTTGAAGGGCAGCCCTCAGGTCATTGAGGTTCTGGGGTGCAGGGTATCAAGCCTCTACACGATGGCTCAGCTGATCCCACAGGTTTTCAATGGGATTCAGGTCTGGAGAGAGTGCAGGCCATTCCATTTGAGGTACACCAGTCTCCAACAGCCGTTCCCTGATGATGCGGCCTCGATGAGCAGGAGCATTGTCGTCCATGAAGATGAAATTAGGCCTGTGCTGTTCATGTAGGGGCACAATCACTGGATTAATGATGTTATTCAGGTAGTATGGGCTTGTCACTGTACCATTCACAAAGTGTAGGGCAGTTCTGTACCAAGTGGACACCCCTGCCCACACTGTAACACCGTCACCACCAAAAGCTCGCCTGGTGACAACAGTGGCTGATGCATAGCGCTCTCCCTGACGTCTCCAACATCGTTGCCGGCCATCATTTCTGCTCAGTGTGAATCGACTTTCATCAGAGAACAGCACTGAGGCCCACTGGTTCCTCGTCCAGCGTAAATGCTCCCTGGCCCATGCAAGACGATGATGCCTGTGCCTGGTGGTGTGGTCAGGTACCCGTGCAGGTCGTCTAGCACGCAGACCACGCTGATGTAAACGGTTTCGAATGGTCTGACGTGACACTTGGGTGCCTCTCACCTCTCTTAAACGTGCCTGGAGTTGAGTGGCATTCATCACCCGGTTTCTCAGGGCAGTGTTCACAATGTAGCGGTCATCAGCACGGGATGTGGCCAAAGGACGTCCACTTCTAGGCCTTTCTGTGACTCTTCCAGTCTCTCGATATCTCTGTTGCAACCTGCTGATGACACTCTGTGACACTCCAAGCTCAGTGGCCACTTCTGTCTGAGAACGTCCTGTTTGAAGCATCGCAATGGCAAGGGACTGTTGTTCCATTGTTAGGTGTCGTCTTGGTCTCATGATGTCAAAATGTGAACAGCATGATGAGGACAACTGTTTAAACACCAGCTCTAATTGAACCAGGACATTTATTGGTCAATTCAAGGATCACACACCTGCCGTGATTTTTGCCGTTAAGCTCCTTGTTAGAGAACAGCAACTTGTGCAAAATTTATTGAAACATTTAATAGTTGGACATGTGCATTTAAAAGCTTAGAGAAGACCACATTAAGTTCACCTGTACAGGTTTGAATGCATTTTAGGCTTGTTGTGAAATTTCACCCAAAGCTGAATATCCCTAACTTTTTGTGAATAGTGTATATATATATATATATATATATATATATATATATATATATATATATATATATATATATATATATATATACATATATATACACTCATATATATACACATGATCAGCTAATTTAAATTGTTGCATCATCCTACCTGCAGTAATATATAAGCAAGATAGTTTAGAATAATTTATCCAATGTTTGGTTTTTGAATGCCCATGGGGTTATTTCTTAAGACTGTAACTTTTAGGTACTTCAGTTGGTTCCCACAAAGAGCATTTTACCTACATTACTCCAGAACTCAAAAGCAAAGTCATTCTGTAGATTACTCACTTATTTACATACTTGTGAAAAAAACAAAAACAAACTTAAAATACTACCTATTTCTGTTGCTTTCTGTTTTTATTGTATTGTTTTACACAGGTACATTGTTTTTATAAGGTCCTTTTTTAATATTTTAAACCTGTTGCTTTTATTTGGTCTCCTAATCTAACATAACAGCCGTGTTTTCCTCACAGAGATCTCTACCTGTGGATCTGCCTGCTCAGTCTGCTGGGTAGTTGCTGGGGTGATCATCCTGGTCTGAGTGGCTGATGGTCCTGCACTGCAGCCCTATGGCTGCACTTATCTGAATGGTGTCTGTCGTCATGAGTAGGCTGGCTCCTGGTGTAAACAGATCCCTAAGATATTGTTTCCTCCCAGCAGCGTCAAGCCAGATCTTTATTCCCAAACTAATATTAACTTAAAGACATAGAAGGTAGGTTAGAGGATGGGGGTGTGTATTGTTATGGTGGGTTCATGCCTGTTACGTATGTGTGTGCCTGAGTGCTTGTGTGGGAGAGAAAAGGAGATTTTGACCAGGAATGTGTTTTTAAAATGGTTGACTCATATATTTAGGTGTGTGAAGACTTGTGTGTTTAAATGTGCCAAAACTGTTTTTATGTAAAGCTCTTTGCACTATTTGATTTGCATGAAAAGTGTTTTATAAAGACAATTTGAAACAGAATTTGAATTGCAAATATCGAGCAGTGTCATATGAATTTATGGAGGATTGAGGTAACAGATTTTCAATTATATGGTGTCAGAATATTAAAAAGCAACTCACCATCTTTCTGCTTTTTTGACGTGCATTGAAACATGGACTGGGTTATTATTTTTCTTTATTCAACAATTTCATGTCAAGAAAAATCAGTTGAAAATAGATACCACTGACTGATATCACTGAACTATCAAAGTCTTTTTAAAAAGTATTTTACACTGGTGTGCAGGTTTAAAGAAGATTAATGTAACACTGGATCTCATAGACAAAAGCATTTTAAACATCTTTTGACAAGCAAAAGCCTTTTTACAAGATGCACCAAATTATCCGAAAACCAAATGATTATTGATGTTCATATTTCCCTTTAGTAAGAATGCTGACTTCGGTCTCCATTAAGGGCTGATTTCACAAGGCAACAAACAATTCTCCACAGCAACGGTATGTTTTCATCAGTATGGATCAGCAGTAACTGTGCAATATGTCAGTTCATATAGACATGAAATGAAAATAATCTCAGCACTTGCTAGAAGCCATTTGAAGTCTGTAAAGGCCTCCCTAAAGGCAGGATAATACCCCTGAGGCTGAGTCATTATCTGATCTCTTGATGAAAGTATCAACCTGTCTATGATCTGATAATTGGACCTGGAGTTTGACCAAATCCCAACGAAGCAGCAGCTCCGGTCTATAACAGTTATTTTACATTTAGCACATCAGGTTCAAAGAACACATGATATGTCTGTTACAGAAGAAAAAAACAAAAAAACAAACAACAAAAAAAAAAGAAACAAAAGATCCCTTTGAAAGTGTTTTAGCCCCTGCCTGTTTACTCCCCATGGGGTACTTCACTGTAAATCCCTCAAGCAGAAAAAGGAAAGACAAAGTAAATGCAGGTTATTGAACAAGAAGAGCTACAGCACAGCAACACAACTGAAATGTTTCAGAGGCTTTAAACAGTTGCAGTGTGAGTGGAACTGTTACGATATACTGTATATGCTTAACCTGTTTTGAACCAATGTCCTATTATCTAATTTACTGGTCCCCCCCAGTAAAGTGTAAGGTTATGGTGACCCTGGTGGCCTGAAAATTTTTCTTTTTTTGTCATTTACATCATAATTTTCAATTACCTCCATCAGACACCAGTTTGAAAAGTCTATGACCCTAAAATGACCTACATGCACAGAGGAAGAGAAGATGTCACACACGCAGCATGTGTGAATGGAAGTCAATATGGATGTTACATGTGTCAGCGCGTCTTCACCGCTTATGAAATTGCTGTGGAATCAAAGAGGTTATATTAATGTTCTGATATAAGATGCATCTTGTCTCCTCTGGTGCAGATTGTGACATCTGTCTCACTTTAGTGACTTAAAATTGGGGGGGGGGGGGGGGGGGGGGGGGGGGGTTGAAATGTGACATGATCACACAGACTGAGGTTAGTGAAAACATCAGATATGGATTCAGGGACGACACAGAAAGGAGGCTGAGTGTGATTTGGAAAATTAAGATTTGTTCTTTTAAGAAAAGAAGAAAAACAAAAAAATGGAAGAAAAAAAAGATTATATTTCTCACAGAGTTTGACTTTCCTGAATATCTAATGTTGATTATTCTGAGTTATATCATAATAACAGTGCAGTGAAACTAAAACCATGTGAATATAAATTGCATTTGCAATGTGAAAATCAATTTAGGTCTCATTTACAAAGAGCTTTACAAGCATCTGATCAGACATCAGTGATGCTACTACACATGAATCGCACCAGTTATTGTGAGCTGTGTTTAATAGTTCTCCAATAGTTTTTCATTGCAAGTTGCACAGTTGATTGCAACTGCAGTACACCTGACGCAGTCAAATTCAAGTTATTGTGATACTTAAAAAAGAAAAATAAAATAAAAATGTAGATCTAGGGGCCTCTTGGATCATATGCAGCTAAAAGCCAACATTGTACCAGGGCCAGCTGAGCAGTTGTTACCACCTCTGAGGATAGGACGCCTGCTTTAACTGGTGAACTAAACACAATGAATGATGATGTGTGCAGTACAGACAATGTATGTACATACTAAGATGAACAAATAGCATCGTAAACTGACCAGAAGAAACTCAGATAAAAGCCAGTAGTGTGAGGCTTTGTCAGGTCTAAAGGAACACAATAAGGTATGAAAGATGATTCCTGCCAGCATCTATCACCCTTTGGAACAAAACACAATCGTCTTCTAATGAATTATTGGTATTTTTAAATAAATAAATGAATAAATAAATAAACCTACAACAACATTGCAATATCCCTTGGAATTAAAGTATTTGTCCTTTTGTGTAATTTATGCCTGCCTCTTCTATTCTATTCTATTCTATTCTATTCACATGTATCAAATGTGTTTAAAATTCACCATGAATGCAGGAGAACTGTACCCTTTCTTTAAGTAGTTACATGCATGGAGCTTAATTTCAGCTTTTGACCTGTATTTTGTTTTTGGGTAAAAGAATGGGATCAAATGCACTGACTCATGTAACTTTGATCTGCAATAGAAACTGTTGTGTGTTTTTGTTTAGTCTTTTCAAAAGTATGATCTTTTTATGTCTTCTGAACAAGTGTGTGTGCTGGGGTGATGCACGCACCTCATACTAAATGCCAAGTGTTCAGTTGGCTGCAAAAGAGCAAGCACACACATTTCTTTATAATCGCTTGTTGTCATGGAAGATTTTAATCCATGACTCCTGACTGAGCAGGTCATATGTGTCATTTGACATTCTTCTCATTAGTCAAGTTTTTTTTTGTTCTATCTTTCACTCTAGCTGCATGTCTTCCCCTATTAAACAAAGACACTTTACAATGCTGTGGATGAGGGCCATCTGCTCTTGTTGTAGCCAGATCTGGAGAAACGGTAACAAACTGAGATAAAGTGACAGAAGCACAAAGAAAAAAAAAAAAAGGGAAAAAACGCCAGTAGTACATGAAAGGGAGACAAGAGGACAAAGTGCACAGAAAGAATGTGCATAACAGCAAGTAGAAAGATGTTGATATGTCAGACAATGATGACTATCATGTATTTTTTCTGTGATATATATATCTGCTGTAATGAGTTACCCTGAGGATCCTTAATACAGCCACACACAGGGAGTTCTGGACAAATGACCAGTTTATTGGTGAAGGAGTATGAACAGAAGATCAGTCCGGGGGAGTGGTCTGCAGAAGAAACCAGGCAACAGCTGGGAGGTAAACAGGATGGCAAAATACTCGTCCAGGCAACGACAAGGCTCAGAGATCCAAAGACAGGCAGGGTCGGTAACCAGAAGATCCGAAAAGTTGCGGTGTCCGTCGAGGGCAAGGCAAGGAGGGTAATCCAGGGGCATAAAGCAGAAGGTCGGCAACTGAGGATCAATCCGTAGAACGCTAGAACAAAACTAGACATAGGTCTGATTATTATCTGGCAGAAAAGGAGGGATTGGAGGGAGCTTAAGTAGGCAGTGAGAGAAAAGGAAACCAGGTGAACTGAATGAGGTAGCAGAGGCAATTAGGAAGCCAGCAGGTGGATCGAGTTACCAATGATGAGCGCCAGGAGATCAGGGTGGCAAAAACATGACAATCTGCTATATTGCACAAAAACATCATTATCCAGATGACATATGAAATGAAAGAAAATATGTTGTCAAGACAACAAAAGTTATTCAAATTCAGTATCACCAGCATGGCCAGACTAGACTGAGATATGTAGTTGTATGTATTACCTAACACCATATTGTAGCTTTTACCTGCTTACAATTTTCAACAGGCACTGAGAGGCTGACTTTATCACAAGTGGCAAACAGATGAGACGATAAAAACATCTCAGAAACTCATCAACCATCTCACAAAGAAGCCTAAAACCTTTTGATTTTGGTCCCATGTCATCTGGGAATTACAGTTTATTGCTGCACACACAAGCAAGCTTTTTTTTTTTTTTTTTTTTTAATCAAATCTTTCTTTTACAGCAAAATAAGAGTGCAGCGCAGACATCAATTGGCAGGCTAAAAGGGCTGAAATGCAAAGGTTGGGTTATAGAGTGAACAGTTGTGGTACTCTCACAAATGCATCCAAACAAGTGCCAGGAAGCCAATCGGATCATTTTGCTAAAGTAGTAATTACCTGACAATATTTCTATCTGTGTCTACTTTGGGCCAGCATGCTGAGATTCCTTACGTGTCTGCTAGTTTGCATATTTATGCATGTGAGAATGTGAGAGAGTGGAGATGACGGCACAATGCCAGCACCCTTGTTTGACACAGTGAGACATTGACAGGCCTGAAGGTCTGCCAATGCGCGCGTACACACCGACACAGACACATGCAAGTGAACGCACACAGAAACTCACCACACAAGGTCTGCCAACTCACATCTGTAAAACTTTATTATGGCCAGAGGCTGTTATTGGGGGTGTAGGAAATGGAGGGTGGGGGATAGTGAAGGATGAGAATAACGGGGGGAAAAAAAACAGGATATAGTGCATGAGAGACCGCTGAACATGTACACTCGCAGGAGGAGCACTAATAAAGCTTTGAGGGTAAAACTAAAAAGCTGAGGGGATTTTGGAAGGATGGATGAATTGATGGACAGAGGATAAGCAAAAGTGGGGAGAGAAATTCCTCAAGCTTTTAGGGAACAGAGACAATGCACAATAAAACATAGTAAAGCTTTCTTTGCTCTTTTATTCTTTTGTTTATTTTTCCACAAATTTACACCAAAGGGAAGAAATTAAAAGAACGCATATAATGTCAGATATGCAACGGCACTGGTGTTAAGCCTGGCTATGTCCACTGAATAGCAGGAACAAAGCTAATGAATGCAAAATGGACTGTTTAACTGTCTCAGAAACAGGGGAAAACGCATCTAAATGAGGACGAGATGTTGTGGGCTGACTGAAGCTACAGATTCAGAAAGGTGAATCTGAAACCAGCCTCCAAAGTGTAGATTTGCAGTGAACATTTTTTTTTTTATCTGCTTCCTTTTCACTTTTTGGTAAAAACTCATTTTACAAGGCTGTACTTCCATTTCTAGTGAGTCTGAAAACAATGATTTTCCATTTTGTAAAAAAAATAAAAATGTGTGATGCAGCGTTTGATGTAGTCTACAATGAAGGATGTTAGACATGGCAATATTATCTGTAAGTTTTAAAAATTGAGGGTCCGTGCGTTACACAGTTATAATGCACGGCTGTTTAATCTGCTTAAACCATAATCTCACACAGTAAACACTTTATAATAAATGTTTATTTCCTTTGTACAATACTTGCTAAATATAAGAGTATTTTCATACTCTTAAAGTTCATATGAACGCTATATGTTTGGTGCATGATGCAACTGTGTTTTCTGATAGACGATCAGTATCTCCTATTATAACCATGCCTACATGTGTATGTAGATGTTAATTGCATATGCTTCAATATAAAAGGCCCTCATTTCAACAACCCTGCTTAGAGAGCACTTCCTAAATGTCAGCCAGGCTCCTGCAGGGCTTAACTTCCTGGTACTAGAGGATTATGGGAAAAATGTCATGAAAAATTGCAGCTGCTGACGGGAGCAAATGAATGCAAAGCAGAAGAAACGGAGGGAGGCAAAGTGGGAAATATAAATCCAGACATCGAGTATGAGTTGTGGGAACATAGAGATGAATGATAATAATTTATTAGCCAAACATTTGCAAAGGACGAACACACACAAACTAATGAATACACACATGGAAGTGAGACAGTACATAGCTCCAAGCAAAATGACTCATTGATGGTCCATTGTGAATATATCTGTGTCTTGTTCTTTATATATGTGTTTTTTTTTTGTTTTTTTTAAAGTTGTGTTGTATGTGTGTTTGTTACATGCTGAATCCTGTGATTGACAGCGTGGGCATATACTTAGTGGACCCTACGGTCAGGTTAAATCAATGAACAAGTGAACAGGAAACAACAGGAAGCAGAGAGGCCTCGAAAGAAAAACATGTCAATGTGAGAAAGAGACAAAATTAGTAATTAACATTTACTGAACATGACAACTCCTTAAGAGACCGTTATTAGCTGGAAGGCATATTAACACTTTGCCTTGATTTAGGTGCTGTCACATCAAGACCAGAAGGGTACCACGTAGCCTACGTTGAATCTTGTGGCTTGCTTGAGGCCAACGAAAATTAGAGTCCTCCTTCTGAAGATGGTTGATTTAAGATGAAATCATCTATTTAAGAAGAACAGGCCATTTAATCAAAACTGACAGTAGTGGAAGCTGGTTTATGCTAGTTTGTGTCATGCAACATATAAAAAATGATCAAATAAAGCACAGAAAAAGATCAACCCTGAGGAAACAGGCAGCAGGTTTAAAGTAGTAAAAACAGACAAATGAGGAGTTGAAAATAAGGAGGCAGATGGACAAAAGTAAAATTATGCTGGTAAGGGACTTTTAGCACAGCATCCGCAGAAGCCAGGGCAACTGCCAGTGAGAAACACTGTCAGACAGGACGTCAGCCAGCACTGGCATCTGTGCAAACTATGATACAGGCAGCAGCTCATATACAGAAACATTGCTTTTCCATACGTCTGAGATGGAAAAAAGACCAACAGGCACATAATATTGTGCTTCCATAGGTATAAAGGAAGTTTTGCTTGATTAACATACCAAAAAACAGGTGTGAATATCGTCCAATCATAGTATTAAATCCATTCTAACAGATGGAGAAAGATTTCAGTTGTTCTACAGTTTTACATCACGTAGCCTGCATAATGTATGTGCAAGTTTTATGTCAGTAAAATATAGAATATTTTCAAAACTCGTGGGAACACAGAAAAACAGTCTTTTTTTGAGATTTGGAAGGTGGCAGCAGCTGACACAGCTGTTTGTCTTGCAGCTTTCCAGAAACCTACTGGAAGAAAACTCTCCAGCTGTGCTGAGAATCACAAACTTGTCTACTTAAAGAATCCAAACCCTCAATTTACAAAAAAAAAAGGGGACTATATAGAGGTTGTTGCCTGCTTGTTCCTCATTTGTGGCTGTGGCAAAATGGAAAGAATTGGTAAATGCTTTCTAAGATATTCAAACTCAAAGGTTTGATTAAAAAAATACAGAAAAAGATAAAACTTGCTTATTGTTTAGAGCCGAATATTCCAAGATCTTGCTTCCATTTAAATCTCACACACTATCAACAAAGCATCAAGTGAGCCTCCTCTGGCAGCCCACTGCAGCATGTGTCAGGTCAACCAGGCATCATAAAGTGCCAGCAAAAGAACTGGGAATGCTCACACAACATAGAAAACATTATTCAGTTGGGCATATAGACAAGCAATGTGATGCAGCTTATTATTATCTCATTAACACATTAATTGAAGGTAATTACACTATAATAACTAAGCAGTGGCAACACATTATTTTGCTACTGACCACATATTTTTTAAATACTTTTCAGAAGTTTAAATAATATACACATCCACAAATAATTGGAGTATATGATGCACTTTTAAATAGATTTAGCTGGCTGTTATTTAATGAAAAGGTGGGGTTTTTTCCATCTTTCACAAAAACAGCTTTAAATTATTTTTGGGATTTGCTCTGAAATATTTGATTGTTTTTCTTTGTTATTCCAATCTATTTAAACCAAATTTTGTGAACTTTATCTACGAATTAGTCACCTTGGGAACATTTTTAGGGAACAAACCCAGTTTTAAAGCTTATAGGTTGAAAAAGTGTGTATTGTAGGTGTGTGTGAAAGCCACACTGTGCTGAACAGAACATCCTTGTGTGCTCCATTGTTTCAAAGTGGTGAACCATCCATCACCATTAGACTCAAGCAGGAAGCCTGACTCACATTCAGGAACAATCTAATTCCCCTAAAAACACCTTCTCTTCAGGGCTCTCCTCTTTACTTGCTCTGTTGTTGACTTCTTCTGCTTCACCTTCTTGCTTCCTCCCCTCTTTCCTCTCTCTCTCTGCAGGATTTAAGGCACACACTCCAGCAGATGAAAACCTTCCAAGCATGTCTTAAGTAATACTTCTTGCACTCGCGCATGCGATGCCACACACTCAGAGGACACAATCATACAGTAAGTATATTGTTCTGACTCATATTTTGGTGTGTGTGACTATTATTATTCGGACAAGGGCCTCTTCAAGTTTTACACCAGAATATCAGGAACACCTGTCCCACCAAAATGGATTTTAATTTTTATGCTTCGAATCTATAAGTCATGATCAAGATAAATTTTTAAAACATGATAGACTGCGCAGGCTGGGACTTGGATGTTACTGAACAGTCATAAGAAAGAGCCAAATCCTCACTTGGAAGGGAAACACTAAGTAAAAGTGAATCATTGATGTCTTAATTAGAAGAAAATTGACATGTTCTAGTTAGTATTTGATCCTTGAAAGATCACTGAAAAGAATAACATACAAATCAGTTAGTCCATAGAGATTGTAAAGCACCTGTGTGCCTGAAGAAGCTGACTATTATTTACTATTATATAAAATTCCAAAGCTAATTTGTACATTCACATTTTCTTCTTGTCTGAAGTAGGACAACCACACATTTGTGCATGAACATATATCTCTGTAAAGTCACTTTTTACATATGCACTGGTGTCCCAAAATATGACAGACACATTCCAAGTGGTGGCATATCCCACTTGGTCCCTAATAACATCTCCAGACCATCAGGTAGGTCAGTCAGACAGTGTTGAACATGACGGCAAATGTTCAGGAGTATTTGTGGCTGCTGTGTGAAAGAGCATCTGTATGCTGTGTGAAAGTTTGTTCTTTCTGCTGACCTGAATGATGCTTTTTGCTCGAGTGGAATAAGTTGAAATGGAAGGTTTTTTTTTTTTCTTATCTGAGAGAGATTTATATGGTGTATTAAAAGCTGCACCTTAACTGTAACTATTTTTTGGCTGTGTTTGCTTGGTGTAATACACTGCTGCTGCTGCTGAACCCTTGTGGAAATGGTTTCCCAAAGTAGTAAATCACTCCTTTAATTTAGTGCAAATAGCCAGCAGTTGTTAGACTATTGCAACATGTTTTTACCCCCTACATCATTCAAGTGGTTCTCTTGCTGTCAGTCTTTTACTAATAAACACTTATCTAATATAAAACTTTTTTCCTTCCTTCTTTTTTTTTAAGTAAGTAAGTAAGCCTTTGTCTTGGTACACAGTGTCATATCTCACACACATGAGGGAAAGACATTCTCTCTGCAAAATGACTTTCCCTCTCAGCGTTTCATCAAATCAAACATTTTTTCTTCATGAATTTGTATATTGCATTTTAATGCTATACAATGCTAAGCTGAGTTTTGTTGTTCATTCCCCAGAATGCATGAGATGCTGTAAATGTCTGTCAATATGTATCGCGCTAAAATAGGATTGCTGTTGCATCTTTGTCCTGTAAGAACCAGGTATTTTATGGGCAGCCATATCTTCAGATATGTGATGGTGTGTTTTGTAGTTAACATGAGGCTTTAAAAAAATAGATTTAGTTTAAAAAGGAGAATACTGTCATCCTGCAGAGGTACAAGATTGCCAAACCTCTTAGTTTCTGCTAGACATAGCTAAATATAAGCAAAATACCTCTAAGGAGTTCATGTCATACACACAGTTTAACTGGTGTTTTATCCAACTCATAGGAATGAAAGCATGTGCACATGTTAAATGACACACTTGAGTGTCATGATTGTGTTTGCTAACATAACAGTTGTTTTAATAAAACATCTGAAAGCAAAAAAAAAAAGGAAAACAAACAACGAAAAAAAAAAACCTGAGTAAAATCCTCTTTCCTGTTCTGTGACCAAAGTAAGCCTATATGTGCCCTGTCAATGTGACAGATTGACAGTGATGACAGTGTATTTTAAAAGCAAACAACTTTTACAGTCATCGTACAGAGGGGGACAAAAATCCCATCCTCAGTAAAGTGCTTGAAACAAATATCCGTTTTGAAACAGTGAATCTTAACAAATTAGTTTTGCGTGTGTGTGTGTGCAGCAACTGACAGACCAGGAATAGAAGATAGAGAAAATGCAAACTGGCCATCTCAGCATACTGGTACTTTTTCTGATGAACTGCTTGGCAGCTGAGCTGATAAACTATGTTGTCCTAAAGCAGAGGGGCGGGGTGACAAAGTTAAATTTGATATATGCCGATAAATTATATCACAGTTTGCGGTTACTGGCCAAGACTGGTGTGGGAGACTGATCTAATAGAAAGGGTCTTTCAGTGAGTTTCACCTTATAACTAGTGTTAACACTTAATAACAGAACAAAACATCAGGGTACGACCCTCGCTTAGAGAAGAAAAGATATATCATTACACAGTTAAGTCTCACTACACTATGAGTTTATTTTTTCAATGAACTTCGAACTCCAAAAGGAAACCTCAGATAAAGATAGGTCAAAATATTTATTTACTTTTTATTCTATAAACTACATGAGATAACAATGTAACATTATAAATGACAAAGAAATATTACAGCACAAACAGAAAATGTTTAGAAATCCTTTTGAACTATTTTTGTTTAACTTGACAGTAAAGAAACTTGACCAATATAAGAAATTTACACACTTCCCAAGTGGCTGCTTAGCATTTATTTGCTTCAATGAATTACAGTTTCCTCCTTACAAAAGTAGGTCGTTTTTTGACATTAGTAATCTATAGCCTACATTACTGTACAACTTCTAACACCTTAAGTTTTGTTTTAGGTAGAGAAGATTTACCATCATGTTGTGCAGACAGAAACACTTGCCATAGAAATATTCTAAAATAAAGAAAACTGTATGTTAAATGGTATTTAGTGAGTTTCTGATGTGTAAACCAGCTCTGCAGTGCACACAGTATTATGTCTACACATCTAGCAGACTGTTAAAAAGTACACGTTGAACAACAAGTGATGAATAGTGGAAATTATTTTCATATACAGAGATGCGATTTAGTTGGACCCATGATGCGTGTGTTTACGCTGAAACTTCCAGCATCTGAGCACCGCATGCTTTCAGAGACACCGTCAGCATCGATCCAACTGCTCGCATGATCCATATTGTAGCATTAGTAGGTTCAAGAAGAGGTTTGACCCCTCGGGCTGTTTTTCTGATCAATACAAATAGTTGATCTGACTAGGTGCATTTAACCTCCCTTCACATCCAAACGGCATTACATAGCATTGCTTTTTAAATGGGTTAAAGCTCCTAATCCATGAACACTGAACATGGTGTCCATGTATGAGCAGTTTTTTTATATATTAGATGTACAGTGCAGGGCGATTTTGACAGCTTATTCTCTCGAGATAACAATCTGTAGCGGTTACAATATATAAGAAGTGATGTGACTCATGTACAAAGTAAAAAAAGAAATGCAAAAGTCTTCCCTAAAGATGCAAACGGTAGGGAGAGATGAGAGGAGAATGGATTTTTATCTAAACTGAAAGGAGGAAAAGAAGCAAAAGAAAGTAATTTATTTTTCACTTCTCTTCGCATATGGTTAGCTGTTCTCAGAAACATGTGAGAGTCAACCTGAGCTGTCAAATGAAGCTGAAAAAGAAAACGAAAGGCTTCTTCTGCAAGAAGTAATACCACACTAGAAACACAATCAATGTTTGTTTGTGAATATCATGCAGGTATCTGTTGGTTGAGTTCATACTGGTTTAGCTGTTGACATGACAGAATTTCTACTTTGACATGTGGCATGGTCATTAAACTGGTCACTATGGGTAAGAAGATTGCTTCACTGTTGAGTGGGCTGCAACTAAAAACAAAGATGATGGAGACTCAATGGGCCAAAACTTTTAATACTCACAAGTGGCTCAGAAGGGAGACAGACAAAACAAAGCAGCACTGCTGGCAGGACAGTTGCAAAGTGAGCTCTCGTTTTGGACGCGACTGCAATTTAAAAGTCACTGCACGGGGAGCTCAACTAGATGCAACTGTGCTTTCTGCTATGACACAAGTCAAAACGACCATTTCAGTACCAACAGCAATTGAGGCTAGCACCTTGGACAGCTCCTCTTCTGCTGAAATGTGCAGGATTTGCTATAGAACAGTATAAAGGGAAATATGAAGATATCAAAGTTATTTTTTATCATTTTTGTCCAATACAAATATCTAATAAAGTGCAAAGGTCTTAGACAAAAAATGCTAAATTTAATTTACTTGGCAAAGTGACAACTGGCTTTTATTTCCTACTACTCAAAATGAAAGTGGAAAAACACACTACAGTCTGATCCAACTTTGATGTAATGTCCTTTAAACAACTCAAAATGAGACTCGGTAGTGTTTGTGTGGCCTCCACGTGCCAGTATGACCTCCCTACAACACCTGGGCATTCCTGATGAGATGGCGGATGTTCTCCTGAGGGATCTCCTCCCAGACCTGGACTAAAGCATCCGCCAATTCCTGGACAGTCTGTGGTGCAACTTGCCGTTGGTGGATGGAGCGAGACGTGATGTCCCAAATGTGCTCAACTGGATTCAAGTCTGGGGAACTTGTGAGTCTGTCCATAACATCAATGCCTTTGTGTTGTAGGAACTGCTGACACACTCCAGGCACATGAGGTCTACCTCTGGCGAGCACATGGAGGGCTGTGTAGCCCTCCAAAGAAATGCCACCCCACACCATTACTGACCCACTGCCAAACCGGTCATGCTGGAGGATGTTGCAGGCAGCAGAATGTTCTCAACGGCGTCTTCAGACTTTGTTATGTCTGTCACATGTGCTCAGTGTGAACCTGCTTTCATCTGTGAAGAGCACAGGGCACCAGTGATAAATTTGCCAATATTGGTTTTCTCTGGCAAATGCCAAACATCCTGCACGGTGTTGGGCTGTAAGCACAACCCCCACCTGTGGATGTCGGGTCCCCATACCATCCTCATGGAGTCTGTTTCTGGCTGTTTGAGCAGACACATGCACAATTGTGGCCTGCTGGAGCTCAGGGCTCTGGCAGAGCTCCTCTTGTTCCTCCTTGCACAAAGAAGGAGGTAGCGGTCCTGCGGCTGGTTTGTTGTCCTCCCACAGCCTCCTCCACGTCTCCTGATGTACTGACCTGTCTCCTGGTAGCGTCTCCATACTCTGGACACTACGCTGACAGACACAGCAAACCTTCTTGCCACAGCTGGCATTCATGTGCCATCCTGGATGAGCTGCACTACCTGAGCCACTTGTGTGGGTTGTAGACTCCGTATCATTCTACCACTAGAGTAAAAGAACCACCAGCATTCAAAAGTGACCAAAACATCATCCACCTTCAATAGCACTCCTGCAAAACTGGTTGTCAGTCAGTGTTGCTTCCTAAGTGGACAGTTCGATTTCACAGAAGTGTGGTTGACTTGACTTGGAGTTACATTGTGAGGCGTTCCCTTTAGTTTTTTGACCAGTGTAATATTTACATATATTCATATTTTAATGGGCTCTGTCTGTACTGTCTCTGCAGACAGAGTGTCAAAATGTACCAAATGTACATGGATATTGTCAGTGAAAGCTATCTCTGCCTTTGTCATTTGATGTCCTGATAAAAGCAGTTTGTTTTTCTGTGGGTGAAAATGTTTTTGTGAAGAAACAATCTGAAAGTCATTTTCACTGGAAGACACTGGAGTGAGTGTGAGAAAGCAAGTGTGTGTGTGTTTGTGTGTGTGGTAATGGGTAAAAGCCACAAACAAAAACACTTCAGCTCGGAATTCCTTGCCTCCTCCTTCGCATACTGTACTTTCGTCTTTTGTCGATCTTTATACCAAAGAGTGCTTAAGAAGAAGAGGGTCTATAGTTATATGTGTGGGAGCTGATATATGTGCTTGAGTATTAGCAAGTGTGTGTGTCAAATGTTGTGTACAGTTAGACTCTGATGCAGATGTATAGTGAACATCAATATGAAAAACAATAAAAACTAGGTACATTATGTTTTGTTCTGAACAAAAAAAGTGAAGGTTTGTTTCCCCTTTAACAAAGAAAAATCCATTGGAGAGACCTTTAAAGTCAGTATAGCATGACCTAACTTCCACAAGCATACAGTTAAGTGAGATCCAAAGCATGTTTCTTTTGTGGAAAGATTTTGTCTCCACTTTTATAACAGTTTAAAGAGCCCCTAAAAACTTCAGATACCCTACAATGTCTGACACTTTGCTGTGTGCCACTGCAAGGAAATGCTCTTGGTTGCCAAAGTAGAGTTTCTCTTATTATTTGGTGATTTTGGTATTTCATTGTCCAAAGGTCTTAAGAGTACTGTCAGAGCCTTGGATTTGCATGATTGGATGCATTTAAGTAGGAGCAAATTGTAAAGCTTAAAACGCTCTCCTGATTAAAACAAAAACCTGACAGATGTGATTCTGTGCTGAACAGTTGCAGAGGTGTTCTTTCCGTGATATGATTTTCTCCGACCACATGGACACTTAGAGGAGGTTTTTATATTGGAATGTTCTAAGTAAGTAAGGATCTTTTATGATGGTCCCTTGAGGATCTTGTCAATGCTGTTAAAATAACATAGTTAAGGTGGAAATTACACAGAACCTGCTATATTTTCCCGCAGTTCTTTTCTGGAAAAATGTTAATTGTTGTAAAAACAAAGACTAAGGAACTTGTAATCATAAAGCTTGGAACTTCAAAGTCTGTGAACAAGCCATAGCCCTAACAAGCTAATTAGGTAGTTTCTTAGAAAAGGTTGCCTTAGAGCTTCAATTTCTAGAGGTACTCCACTTTTTTTTTTTTTTTTACCCACATTTAAAATAATTTTACATAAAGTTAAATAATCATATCTTGCCTAAATTATGTAAAAAATGGTTACATGTAGGTTGAGGGAGAGATGCAAAAAGATAAAATGATCGTAAAAACAGTCAAATACATAGAAGGAAAAGTCTGGAAATAATGCAAAAGAAGAGGTTGAGAGTGATGGGGAAGGATAAACAAGTGCAATGTTGGCTCTTGATTGTTTTTCTAAACCTCCAGCAAACAACCCACTTCCACTTTTGACAACATTGACAAAAATGAAAAAAATATATAGATAAAAACTGTGTGGTAAAATTGTCTTGCTATGCACCACGACCACTTAACAATGAAGCCTTCATGGCATGAATATTACCCATGTGACCTCAACACTTGTATATACCCCTAAACACACAGGCAAACATCATTATCAGGCACTGTTGTGACTCATGTAAGCCATGTCTCTAAATAAAGTCACAACAATATGCTTCAGTGTTTGGATTCAGCCGAGCTACGCAGTGGGAGTGTGTGTGTTGGTGTGTCATTTTTGAGCAAAGTGTGAAGTGTGCAACTCTGTGGGAGTTTTTCCTGACAGTATGTGCATGTCTGAGTGAATGTGTGTGTTTAAAGTTTCTGTTGTGCTTCTCCTCTCAGCTGAAGCCAATTAACTTCACTGCTCAGTGGGTGATAACACACACGCGTGTGAGCTGGTGTATAGACACACAAACACACACATACAAAGATATGAATAAACAGACTCGTAGTCACACTTTTGGTGCGCAGAACCTCTTTACAAGGGTGCAGTCATTAAGGTGAGAAGATAACATTTAATGTCTTAGATTCTGAGAAAACAATACAGAAATGGCTAAATAATCTGTTGCTAGGTTAAGGTAACTCGTGGGCTGCCATATTTGAACGTCTACTTTCTATACATGCCTGCTTTAATACAAAACATGAGATTGCCTTTTTCCCGGTCAGTAAAAATGGGTTTGATGTCGAGTCTTGTCTTATGTCATGCTCAAAAAAAGCCAGAAACTGCAGGTTTGAGGGTGTGAGGTTTAGAGGTGATCAGGGGGTGGAGAGTAGGCGGGTTGTGAATACACAGGCAGAAATTATGGAATGACAGACAGTGGCTCAGTGGTCACCAGCAAGATGGGAAATGACACGGACTCACAAAGTACCTATGCTAAAGAGTGGTCATTGAGGTGGAAGAGACGCCCCATCCAGAATCCCATCAGCTACGCAATACAGTGGTAGAAGAACAAGATGGCCCTGAACCTTATTGGTCTGAGTGTTGGTGCTGGCTTTTGGCAACTTAACTTCCCTAAGTGGTAATATGCAATTTGGTGTGTGGTGATCATCCTGTGACTGGCTCTGCTGGCAGATTTGTGAGCAGTGAGTGTTGCTCAGAGGCACAAGTTGCCTCAAGTCTCCCATTTTTAAAATAATCATATAGAGGCAGACAGAGCATTCTGTTTCAGGAAGAGTTAATGCAGTATTCATCTGTTTAAAGTTCAACTGTGACATGTCTTGATCAATAAAATTTCATATCCTGTATTTTTTAAGCGTGTTTCTTCTTCCTGGGCCTCTTGCCGCCCCCCAGAATATACTCTAATCTGATCACTTACACAATAGCCTCCGACTATTATATCACCTGATGACTGTATATGATAAACCCTAATCAGCCAGATCACTAAAATCAGTGTTTTTCTGTGTCAGTGATTTACCAAACATTACCTGTTCTATAAAAATTCTTAAATGGGCGACATAAACCGAAAGTAACACCCCAGAACTCATGGTTTTCCAGCAGTGCATTGGCATTGCAACAAGGTTATCAATATTATTCATTTTGCTGTCTCTTGGTCTGGCTGTTGTGGCGTATTGGTGTGGCTTTAACTTGATGTCACACCCGGCCAGAAAAGTAATCAGTGCTGACACCTTAAATGATTTCAAAATGGCCAAACACACACTCAGCCAAGCACAAAGACTAATAATCAGTCATCATTGTACAGATAGAGTGCAGAACTGACAAAAGTTTGACAACTCATCTCTGTGGTTGTGGCAGGGTTGCATCGTTTGTGTTTTACTGGAGCAAACACAGACTAGGACTATTGATTCTGCCTCTGTGTTGTCATTGTTTGTTGGTGCAACACAGCTCTACTTCTGCCTACCTTTCCCGCTCTTCCCTGCCACTCTTACTAAATGTTCTCTTGGATCACAGGACAATTACTGTTCCCCCTACCAGTCAGTCAGACAGGTGTTCCACTGTCTTCTGTGAACTTCTAGCAAACATAAAAAACAAATGGAGGACACTGTCATTCAATTTAAAGAAATTTAAGATGAAATAAAATTCTACACACCTTAGATTATCATAACCACATTGGCCTTGATGGAACAGACAAAAACCTGGATTTATGAATCAGTAAATGTAGGTTGATAAACAGAAATGAAATGTCCAATTAGTGGGTAACCGAATTACTGATATAGCGATGCTGTGGGAAATAATGTTCTAGACATTTTCTGCTTCAAGCATCCTCTGATGTAAATCATTTTTAAGCCACTTAAATTTTGATTTTTAAATATGACTGTGTTTATAAAGTCAAGTTTTCATTGGCGTTACAGTCTGGAAGCCCTTTAAGTGATGATTAATGGACTCTAAGTCTTGGTAAATGGTCATGGACCTGCATTTATATAGCTCTTTTACAGTCATGCTGACCCCTCAAAGCGCTCTACACTACATATCACAGTCATCCATTCAGACACACACACACACACACACACACATAACCCAATAGGGACACTGGCTCAATGCAGGGTTCAGTAGTCAGACATGGAGTCAGGGGAAGCCTGGAATCAATCCACAGACCTTCCAACTAGAAGACGACTGATGAGCTACAGAGACAAACTTTTAGTTGTCTGATGAAGTCAATGAAAAATATGTGAATAAGACCCACATTGTTAAGAATTCAGCTAAAGAATGTTTACATGTATTTTTAAATATGAATTTAATTATATTTTTATTGAATTATATTATATAATGTAATTTATTATTTAAAATGCCGTAAAAATATGGTTAAAGCATTTCCACATTTCCACTGAAAGCATAACAACACAAGTCAGTTTGCAAACTTAGTTGTGCCATTCGCTCATCTTGTATTTCAGTAAAACTACAAATATCACTGCCAATCTAGCACCATCCAGACCAAGTTACCAACCATTGAAGGTCACTAGACTCTGAATAGGACTAAAGTACCAAACAGATAAGGGGAGAAATTTTGCCAGAATTGAAAATAACAATTTGAGCAAGATCGACTTCTTGAAATACTACGACTATATTTTTTTCTGAAGGGCTTTAATACTTCATTGTATGTTTGTTGTCAATTTCCTTTTTGTTTCAAATAAATCCAATGAAATAAACTTAAAGGTTTCCATTTTTCCTGACATGTTATCATATGGTCTGCCTATTGGATTAGAATCCTTAGGAAACAATACAAATTTAATCAGCACTCAACTCTCATGGAAGCATTGAATAATGACACATGGGTAAAAGCATGTAAATAAAATGATGAGTTCACTGGAGGGGCTTCAGCCGCATGTCACAGCCTGTCTCCATGATCCACCTCATCCTCATTACCTTCACTTTTTCAGTTCTCACAAATCTTGTGAGAAAATAACACCAGATTTTCCACAAACTGAGCATACCAAGCTCAATTAATGCAAGTAGGCTAAATACGTCTGTCATGACGTCGTGACATGGATCACCAAGGTGATTCCAGGGCAGTGAAGGTTGCCGTGGCAACTGGGAATACTCTTGGACTGGATTCGACAATCTAAGAAAGGTCAGCTGAATAATGCAAATCGATGTCAGGTAATTAACATACAGGTTAAAAAAGACAGCAACTGGGTGTTCTGTAGGATTCACATGGCTAACTTACTGCTATGGAGTTTGAAATACCTTGCTTAGAGGCACAAAAACTACTGTTGCTTGCTGTTTTCTCTGGGTATTATATCTACCTTTGTGGTTTTAGGTCACAACTCAAAATCTGTCACCACTTGTTGTGTCGTATCAGTCCAGGGAGCGGGACCAAAAGGAATATTATATGTACTGTATTCAGAGGAACAGAAAGCACTCGGAAATATGGGAAGGTACAAAGAGGAAAATACATTAAATAATGTATGCATTCTCATGTGAGATGGAGACAAAAAAAAAAAAAAAAAAGAGTACAGATGTGTGAGAAAAAAGAGAGAGAGTTGAGAGGGAGAGATAGTGTGTAAAAGAGACATTTCTGTGACCTTCTGCCTTGCAAAGCCCCATCTGACTAGGAAATGAGGGATGGAGTGATGGGGAATGCAGAGAGGAGACTGCTAATGAGAAGGAAATGGATGAAGAGAGAGGGGACAGAAACATAGAAGGAAGGGATTTTGGCTATGAGTATTGAATAATTGACATTTATCTCAATGATAACACAATTCCTTTTCTTTTCAAATAGTTCCTCTATGGAAAAACTGAAACGAGAGACTTGGAATTTTCTCAAGTAAAGAAAGAGAAACTGGAAGCAAGTATCTCACAATTTAATCAAACAAATACTGTTTTCTGGTTCAAAAGTGAAACAGCACAGTCTGAATCACACTGAAATGCTTGACTGTATTTGATTGGAGTTAAATCTATTGTACTTTAACTGGTATTGCAAATGCTGCTGTGCCTGAAATTATGTCTGCACATTGCATAATAAATCTGCAGTGTAAAGCTACCACCTCCTTTTTCCAAGGTGTGTGTGTGTGTGTGTGTGTGTATGTTTGTCTATATATATATCTATATATATATATAGATATATACACATATATCTATATATATATATATATCTATCTATACACATATATCTATATATCTATATATCTATATATATATATATATATATATATATATCTATATCTATACACATATATCTATATATATATATATATATATATATATATATATATATATATATATATATATATATATATATATATATATATATATATATATATATATACAAATAGGCCAATTTAAACTGCAATTTAATAGGAGGGCTTAAGCAAATTCATAAGGCACTGTACACTGTGTTTTTAAAATATACTCACACACTGGAACCAATTTGGGGCTCAGTGTCATATGAAAATGTTTCAAGATGAAAAGAGGCTGTGGGCTCAACAGCACACCTTGCGATTAGTGAACAATCTATTCATCCACCTGAACAACATCCATCCATGCTGCCAATATAGCCGTATGGGTTTTCATCTGCATAGTCTAGAATAACTCAAATCATGCGGTGTGAAAAAGGATCTAAAATGACACAGTGGCACAATCACGGTGGACACATGTATCGTTTGTATCTGACATATTCTGCACACTGTGACAACACCAAACGTTCCATTAAACAACACAAAATCAATAACCAGCGATAGTGGTGTTTTTATTTTGTGTGTAACTGTCAACATCTGTGATCTGGTCTTTGAGTAGAGTGCCATACTCCTCTTGTGGTCTTCCTGATGAAATTTATTTTAAAAACAGCTTTAGAGAGTTTAAAAAAAAAGTGGAAATTAAAATGGAATCAAAAGACAATTTGTCAAAAATCATATCAGCTTGTTGTGGAACTGTACTCTTCTTGCCATGGCCTTCCTCAATTGTCCATATTCTCTTACCCAACAGACAATTGCTCAACTAGTAAAATTGTCTTGGACAGTCTTATAAAGACAGAAATGTTACCCGAGTACCTTTTTAGTGTAAACATGGCTGCTCTCTAAAGCACTGAGCAGGTTGTGCCTGAAGGAAAAAGGAAAAAGAAAAAACAGGCAGGGTCACTAATGCCTCAATAGCATTTACCGACTTTAGGGCAGGAATTGGCCTTTGTAATGTCCATAGTGTGACCTCCTGGCAGGAACAAGTGCTGAGAATATGAGAAATGAGAAATATGTAATGTCAGTGTAATCATCCCGTCTGATACCTTATAATTTAATAGCTGGATATAAGTTAAGGTCAGCATTTTGAATGCAAGTACCAACATAAAGGAGTCCACTACATCATTTAGACAAACAAAAAAAAGAAGAAAAAAACATAACTTTTTTTTTTTTTAACTTCTGCTTTTATCTGTTTAATATTGATTTAGAACCTACACATACATGTTAAAATATGTGTTTTGCACACAGAGTTTAGTTTTTTTTTTTTAAAAGTGAGGATATTTTGGTCAAACAGAGCTCTATGAATTAATCTCTGATCATCCCTTTTAAATTCAATGAGATGCATTAAATGAATGACTTGCTCTGTATAGTAGTGGGGATATAAATACTGGTACAATCCTTTTCTGCACCTTTTACCTGTTTTTTCCACTGATACATGCAGCGAAGGGTTGACTGTAGCAGATATATGTCTACATTCTACAATGATGAATACAAATATTCATATCAGAAAGCTGCTAAATTTGACTTGAGGCTTGTGCACAGTTCCACAATGATTGAAATATAAAAGACAGGACCAAGCACACATTTGCAATTTATAATAACCAAAAACCATGTCTTAATCCCAGCCCCCAGGGACTTTTTCTAGACTGGAATCGTCATGTTTGTACAGACTGAATTTAATTTGATAATATCGCTGATTAAGTGTGCTCTGAAATGACTTATAAAGATAAATAGAGCAATGAATTCAGTAGGTGAAAGCAGTCTGTAATTTATTCTCATAGAAAATCAAAGCACAGCCATGGAAAATGTAGTGCAGCTGCTTATTTACATGTGATTTCACCTCAAGGCAAATGCTTTAGCATTTATAATACACTGCAAATCATGAAAAGGTAGGGTCACCTACTGTTAGATGAAAATATGTTTCTAAATGGAGCCAACCGGTGGCATGTGGGTAGTTGTTTGCTGCTCATGGCGGCAGGCTGATCAGTGAAAAGTACTCTAATGGTAAAAAGTTTTAAATGACATTTGGTTTAACATTGATTCCAGTGAAGTATCTGTCCTGGTTCTGCTGGATCTCAGCAATGTGTTTGATTTTTTTAGATCACAAAATCCTTTCACAGCTTTCACAAGCTGAAAAACTGGGTCGGACTGTCTGGAGCGATCCTTAACTGGTTCACGTCCTGTTTAGGAGGCCAGAGTTATTTTGTTACAACTAGCAGCTATAAATCTGAGTGAGTGAACACGACTTGTGGAGTCCCTCTCGGATCAGTCCTTGGACCTCTTCTGTTCAACTTGCCTATGTTTCCCTTGGATCAAATACAACAATCAATATCAATAATCAATAATCCCAGTCATGCAGACAATACACAACTTTGTGTCTGTCACCAGACAACTGCTGTCCAATAGACTTACTGTGTCAGTGTTTGGAGCAAATAAACACCTGGATGAGAGAGAATTTGGTTCTTCTAAATCCAAGAAAGTTTAGTTTGCAGATCCAAAGACTCAGACCAGCTAGACCAGACCAGGGTCCAGACAAAACACAGAGAAGCAGCATTTTACTGTTTGGCTTAAACAAGCGGAACAAACTGCCAATGAAACCTACATACTAGAAGAATCACAAAACCAACCAAAAACTAGACATATAACTTGGAAATGGAGTAGTTGGAGAGTGAAAGCTTTCTGGCAGTGTGTGCACCAGCACAAGCATGCAAAAGCACCAGTTTGCCTCAGGGAGCTCATCGTGCCTTATTGCCCCTCAAGATATCTTTGCTCCCAAAATGCAGGTCTATTAGTGCTTCTTAGAGTCTACAGAAGCAGGGACGTAGAGCTTTTTGGCAACAAGCTCCTCTCATATGAGGCCAAACACACTCACTGTGTTCCTGCGGGTGTGTGTGTGTGTGTGTGTGGGGGGGGGGGGGGGGGGGGGGGTGTCAGAAATGGTATGATTGTTTATTTTGCCATTGTTTTATAGTTTGTTTCATGTTGATAATTTCTAATTTAGTCCCTCTGATTGTAAATTGTAAAGTGCACCGAGAAAGTGTTTCATGTTGTTTTTACGCTCTAAATAAAAGATGATAGATTGATTGCAATTGATGTGAGGGATGTGAGTGACTGACTCCTGCTGTGAGTCAGTCACTCACAGCAGGAGGTGTTGCTGCTACATCAGACTCTTTGCACAGCTGCCTAACATGTCACCCTGGTGGTTCAGTCTCAGAGGACAATTTGTAAGAGAAATGTAGCAAACTTGTTTGATTACTACAGGGGTTTCCATTTGTCTTGCTGCTTAAGCCTGTTATATACTCTGAGTATTTTTTTTTAAGTTTGTGCTTGGCCACAAGAACAATGTCTTTCTTCTTGCTGATGTTGTGAACAGCTTGTTCTCAATACACTAGCTAAGCAGAACTTTCTTGTCATGGAGCTCCAAGAAGTATTGTATGATTGGTCAAACATTTGAAGTGGGCGTGGTAAATATAGAATAGTGTGAAGCAAATTGTCACTTTTGCATTTCCACTAATGCAAGGTTAAAATTTCATAACAGTAAAGAATAAAATCACTTGGTCAATTGATCATTGCACATGATAACTGCCTGTCTATCTGCCATTCCACCCTTTCTTTCTTTCTTTTAAACACTGGGCATGTATTACTATCCAGTTCAGACATAACACTGTACGGCTTACATAACTTGTGTCTAATGTAGAAAATTCTGTTCTGTTTTTCTATTTCTTTTCTAGATCAAAGGCACTTACAAAAGCAAAAGGCCTCAGTTGGGTAGAACTTCTGCAACATCATATAAGATTTGAGTCATTTACGTTTTTAAACAAAATATAGGTTTCACAATTCACAAACTGTTCGGATGAATCTACATGTTTAGAATGTTTCATATGTAGTTTTTGATCAGGAGCTTGTCTAATGTGGTCTGGGTTCACAAGAATGAAGTGAAATTGGCCTTTACACATAAGGCAAATCTCAGCATTCTGTATTTACATATGTTGACAACATTTTAGAGAAGTGGAACTAAAAAAAAAAAGAAAAAAAAAAGCACTTGAAAAATGTCCAATGTTTTAAATATCAGAGTAAAAAACTGACCTTGACAACTGCCCAATGAAATGAAAAGAGTTGAGTTTCTATATATTTGGACAGGGAAGTCAATAAGCAGCAGATAGGAAACAAAACTTGTTATTCCATCATTTGAACTTATTCTCTGATGGCTTTTTTGGTGCAATCTATTCGCCCACAGACTATTACAAAAGTAACTGCTTGAGCACTAGTTAAAGCCCAAATTAAACAAAAATAACTGTCAAAATTTGCTGACAGCATGACCCCCTCAGTTCAAAAATCCCATCTACACCCCGCTCTCATCCATCCATACTGCACCATCTTTACTTAAAATAAACTTGTTAGGCCTTACGTCATGTCAAAGGATGTGTAAATGTGAAAAACATGTTTCCATTCCTTTTGCGATATACTTCTATTTCGACCATGTAAGGAGAACATAAAAAAGTTAAGCGCTATTTGAGAGGTTTTTTGCAATGTAAAGGGGTCACTACAGCAAATCGTCACGCAGGTGAACTGGCACGTTGTATGCCAGATTCCCTTCTTAACACAACCCTCTGCATTTATCCAGACTTATAACCAGCCTGCAGAGAACAAGCCTCCACGGGGCTGCAACAGCATCGGGAGCAGGACTCAAACCGCCAACCATCAGGCCACACAACAAGCGGCTCCACCACCCGAGCCACTGCCTCCCTTAATACATGCCTATGACAGTCATCCATCTGAATTCTTCCTTCCACAGCAAGCTTTACTAAATCAGCCATAAGCAATATTAATATTGAACATCCATGTTTGGATAATACAATGCTTTGCTTTAGCAAAGTCACACATGTGAGGTCTGAAAAGGGTTCATGAAACTTAGAGGTACGGCTTTCGGGCAGAAATGATTGCTCAACATGACTGGTTTGACAATTCAATATCGATGCAGCGAGGTGAAATTTGTCTTGCTGCTATTTGAATTGTCCTTATTGTAGTATTAATGTGTGAAACAGCATCAGAGAACAATCGCAATTTACCAGTCAATATTGTCTCAAACAAACAGACATTTGACTCACGGGAATCAGCATGAATAAGCTTCAGTACACCAATACATGTATAAAGAAAAAGGCATCTTGTGTATGTCAGTGTGGATGTGTTTTTCCTTTGGCTATAGCAGCATTAAATCACTGGGGAATACACACAGCTGTCCCTGTGCCTTTATGTGTGTGTACATGCATGCAAGTGCTCGTGTGGGTCTCTCCCAGGGACATCTTGACACTTCATCATTTGTTAATTAGCCAGTTAAGGCAGCTAATTAACATGCCAGCTCTCTCCTTCTGTCAGACTTTCTTGTTGTCGTCACCATATGTTAAAAAAAAGACAAAACAAAACAAAAAACTGTTGCTTTAGTGGAGCTATACGGTTTAATAGAAAAACAAACACTGACTTTTAAAGCAGTATGTGGTATAAGCAGTTTTAAGCTATTTGAAAAGGCAGGTGTGATAAGATGTTTAAATATTTCTATTAATGAATATCCAGTTAGTGTGAAACAAAGAGAAAATGGCTCCATTGTGAGGTGAAAAATGACACAAATGACATAATGTTACAATGTAACTAGAGACGCACGATATTAAATGGGCTACCAATATTATCAGATGATATCAGCATCAAAATACTATATTGGAAATTATCTGTAGTTTTGACTTTTTTTTGACAACTTTAAACAACATGCACACGTTATTTTTCTAAACTCCTCAGCTTTGTCTCCTATAGCTCAAAATGACCAAATATAAGAGATGTCATGTATAGTTTTCCAGAAAGTTTTGTTTGTTGCAACTTGCTCCAAAATATCAGTATCCGTAGACATATAGAATAGTAAAAAGCCTATGCTGAACATCGTAATCTTGTAAGAAATATATTTTATATTCATGTCAACTGTAACATTAACCCAAGATCACACCATCCTTATACATCACTTAACAAACCATTATGGTTTGGTGTGGATGTTTGCTACCAAAACCAGTACACCAATATATGTCAGCAGCAGTCAAGAACTTATCTTCATCCATGAAAAGAAATTCATTTTATTATATTGATGCCGCTTTATTTTATTTACATTGTTATCTATCTATCTATCTATATCTCTATATATACATTATATATATATATATATATATATATATATATATATATATATATATATATATATATATATATATATATATATATATATAGATATATAGATATATATATATATAGATATATATATATAGATATATAGATATATATCTATATATATATATAGATAGATATAGATATACATATATATACAGATATATGTAGCTTCACCTGTTCCACCCTCAACTTAAACACCAGCTCTAGATCTACTCAGTGTGAGATCGTCTGTCTTTTCTGCAGCTTTCAAGCCTTGTTCATGTACCTGAATAATGAAAAAAAAACTGGTTTGACCCTGCCTGTCCCAGACTACGGCCTTTGCTACACCCTTATTGGTGTGAACTAATCACCTGTTGCTGATGCTGAACCCTGCCTGATTTTGACCCTGCCTCTTGCTTATTCCCCGGATTTCTTCTGCTTGCTCGTGTCCTGGTGTGGACCCTGGACTGATTCTGGACCTTGGGTGCACCTCTAATGTGAGGCTGTAAGTCACATTTATTCCCCAAAATGTAATGAAAAACACATGGTCTAATTTTTAGGCCACTGCTGAAACTGACCAAACAATGGCAGAAAAAATAAAACCAGTGTATAAATGCAACAAACTACACCTCAAAAAATGTCCCAATCTGAAACCCAGTTTGAGTTACTGCAGTGTTGAGCGCCTTGACCGAGGCCTGTTATTACTCAGCAGGGAGCTAAGTGAGGTAACTCCAGGTGCAACCGGTGCAAGTGTGGGTTTTCAAAGAAGCTATTTAATTCTTAGAGAGGTGTATTGCCTGGAAAATTTATTCTGGCAATTGGAACTGCTATGGAGGAAATTAAGCTCCCAGTAATATCTTGAAATTTTGTTATTTTTTTTTAAAACCAGAACAAAAGAAAAAAAAAACTGACCTAAAAGTGTGGATATATTCAATATTTTTCATTGTACGGGCTCAGGTTAACTGGAAACCTGTTAAATCCAGTTAGACTAACTAAAGATCAGGTAAAAGCTTTCACCTGTTTTAACTGCATGTTTGAGGACAGATTTTTTAAATACAATCCAAATTCCTAAGTGTTACCTCCAGACCCATTTTGGAAAGTAAATTGCCCCACAATACTTTCAGAGTCTTGTCCCTGCAATAGAAATGGAGTGGGTCATCCAAAGGTTTCTGTTCCCTGGGGAAGTTCCTGCAGTCAAAACATGGCTCAAGTATCCAGAGAAAATGGCAACAGAAAACAGCATACACAGTCAGGTATAATACGGCAGAAGGATTTTAGAAAGAGTGAGCAAAACAAAGGTCATGACAAAAGTGGATGGGTAAAATACACTCCACACAACTGCTCACACATCTAATATGAATTATCTGTTCCAAAATAACTCCATACTTATATAGATTGATATAAAGGTCAATAAAGTCCAGTTTTGTTGTTTGTGGTGGATCTATATTACCAGTTATCAAGCCCATCTGTGTGTGTGTTTTCTTTTTTTTTTTTTTAAATCTTCCAAATAGACTGACCTTTCTCTAAAGGTCAGGCTGTGACACCGTTCACATGCAAAACCCCTCTGAACTTGTCAGAGACATAGTCACCACCAGGCTCAAACACTGGTAAAACATTTAGACTATTGTTGCATGCTGCTTTTTAACCTTTCCATGTGGGATATATATGTTTTTAATGTAGCTTAAAGTAGGAAGATATGCATAAAGCTTCCACTATCTGTCTTTCACCCAGTGTGTACAGCATTTGTGAGGGGCTGACAGAGGAGTCCTTTATATTTAAACCAACTTTGGTTTGGTTTCCGTTTATGATCAGAAAATGTCTGCGTGAACAAGGCCTTTGTCAGCTGCAGTGGCATGAAGCATGATTCTGAATTATTGAACTGTCTATTTGTAGACTGGATTTTAGGCTAGTCGCAGACCAAAACGCTTGTTTTATTTGTCGTGACTCAGGGACTCGGCTTACATAACATGAAGTTTTAACTTATTCTGGTTTAAACTAAACCAGCTTGAATAATTCTAAGAGCTAATCTAAGGTTGATTTGTTAAACTACTTCAAAGGGGAAAGCTTAACTTCCACCTAGAAATGTTTGCTGGCGAGTATGAGCTGTCCAGATTATTATGAAGCACACAGTCCTACCATAAAACTCCTTGCAGACTAAATGAATCGACCGGTTTACTTTGATAAAATTAACTTTTGGAGATAGCATTCATACGTACAGAAGAAATGCTTTTGAGCCAATATCTGTGCTTGGGCAGTGACCAAGAACGACAGCACTCTAGACGAGCAGCATTCAGATATTGTTTGTTAATACTTTCTGTTTAATTGTATTTGTTATGCATAAAATTGAGACTAAAAAGAGAAAACTGAAGAGTTAAACAAGTCTTTTTAAATGTTGTGTGTGGTCACTTTAACACAGATGAATATTTAAATGAAACCACAGATATGATCTGTCATAATGGCTCATGAAGTGATTCCACAAAAGAATGAAGTTATGTCATTATTTCTTTTCTCCATTACATCTCTGTTTCCTCTTCATTTTCAACTCACAGCACAGTATTTTTATTAACTCCACCAAGAAAGTTATGTTTTTGCTTGCATCTGTCTCTCCGTGTCTCTGTTCGTTTGCAACTTTATACAAAACCCCAGGACAGATTTTTGTGATTCTTTTTATTTTTTTTATTTTTTTATTTTTTTTAGAATGGGTTTTGGTCCAACATTGAGACCAAAGATCAAGACCAAAACTCACGTAGTGTGATCTGTAGGAATTGTAGACATAGGCATTTTTAAAAGGTTTCTGCACAATATGGATGGAAATGAGCTGCTTGGAGAAGGTTTTTTTAAATCTCCGCTATGCAAATTCAATTCAATTTAATTCAACTTCATTTATATAACATCAAATCACAGCAATGCCATCTCAAGACACTTTACAGACAGAGAAAAAAAACATAATGAAAGCCAATCCATAATAGCCTATATAAGGAAATCAACAGATTGAGACAGAGGATCCAACTCAATCTCCAATCCTGAGCAAGCACACTGGCAAGAGTGGGAAGGAAAAAACTCCCTTTTAACAGGAAGTAAAACCCTTTGGCAGAACCCTGCTCAAGGACAGGCAGCCATCTGCCTCTGCTGTGTGGGGGGAAGAGGACAGAAAGACAACAGACAACAGGAACTGCTACTCCCGGCCAGGGAGACCTGCTGAGACAGGAGACATACATGTTAATGATGCAACACTGTTATTGAGGGGGGATAAGAGAGAGAGATAAAGAGAGGGAGAGAGAAAGAAGCTCAGTGTATCAGGAAATGTCCCTCAGCAGTCTAAACCTATAGCAGCATAACTAAGGGATGCTAACCATCCCTAGCTATCGGACTTATCAAAAAGATAAGTCTTCAGCCTAGTCTTAAAGGTGGGGAGGGTGTCTGCTTCCCTAACACTAACTGGGAGCTTATTCCATAAGAGAGGGGCCTGATAACCAAAGGCTCTGCCTCCTGCTCGGCTCTTTGAGACTCTAGGAACCACAAGTAAGCCTGCAGTCTGCGAACGAAGTACTCTGCTTGGTATATAAGGAGCTATGAGGTCTTTGATATATAGTGGTGCTTGGTTCTGGAGGGCTTTATATGTAAGGAGAAGGATTTTAAATTCTGTTCTAGATTCAAATGGTCTTCGTTGGGTAAAACACCCAGAAGTTGCTGGATCTTTAATATTCCGGACTTGAAATCTATTCATCAGTTTTGTCTTGAGGTAGTCCACTGCTAGCATAAAAGCACTCTCCTCTGATTTCATTCTTTTATACTTTAAGAGATTCAGGTTCTTCAAAAACATCTGTAAACGGAGATAATATAATGGAAGTCATGCCGTTGTGTACATTTGAGAAGTGTGGTAACATTTTCACTTGTGTTATATTCATGGAAAATCCCCAACATTTTATCTACTTATTTATTTATGTTGCAATTTCATGGCCTTTAAATATTTTGTGTACTTTGGCACAGCTTGTTTGAATAAAATCTTTTTTAAATGATTTGGAATTTGCCTGTTGTGTAATAGCCTTTGGATGCGACCTGACAGAAAACATGCTTTTTCAAACAGGTGGTTTCATGACTGTGCAGGATCGTATTGTCTATCCTGCCCTTTGGCTCACCCTTCAAGAAGGGCTGCTGCCAGCCAATCAGCCACCTGGTGAGATAACAAGTTGGACTTTGTCCTTGAAACTGAAGGATTTGGAGTAGAATCAGGCTGCAGCAACACATGAGGTTGCTTTTGAAGTTTTTGTTCGCTGGTGACGCACTCCACGGCTTCTCTTCATTAAGCAAAGGTGTCTGTGTCTCTGTCGCAAGTGTTGGTAATTGGACTGTAGGAATTTAGACAGTTCAGCTGAGTTCACACTGAGGCAATTGGCTTACCAATTCAGCTGAAGAGGAAGCTTTTGTTTGGAATATCTCCTGCAATGCCTATCCCTGACATTTAGCATAAACCCAGTCAGAAAACAGTCAGTTCTGCTAAAGTCTCTTTTCTTGCCTGAGAAAATACCTGGTCAAGCTTCCAGTTCTAACATTTACTGTTGAAGTGGATGCCTTTCAAGAGTTCAGCACATTTCTAACTGGACTGTAAAAATCTGCTGTTTTTTTTTCCTTTTTTTTTGCTTATTTCCCTAAATTTTAAAATATTCCTGAATTACTTCAAGTTATATTCAACGATATTGAGAACTGATAAGAACATAGAGCTTATATGAGGTATGATGAGATGCAAGTCTTTGTAGATAGGTTAGCTTTTTTATATTCTAGAACAACACGTGGGTGTAAACAAGACAACGCAGGCTGATTTTCACGGCATGCTGGATCCCTGAAACTCTGTGGATTTCATATTTGCTCACATTTTTCATCCATCTGTAGAAAAATGCAGTAACTAATAAGACAATTTGCATATTTTTTCAGATCTTTTGCATGTTGCTTAAATTCATATTTATATGGACACACAGGTATTTTGCTGTCTTTTAAATCCAGTGTAAATCTTTGGTCTCTTGATAATGGGTTAGACTTGAAGCAAGCCTGCTCATCCAGTAATAATCCCCAAAAACTTTGAGCTGGCGGCAGGCCAGATAGGAAGGTGGTAGAAATGTGGGGGTGTGCAGTAACTCGAGACAAACAATTAATTTAACGACAAAAGTTAGTTTTAAACAACCCTCATTGATTGAACATGTATCAGAAGCATATCAAGAAGATAAGATGTCATCGCTCCCATTATACTCCATGTGATTTATTTTGGGGTATTAACCTCTTATTTTACTGACACATCACAATGTCACTCAGCTTTAATACTTGCCTGTTGTCAATGAAGTCTGATAGAAATAATGATGCATGGTTTCTCAAATGGCCTTAACTTTTTTATTTATTTTTTTTTAAGCAAACTACAATAAAAACTACAGTCATGGTGAACGCTAAGAATTCTTTCTGATGATCATCATGTGTCCTTGAGAGGATTTTGATCCCAGTAGTTAGCTCAAAGCATCACCTCATCTATACACCAAAATCAGCAAGGCTTTATATACAAGCCAACTTATTTAGTCTTTGTGTGAGTTCAAATCAAGATGGACAGAGCGGCTGTGAAAAGCTAGTGCCCCTCTCTATCAGATCACTCTAACAGGAGTGAATCTTTGACACAATTTGTGATGAGCATGGCCAATCCAATTTTAGAAACAGATTTGATTTGACCACCATCCCACCAAAGCCCTACAGAGTCTAAAATTGACCAGGAAGAATAAAAAGGGATTTCCTGTATCCTTCAAATTCCTTTAAATCTCTTTGGTGTTGAGCTTGTCTCACACCCATGCAATGTTCACATGTGTATGAACTGCCCACATCGGCAAACAGGCACAGTTTTGCTCTGACAACTCAGGATGAAGGAAAGAAGGCTTGCTGTTCCTTTGAGATAGTCATACATGTTGCATTGGGCAGCACACCAAACAAGATCACATATTTATCCACAATACAGAAAGAGCACACTAAATACACACATTGAAAGTCACTGAATAGTCAGTGAGATACACTCGAAAATCCATATTGCTGTGCATTTAGATCAAATCCGATCCAAATTCATGCAGCTGATTTAAAAACAACCATAACTAAAGTATTGTGCACTCTATAACACAGAGGCAGATTAAAAAATCTACAGACATTAAAAGCATAAATTAGGGGGGGAAAAAAAGACTTCTTAAATGAGTTCAATGAGGAATAAAGATAAAAATGCAGTTAAAATTTAATATTTCTTCACCTGTGTCTTAAAGCTGTTCAAGGAGAAACGGTATATTTAACTGACTATGAAGGTTTGCTAGAGACTTTTGGAGCTACAATTACAAGATTTCCTTCATTAACTAACCTTGGGCGACACCGAAAGCTTTCTTTTAACTCAACCTTCTGCTTGTAAACCTTTGTAAACGAATTTATAAATCACTTTTATGTGTAATTGGTTGAACAGATGTCTTCTGAAGTCAGTATCTCCAATCATCACTGATATTTATTCATTATTTATTTTCTTAACTGCTTAGTCCCATTAAGGGTGGCCAGTGAGATGGAGCCTATCCTAAAACTCATTGTGTGAGAGGCAAGCTACACTGACTATCATAGTCGTCACTGACATGTTCTCCTTAATTTAACTTCAGTGGTTAAAAAAGGAAAACAAAAAATTGTGTTGAACTTTGCATAATTCAGGACACGTTTGTGATGTACAAGACAGCTCAACTGGCTTTATATAAATGTTAAAAGCATTATAACTTCATGCAAAAGACAGCTGTCAAGAGATTAAATTAAGTTGTAAAAAAAGAATATTAAAAGAAGCTTGAAAAATGCTTTCTCACACATGGTGTTTGCTTAATCATTTAAATTCAGAATCTTTCACCTCAGATTGATCTGGATCACGTTTTAAAGACACAAGAGGTAAAGTAATTTTTCTCCATCCATTTTCTCTACCCAGTTTTATCTGCAAATTTAGAGATCAAAGAAAAGGCCTGTAAATGTTACTGGTTTCCACTTTGCTCCAGTTTAGTTTGTAACTGACAGATGATAGACACAAAACAAGCCAACTTGGTTGACACATACAATGACTAAACACCATAATATTTCTGGCAAGAAAACAATAAATACAACGATCAGTAATGTTCATCTCGACCTGTTTTTCCATTCATGCACTTATTGTAAAACTGAACTTTGACACGGTCACTATAACCCTGGTTTAAATGTCCTCATGTGGATGCTAACTCTGTCAATAAAAAAACAGATTTTTTTTTTTTTTTTTTTTTTTTGCTTGAGTTCTTGATTTCAGTTTTGACATCAAAAATGAAAACTATCAGCATTCACTGCTGAGGTTGTTTTCCCCCTCTTCATCTGTCTGTTTTTCCGCTCAATAATTCCAAAATTTATGGAGCATTTCCCAAGAAATCTGCTGTGCAGATGGATTCTGATCTGTAGAATAACTAAGAGCCGGGAGCCTGGATTTTATTCATCCAGCCATTTCTTTTTGTATAGGTCTTTAAATCTAGAACTTTCAGGCATTTAATTCCAAATTTAGGACGGATATTTACAGAACCAGAAGATCAAAAACTGTGTAACAACAAGTCACAGCACAGAACCTAAAACTGTGCTGACGGTTATTAGCTAAAGTAAGAAAGTGAGCATCTTTATTCAGGTTAAGATAAATAATTATAAAATGAGACTTTATGACGCCTTCAGTGTATGTATGATTTTGTGCTCCTCCACTTACTTCCATGTTTTTCTTTTTCCTGACATATTACTGATGATATTTACTGTCCCAGGTGCTTCCATCCAATAGCTTATTCAAATTGATTCCAAAATGCTCCAAGTATTGTCAGCACCACTGAACTGTGCAATTATTTCCCAATTGTGAGCCTGGTGGCAGCAATTTCCATGACTGCACCGTGTCACAGAAACGTCAGCTCCAGCTCTTCCTGCCCACCTCCTACCCGCCTCTCTCTGCTACTTCTCTGTGAGTCTTTCCTGTTTTCCATGTGTGAATTACCTGTGGCATCAGTGGGAAAGTGCACTGTATACACAAGTATAAGCTGCACTTGTTAATAAGAAGGTTAATGTGAGACTTAATAAAGTTAATGTTAAAACTATATTGTTAGTCATTGTGTTTGTTTGAAGAGATTTCTCTCTGAGTGGCATTTGTGTTTCTAAATGTACAATTCAGATACATTGTTAGCTTTGAGATGCTAATGTCACAGTATGTTGTACTATGTAATCATAGTAGCTTTTATACACTTATGACAGAAAGTGTATTACAGGGACCATTTTTGCTGAGAACATGAATTGATGTGAGTATGGAAATAGGAATGCTATATTATTATTATCAGACTGGATATGTTTATGCACTTAAGTATGGGCTGATACAGCCATGGACATTTACACGTTTTGGTAATATAAATGTCAAACAAACAGACGCAAGCAGGACGACAGACTGTGTATGTGTTCCTGCTTGCTGCCCATACTTACCTCTCTGTTAACAGAGAATTCTGTTTTTTGCTGTGGTACCATACCTGGGGCCCGTAACACAAGCAGACAAAGGATACCCAGGTAGCATTCAGCATGCCTTTTTAAATCCACATTGATATCGCCCCCCCATCTCTCAGAGGTATGAGGAGTCCTTCCTTCCCTGTCTCCAACCAGCAAATCCCTGTTGCCCTCTTTTAGATGACTTTGTCAAATTTCCTCAATAAAACAAAATATGACCTTAAGACCTTATTTGAGATCAATAGATATGATCAAAGAAATGATGCAAACAGGATTTGAAAAAAGAAAACATTTCACTGGCTGCCCGTGCATTTAAGGATCCATTTTAAACTTCTTTTATTTGTTTTTAAATGTTTGAATGATGATGCCCCCCTCTACCTCTCTGAGTTGTTGCGCCCTTACTCTCCGACGCGGTCACTCAGGTCGCCTGACCAGCACCTCCTGAGTGTACCAAAAACCCACCGTAAACTCAGAGGGGACAGAGCCTTTTCAGTTGCAGCTCCAAAACTATGGAACGAGCTGCCTTTGCACATCCGACAGGCCTCTTCTGTACCTGTTTTTAAATCACGTCTTGAAACCCACCTGTTTTCATTGGCTTTTAACACCACTTGAGATGTTGACATTATTAATCTGACTGTATTTATCATGATTTAACCAGTTTTAGAAATTTTATATGTTTTTGCACTCTGTATTTGTATTATGATTATTATCTCTGTTTTACTCTGTACAGCACTTTGGTCGACTGTGGTTGTGTTAAAAGTGCTATATAAATAAAGTTGCAGTTGCAGTTGCAAAACTCCACATGCAAGGTAAACATATAGTTTTCAATTATTCAAATACTGGTAATCACAAAGGTCAAAACATTTTATTTTCTCCCCATGAATAAATCTTTTCACATTACAAAGTCTAAATATTTTTAAAGAAGAAAAAGTTGTGCAGTCTTCACCAAAAAGAGTGAAATTATCAGGATTAACAACAATACTTCACAATGACACATTGACAACAATTATGAAATGAGTTAAATGTGCAATTGAAGTAATACACTGACAAGCAGAATTGATACAAATTAGTGTATTTAAAATCTAGTATATCATGCCCTGTAAGTACGCTTACAGAAAAATACACTTGTAAGTAAATATGAAAAGACTTGCTGCCACATAACTCAGATCCCAGCAAAACCAGCCAACACAAATTCTATCTTTCATTAGGGTCTTTTACCTTAAACATGTTTTTTTTATGTTTGATCTAAATATATAAATAATCCGATGGTGTGATATCTATGAGGAAAGTCATTCTTGCTCTTATGTGCTTATCAAGTTCCCAGTAAAGTTGCAAAAATTATTTTGAAAGCAAAGATAATTGCGAGTTTGTAAACTTCAGTACAGCCTTCTTCATCAGGTGTCCTCTGTCTTTAAATACCAGCCTCTCCGATCCGAGTGCTTGGCACACCTGCCTGCATTATACCACATCTTTATGTGTTATTTTACTGCAGAGTCTATGGCTGCTTCCTCTCACTTAAAATAATGCAAAAACTACTGGTACTGTTTGTCCCACACAGCCTGAAAAGATTGCTTTTCAAGTAACTCCACATCTCTTGCCTATTTCACATCTGTTTGTACCAGTGATTGATCAAAACTTGATCTACCATCTTAGATGGAGTGTGTATTGATGTTATCTTGGGCAAAGTTCTTTTGTGTACGTTACATTTTGGTCCAGCATCTCAGTGGTCAAAAACAACTTACGATGCACAAGGTATAGTTTGACATTACCAAAAACCCATGTGTGGTCTGCTCTCAGAGTCTGTGAAGCTTAAGAACAAAATGTCAGAGGTTATTAAAGGACGAGTCAGACAATGCCATTTCTTTCCAGGTGTTTGGACTTTTTCCACTTTTTTTGTTGAAAATAAAACTGATTTTATAGCCAAGGAGAGAAAAATCATCTGTGATACCACAAAGATTTTCTTTGGTAAGTAAGTATGTACGCTCATGTACTTATGTACAATACTGCAGCTCTAAATCAAGACCAAGATACATAACAAGAACACTGAATGACTTTATAAATACAATTAAGCTCTGATGCAGTGCTTTGGTGTAAGATAAGAGCCTATTATCCAATCAAAATGCTTTGAATTAATTAACAATCAGAAGACTGCAGTCTGGCTTTTAGACAATAAGCAAGGACAATAGCAGAATTTCTCCTCTTTATTAATTTATTCTTATTCCAGTCACTCTCCTTACTACATGGCGTAGTCCTGTGCTTTAAACATATAGAATAGCCCAGATAGGTGGCAAAAGCACTGCAGTTTACTTCAGTTTTATAATTTTTCCTCATATGTGCATCACATTTAATCACTGCAGTATCTATTGGGTTTCTAGTGATGTAGGTGCATCACATGAGGAGAAAGACTGAAAGTGAGACAGGGCCTCAACACACAATAAGTATGTGTCATACATGAATAAAATATGCTGTGAAGTGGAGTAACAAGGTACTAACAGGTGCACTGCATTGTTAACATGAACATCAACGTTATCATATGATTAAAGATAATCATGGAAATAACAGCACCAGTGAATGCAGTGATTTCCCTGGACTGACAAATGAATAACATGAAAAATTCAAATGAACACATTTACACCCATATTAATAATGCAGTTTTTTTTTTTTTTTTTTCTCAGATGGCTAAAGTGCTTTGTTTTGCATTTGATGCCTGTGCAAGGTCCATTTGAATTAACCTGAATGAGAGCTACTGGGATCATATCTCGCATATTAAAACAGCCAGTTTATTATCATGTCTGGTGCATCTTATGAGAAGATTGACAGTCTATATTACATGCTCATATATATTGATCGCTTTTATTGTTATGAAATAATCTGCATAATCTGATTATTTTATGGCTAAGACAAAATGAGTTCAGGAGACAAAAGAAAAATAGCTTTTTTTGAATCACCTGTTGCCATTCACTCAAACATTTTGCTTTATCTTTATTTATTTTACACAACAGACAAAGACATGACAGTCACAAAGAAAGGTTTGTTGAAGCTCAGCAATGATTTGCCTTATTTTCGTCCTCTGTTACTGTATTTCATTGGATAAAATCATCACAAGCTCATTATACTCAGATCCATGCCAACATTGTTCTCAAAAACCTGGAATATATAAAAAGATGTACACCCCAAAGGATTTTAAATGTGCACATTTTGGGAACTTATACAAATTTCCTTAGTTTTCTTTGACAAAAAGTCAAAATACAAAGGATTCATTTAAGTTTAGAACAAACTTATAATAAGTTGAATAATATCATTCAGCACAGACAAATACACATGACTGAGTAAACAAATCATGGCAGAGGTGGCAAAAACAGTGGTAGACCAAAAAAATCCTTCTCATTAAAATAATTTTTTGTTATACACTCTCAGATATTTGTCCTATGTTTCAAAACTTCCTTATTATTACCAGTATTGTTTTTGACAGTAGGTAAACATTCTTCCAACATATGGGTTTACAAGTATATTACCGCATATTAAAATCTCAGTTATTCCACTTCATGACAAACAGAAGCTTTACTCAGAGTTTATTTTATAGGCTCCACAAAGTAATTTACGACACTGATCGAGTCCAAGATGCCCTCATCTTACTCCTACCTTTTCTTCCTTTTTTCCTGCTGCTTTTGTTTTTCCCTTCACCTGCTAAGCAGCTTATTTTTCCAACCTGCCTGGAGCAATTCCTTTCACTAAAACAGAGGCCTGTGGCAACTGACCATTGGTTAAGGCTGTGTCTAAATGTCTACACCAGTTCCCTCTACAGTTGTGACACCATTTTCTAGGGGTGTCTGAATGTCTCGAGAGAAAAAAGTAGTGCACTCAAAATGACCCATAATGCATCTTGAAAAGTAGTGAGCATCGATGGTCACTAGATGGGTCAGTATAGACCACAATGCATTGCGGGCATGAGCTCAATGGGGTGCAAGTGACACGAACATCAAAGAGAATTATAAACAAGCTACAGATCACTTGTTTTATATCCTTATTTACTGAATAAATGTGTAACAAAGAAAGAATAAAGTATAATATAATAAAATATTTTCACACGAGTTTCAATTGGATTTGGAACAACATGTCGTCATTGTGGTAACAGTCCAGTCAGGTGTTGTGCAACGAGAAAAAATAGCCAGATTTGTTTCTCAACTGCTAACAGAGTGAGTTCACAATATAGTATGCTATACAGTGCAGCTCTGTGTAGTATAGGAGGGGTTAGAGACTAGTGTGGGCATTCACACAGCCTCAGTCTTCACATGCAAGTAGTCAATCGGAGTGCGTATAGTCATCTGTATACTTTCTGCCCCTGAAACACATTAGGCACGACCAGATTTGCTCAGTTTTCAGTTGTAAAGCTGTGTCAGTAGGGTAAATTACAAGATAAATGTATGTCCAGCACAAGATATGCCAAGAGGCTGGGCAATGGTGAGCATTTTAACTACACCTAAACCTGACCGCTTCTTGTTTGTTCTCTTCCTTGATGGGCCCCTGACGGTGTCTGGCTCTCAGTGCACTCTCACAGTTACACTGTTGATATTTGTGCCACTGTTTTGAAGTGTTGTTCAAGTTGAAGTGTTGCTACGGCGCTTCAGCCACTGTCCTTTCATCTGAAAGGCTGGTTTGCAGGATGAGTGTGTGGTCAGTCTCCTGCAATGTACATGGTGATAACAGCATTACTGTTGAGTGGCCGTGTGTGCCCGTGTCCAAATGTGTATGTGTCCAGAATGCACATGGGTATGTTTGTGTCTACAAAAACAAAAAAAAAAAAAAGTTTGCACCAGGGCCTATCATGGTGATGTTACGCTACTGCCCTCTAAGTCAGTAATATGGAAGTGGGCTCAATTTAAATGAATGGACTATTACCATGTGCAAACTGCCATTGGTTGGTGAATGCAACAAAAAACAATCGTGACCTGTTGCATTCACTTATTCACGATCAAATTAACTGATTGATTAAACATTTCCATACTATATAACTCTATTTAGCCACTAAATAAGATCTACGGTAAAAAAAAAAAAAGTACAATGGTTCCAGGGCATGAAGAAAAACCCAACTGCATATAAAAGCATAACATTGGCCTTTTGGAGAAATGCTGTGAAGGAAAGTTGCTGACGTGGTCTGAAATCTTAAATCTCTCAACTTTTTAGTATTCTGGACTCTATGCTCATCTTATTGAGCACTGTGATGCAAAAGGGCCATAAGGGTGTGGTGAGCCGAACTTCATTTTAAGGGGTCAGACCACAAAATAAACCCAACACAAAACACTGGTTTGAAAATCATAGAAAGAAAACAAGAATATTATTTTGTCTTTGTCTTGAAAATCTGTGGCATTGACAAATGTTTTGTATGACAGAGTTTTCTAAATCCAGTCACTCCTCATATCAGTACAGCTCCTTAATCACATCATCTTCCTGTCTGAGAGGTAATACAATGCTGCAAAAGACAAAAAGGAAGATAGATAGAATAGATATGATAGATAAATAGATAAGAAGGCTGTTTTGATTGCCACCAATCTATTTTCTAGCTCGTTTGAAATGTATGAATATGCTGGGTGTGTGAAAAAAAAAAAACTATTTTCTATTTTACTTGTTATCAGATAAAGGATATTTCCAGTATTTCAGTAACACAAACTAAAAATAATTTGTAAAAAAAAAAGCAGAAATTAAAATGACAACATCAAATGTAATGTTTACATCTGAATAGAGATTTTCTGCAATAGCTGCTTTTAGTCTTCCCAGCATTTTCCCCTCATTGTTCTTTAGTACTCCTTGTTCCCTTTGACACTCAAGTTGAGAGAACATGGGATTCTCTGTTTTAATTGTATGTTAAATTCATGGGAAATGTAATTAATTTTTCACAAGACTTGCTGAATTCAACCTAGTTTCTGTACAGAAAAAAAATCACTTGAAGAAAGCTTCATGAACAGAAACTAAACTGTGATTTTCAGAACCTGATCCACCAGTCTGTAGGATGCAGTGAAATAGCACACTTTCAAGCTGTCATTGGGAATGGGAATCAAAAACTTGTTCCACTTGAGAAGTACATTTTTCAATGCTGTAGAACTGTATATGTCTGAGCTTAGTGATTCCTCTATGCTGGCATGTTCCTACGCGTTCTGTGTTGTATATCGAGAGCAATGGCAGACAGCAAGAATTGGTCTGAAATAGGGCCAAGTCTCCAGTCTCATTTTCTGAATTGATTTATTTCGATGCACAATATCCTGTTTCAATTTAATTTCGATGAAATCCTGTTTGATTTGATATTGATTAAACACATATTTTTCATGAATATTACACATTCTCAGGCAACTTTATTTCTAAAACATTGAGCCCATTTTTATGACAATCAAAATGTCCTGCACGTATTCAGTGTCCCTGCTGCAACACACCTGACACACATCCTGCTTAATTAGCTGACTTGCGCAGTTTGACATCATACTTTACACAAGACTGGTAACTACTTGTTGATGTGATCAGGTGTGTTGCAGCAGGGAAACTCACACTTGCAGGAGTGCAGCTGGATATTTGGGGTGTTTCAACTCAAGTGCACCTGTTGCAGCTAATGAAAACCTTGATTGGTTGCATGAGATGTGCTTTGGACCACACTTGGTTTTTGTTTTTTTTTATGGTGATTTCTATTTAGGCAGTTGAATAATTTTGAGAATGTGATGGTTGTTAAAAGTGGTATTTTATGTAAAATTTAAAAACCACATATTGTTAGCTGTGTTGAGTTATTTAAATGGTTTTTGTTGAATATGTTGACTGCAAACAGGTGCAAGTTTGTACATTTTACCAATAAACCTCATTTGCATCAGGGGTTAAATAATTTTGACTCTAAATTTAGTTTTCATGGTGACACATCTGTCAAGTGCAACCACAACCCGAAGATAACATGCTTTTGGGTTCACAACTGTCCCCTCTCTCACAGCAACCAAGAGATTAATTGCGCAATTTTTCAAACAGATGAACTTGCAGCCATCCACTGAAAGTAAAGCTTGAAAACAGTCAGAATCTTCATAAATATGGAGGATCAAGGGGTGTTTTGGTGGATTATTTTAACAGCTGTGACAAAGCGCTCATGTGTCCAAAATAGGCTTCTCTTGCAGCCAAATTCAGATTTTTAAAATAGCACCCGCAATGGCTATTTCTGAACACCTGATGATAAAACTTCTAAATATAAGTCTTGAGTAATACCCAAAACTTCCTAAATGAGGATAAAACAGGGTTCTGGAGGATTTGGTTCACAGCTACAACAAAACACCTCACCCTTGGCGTGAGTAATAACTTTTTTGTTTTTGAATTTACTGAATTAATTTAGGAATGGCTGCTCCAGCTGACCAAACGTTTTGGTGTTTAAAACACCAATTAAAAGCCTACACACAGTTGGAGACACTTTAATTAGTTGACTTTATTTAATGTACCTTTATTTTAAGTGTTTGAATGATACTCTTTGTGCAAAAACAGCAATAGAGAATGTTGTTCTAACAAACTAAATTAATGATGCTTAGCGTTATCCACGCTTAATCACTGCTTAAAGAAGGAAAAAAAGAAATTCTGTCAGGCATCTTCTGTCTCAATATCAATAATTACAATAAAATTATTTCATTGTATAATTTGGAAATTCCAGACTCTACTTAATCCAGAGCAGCTTTTACAAATTCTCTTAATGTGTTCCATCGAGAGAAAGCATTCTCCCAGGGATTTAACAGTTGTTAAAAGATTGATCTCGATATTTAGCAGTATGGCACTTGTGGTTTAGCAGAACTTACCCTAAAGATTGTAAAGAATGGCTGTAGCAAGTTTATCACTTAGCCTTTATTATGTCTTATTTCCTCAGCTTTTTCTTTTCTGTTCATTTTAAACTCTAAAACTTTCAATTCTCTTAGTTTGTTTAGTTCATTTGTTTGTAGAGACATGGAAAGATGTCGGATTTATCCATTTTAGATCACATAAGGAATATAGGATAAATTGTAGACTGAAGGATGTGCAATGCCAGTCCCCAGGAGTCAGTGCCATAAAGGTTTTAGTTGTTTCATTGCTTCAGCACACCTGATTTATTACAGGTAATTAACAAGATTGGGACGGATTTAATAAAGCGTTGTGTGCATCATTTTAATTTATTTAAATCGGGTGTCGGAGCAAGAAAACCTCATATAACCTGGAGGACGGTGGCCTCTGGGCCACTGTTACACGAGGTCATCTGTGACTTAGTTTCTTTTTAACACAAACTGTACACGTCTGTTTTGTGGTTAAATAATATTCCAAAAAATAAAAAAACATTGTACTTCTTCTTGTTTGAGGTTTGTTGTAGGCATGGATGTCCACACAAATGGAATAAATGAGCGCATGGTATTTATAAGAATACAAGTTTATCTTCATTCAGACAAGCATTTGCAAAAAAGAGAAATACATGTCAAGTAGATCACATGGCAGTTAAAGGATCAAGAAACAAAACTTAAAAAATGCTCAGTTTCCACTGAGTGGTACGGTTCAGGTCAGTTCAGGATGTACAACTGTACCGTACCATTCCAATACTGAGTCCCCTTTAATCTTAGGTCCATGGGGGAATAGCATGGTGGGGTCACAGACAGTCATACAACACAAGCCGTGTTTCCATTACATTTTTCACAAATCAAGAGTGATATTTTTAAGTTTCAACAAACGTTGCTTACGATTTGCGATTGTTTCAATTAAACAGTGTTTAGCGCATTAGCTGCAATTTTTGTAAAATTTTGTTACTCTCCCGAGATTTTCCGAAAATTGCGGCTTTTGCAAAGTAGCCATGTATCATTATTTAGGGGATTTTTACTTGCTGTAGAGAATATGCTACGGATTTTCTAAGCTTTTCTCCCTCATTTCACTTTTCTAACACTCTGAAATTCGTTGTTTGCTCTTCACTGCGCCATCTTTTCCAGAAATTAACTGGTCATTACCCCCACATCACATTTAGGGACACATAAATGCAAAAAACCTGTTTCCATTTCACTTTTCCGATATGTTTCCATATCGAAACGTCAAAATATGGATATTTCCATTAGCGTTTTTTATTGCGGCATTTACTTTTTGCGCAATTCCAATGTAATGGGAATGCACTGATCGTTTCTTTATTGGGAGACAGAAAGGTGTCTGGCAACAAAAGCAAGATTAAGAAATAACACCCTATAGATGTTCAGTTTTTCCGATTCACCATTCAGTCGATGTTGAAAAGATATACTTTTGGGCTAAACTCCACCTACGGGCCAGACTTGTCCTGGCTTGACCAAGCCAGATCAATCCCAGCTGTTGTTTTGTGAACAAGCCGCTGAGCCAAAAGATGAAAATCTCTGAAGGAAGCCAAAGTTTCCATGGCATACCAGATGTTTATGAGCCAGTATTTCTAATGTATAAATCCAGAATGCTTACTCTCTGAGCAATAAGAAGTTATGCTGTCCTCCATGGCAAGAAATCTCATTAAGCCTCAATAATCACAACGTGTCAGAGATGAGATGACTCAAGATGTTTGTTTCAGACAGACATACTCCTACTGGACTTGTGGTATTATTGTTACACAGTCTGACTTTTGGTCTTATATAAAAACCATCCAATCACAAAGCCAAACCAAGTCGATCGTTTCAGCATCACATCATTAGGACTACTGTATGTGGGGTTAATGACAGACTCGCTGCCCTAAGAGTAGACCCTGAAAAACACAATTTATTATAGGTTCTGATGATGTAGCTCTGGTCTGGTTAAGACATTTTGCCCAGATACATTTTTAAAGGATATATGCGCCCATTTCCTATTTTACTGACTTCCTAATGATCATAAGATCAAAACGCTGACGCAAGTTCAAAGGAAGTATAAAGGAGCATGTTTTGTTGAAGGAGACTTCAAAACACAAGTAGAAAAGCTGAAGAAAGCAGACGCTCATGGTTGTAAAGGAATTTTTTCAGAGTTCATTTGAAAGCAGAAGTAGCAATCAAGACAAAGAAAGATCGGTTAGTTTTCATTAAAGATATTTTGAAACAACACTTCTCTTTTATCAGAGATGACTCCTTAAGGTCAAAATTCAATTTCTTTTTTTTCTTCCTTCCCCAGATACCTCTTCTTTTCCCTCTGTTCATATCACCTTTTCACCCTAAAGTTTGACCCCCAGGTGAACTTTAGTACAGGACTAGAGAGACAAAGCAGAAATGCATCTAGATTCAGACAGGCTGGAATGTGTGCATCCAATTGCTTCTGTATGTCAAGGCCAGTATGAATTCTAAGTGTACAGAACGACTCAAATTTTCTGCTATTGTTCAGGTACATCATCTTAATTTACTCCTCTGTATAGAACAAATGGGTGTTAACTGTTTATCTGATGAAATGTGGTGTGTATTTAAGGATGTGTTGTTGGAAAAAAGTAACTGTACAACTTTATTCCTTAAAATTGCTTTGGCAGAACAACTTGCACAGCAACTGTCGCTGCTCAGGACCTATTTTCTTTCAGGAGTGAGTACAGGGACAGAAACTTCTAACGAAAATTTTTACTTTACCATCAAACATGTTGCTACCACTGTCATATTTCATCATTTAAAAAATGGCCACTCTTCTACTTTCAATATGTATAAAAACTTCCAACCTGCAACTGCAACTTATTTCATTGTTCTTTAGAAAACTGCAGATGGACAGCAGTGTTACGATTAAATTTCCCTTATGTCTCTGACATGCACATTAATGTTTACTGTACTTCTCATGTTTGACTTGCAAACATTCAGTCTAAGTTAGAAGTCTATAGTAGTTTAAAGTTACCCAGGGTTTAGCGTAAGCTTTTAGATTTTCTTTTTTTTTTTTTTTAAATATGGGACTGGCTAAGCTCCATTTCCACCAACAGGACTGGTTCATTACAGTACAGGTCAGAATGTTGTTGTTTTTTTCCACTTTTCCAGACAAAAACTGGGAAGGAAACCAAATATGGGGGATTGGATCAAAGTCAAGATTCAATGCAATCTGTTGGTTTTCCTTTTTTATTATGAATTGGCTTGAATTTATCTGTCTGTAAAGAGCCCCGAGATGACATGATTGAGAAGTGTTGCTATACAAATAATGCTGAATTGAACTGAAGCTGAATATCTGACCCAAACCGTCCCAATAGAAGTCTTAATCTCACTCATCAAAAGGGTGGAGCTTAACACACTACAATTAATTGATGTTTCAAAAGAGTTTTCAATTTCCATGCAACCCAGGTCTCTAGTCAGGTTACTGGGAGCCCAAACCACTCGGAATTAATCAGTCATCCTGTGGGCCAGTTTGGGGCTGCTCCACTCAATTAACCTGTTCTTTTCAGGACATTTCAAAAGTTGGATTATTATCACATCGCTCCAGTGATTTTTTAAAATGTTCTTGTAACAGTAATTCAGGCATTTGTCATAAATTAGTTTGCCATAAGGTTGGAAAATATGTTGTTACTTCACAGCTCAGGGTCACTGTCATTATTTTGTTTAAAAACACTAACACAAGAAAGAGCTCAGATATTATGACTGAAGTAAGTAAATTTATGAAATGGTGGAGGATGCAGGCTTCAAATCTGGATTAAGCGCTGCACTATGTATAAAAAAAAAGAACAACATTTTTTGTGATTAGCTAATTATAACATTCTCACTTGTCATCCCATGGATTAAAAAAAATACTCTAACTACCTTGAAATCAACAGTTTTTTGAGATTTGGGCACTTTTGTATAAATGTTTCAAGACTGGTCTTGAAACATTTATACAAAAGTGGAGCCATGTATTCCTTTCTCACTTAGCTGTGATGATTTCATGTATTTTTTCAGGAATAAAATTGACACTATTAGAGATCAAATTCACAATACTCTTCCTTCTACCTATAATGTTGAGCCTGTTGTGGTCTCCGAAGCATCCTTAGAACCAGGATCTGACTTGTGTCTAAATAGTTTCTGTCCTGTCCAACCCTCTGAATTAACTAAAATAATAGCTTCATCTAAACCATCCACCTGTATCTTAGACCCTCTCCCAACGAGCCTCTTTAAGGACATTTTCCCTTTAATTAATACATCACTACTAAATCTTATCAATATGTCTTTAGTGACAGGATATGTACCACAATCATTTAAAACTGCTGTAATCAAGCCTTTACTTAAAAAGCAATCTCTGGATCCAGAGGTGATAGCAAATTATAGACCTATATCTAACCTCCCATTTATGTCCAAAATTCTGGAGAAAATAGTTTCCGCTCAGCTACATGCCCACCTGAGCAGAAATAATTTATGCGAGGAGTTTGAGTCAGGATTTAGAGCTCATCATAGTACTGAGACAGCATTGGTGAAAGTTACTAATGACCTTCTTATGGCCTCAGACAAAGGACTTGTGTCCGTACTTATCTTGCTTGATCTTAGTGCTGCATTTGATACAGTCGATCATAACATTCTGTTACAAAGACTAGAACAGGTGATTGGAATTACAGGTACAGCGTTAGGCTGGTTTAAATCATATTTATCTGATAGACTTCAGTTTGTTCATGTAAATGACAAGTCCTCCTCCCAAACTACAGTAAGTCATGGAGTTCCTCAAGGTTCTGTACTTGGACCAATACTCTTCACGCTATAAATGCTCCCTTTAGGCAAAATTATTAGACAGCATGGAATAAACTTTCATTGTTATGCAGATGATACTCAACTATACTTATCCTTTAAACCAGATGAAACAAATCAGCCCAATAGGCTACAAAATTGTCTCATAGACATAAAGACTTGGATGTCTAGAAATTTTCTCCTCTTAAACTCAGATAAGACTGAAGTAATTCTCGTTGGATCTGAAAAACTCAGAGCTAAATTTTCCGGTTTTGTAATGAACCTGGATGGCATTACTTTAGCTTCCAGTGCTACAGTGAGAAACCTTGGAGTAATATTTGACCCTGACCTGTCCTTTGGTCCACATATTAAGCAGGTTACTAAAACAGCCTTCTTTCATTTACGTAATATAGCCAAAATTAGGGACATTCTGTCTCAGAGTGATGCAGAAAAACTGGTTCACGCTTTTGTTACTTCGAGACTAGATTACTGTAACTCTCTATTACTGGGCTGTCCTAAATATGCCCTGAAAACCCTTCAGCTGATCCAGAATTCTGCAGCCAGAGTCCTGACCAGAACCAGCATGAGAGATCATATTTCTCCAGTTTTAGCCTCTCTTCATTGGCTGCCTGTTGAATCTAGAATAGAATTTAAAATCCTTCTCCTTACATATAAAGCCCTCCACAACCAGGCACCACTATATATCAAAGACCTCATTGTTCCTTATATACCAAGCAGAGTACTTCGTTCGCAGACTGCAGGCTTACTTGTGGTTCCTAGAGTCTCAAAGAGCCGAGCAGGAGGCAGAGCCTTTGGTTATCAGGCCCCTCTCTTATGGAATAAGCTCCCAGTTAGTGTTAGGGAAGCAGACACCCTCCCCACCTTTAAGACTAGGCTGAAGACTTATCTTTTTGATAAGTCCTATAGCTAGGGATGGTTAGCATCCCTTAGTTATGCTGCTATAGGTTTAGACTGCTGAGGGACATTTCCTGATACACTGAGCTTCTTTCTTTTTCTCTTTATCTCTTTCTTTTACCCCCCCCCCCCCCCCCATAACAGTGTTGCATCATTAACATGTATGTCTCCTGTCTCAGCAGGTCTCCCTGGCCGGGAGTAGCAGTTCCTGTTGTCTGTTGTCTTTCTGTCCTCTTCCCCCCACACAGCAGAGGCAGATGGCTGCCTGTCCTGAGCCGGGTTCTGCCAGAGGTTTCCTTCCTGTTAAAAGGGAGTTTTTTCCTTCCCACTGTTGCCAGTGTGCTTGCTCAGGATGGGAGATTGAGTTGGACTCAACTCAATCTGTTGGTTTCCTTATATAGGCTGTTATGAATTGGCCTTCATTATGTTTTCCCCTCTGTCTGTGAAGCGTCTTGAGATGGCATTGCCGTGATTTGACGCTATATAAATAAAGTTGAATTGAATTGAATTGAATTGGTCTTATTTTATGCGTCCTTTCCAATCATCATCCCTCTCCTGCATAATTATTCATTCATTCATTCATTTTCCGAACCGCTTATTCCAATTCAGGGTCGCGGGGAAGCTGGAGCCTATCCCAGCCGGCTCTGGGCGACAGGCAGGGTACACCCTGGACAGCTCGCCAGTCCATCGCAGCCTGCATAATTAGTTCTTTTCATTAACAGTAGATTACAGAACTTTTGATGCAACATTTCCTCTTCTTGCCATTTATCAAACCAATGGCTCTTTGACATATTCTGTGAAAGCTATTGGATATAAAAAGTCACTCAGGGCCTTTATCTCATTTCTTTTCTAATATCCCTTCTCATGTCATTTAAGCCATTTCTTTCTCTGCTTTGCAGCTTCCAACTGAACTGAATACAGCTGAATTTTTGCCTCTTCCTTTTTCACTTCATACAATCAATAATCTCACAATTTAGTAAAAATCCTCATAATTGAACCCGTTCACGTTGCCGATACCAGAAACGGCTTGCAATTCCATCCTACTTTTGTTTTCAGCTCTATGAATCCATCTGATTGTGAATTTTCTCTGTCCACCATCAGTTAACTGTTCCTCCATCACTTTTTCTACATTTAAGAATGACTATTTGCTGGATGAACACAGATCTACAATCAGATGTATGAAAGTTTGATTTTAGTTCATGTTTGGAATTAGCCAGTGCAGACCAGATGCAACACGTGTGTCAAGGAAAATTAAGCATCTGTTATTGTTTTGAGTTGAGAAGAACTGTTCGCTCTGACAAAAAACAAAGTATATCAGGGAGAGCAAATATCTAAAGATTTGATTTAGTTTTCGTTTCTTCCAAAAAAGTATGTTAAAATACAAAACTGCTTTCGTAATCATATACATTTCCTCATTTCCTGCATATGTGTACATTAGTTTATGCCAACATAGTAAGTAGGCATTTGAATTTACATTCTCTGTTTAAAGCACCGTCATGGCATCAGTTTACAATACTGTCTTGCTCCATGATGGCAAATAAGTGCATCATTGTCAAATTTAGTGCAAAGAAAAAAATTGATTTTACATTTTTACCCCATAATATTATCTACTGATACTGCATTACACATAGTTGGAAAGATTGATTAGTCATCTTTACAGCAAGGTGTAAATTCTAGGATTGGGTTTCTGTGGAATAAACACAGCTAGACAAGTGGGTAGTGGCAGTCACAAGTGCACCAAAATCGCCTACAATATTCTCCAGTTGGCTTTCACTCTTGCTTTGTTTTGTTTTTGTTTTTTTGGTTTATTTCACATGGACATTGTACATTAATAAACATTATTGTAAATGTACCATTTACTGTCATCTCTGGATACTTCAGTGTCTTCGTCTCTGCAATATTAACAACATTTTACTTGCTTCAACAGAGAAAACAAGATGTTGGACTTATTTTATGCTAATGTTAAACGTGCATACGACTTCTGGGCTCTGCCTACTTTATGAAGATTCAACCATAATCTGGCTCTTCTCACCTCTACCTATAAGCTCATTATTCAGCAGCAACCAGTCATCACCCAGGCTATTAAAACATGGCTTAATGAAGTTGAAGATGATCCGACACGCTGCTGCGGAACACAGAAATAATTACAAAGTCACGGGTCTCAAGAAATCTTAAAGTTTGAGGAACACAAATTAAACTTGTTACAATAATTAATATGCTATTCTCTTTTGAAGGAGAGAGTCCAAATAAGACAGGTCTCTATGTTTGAAATCTAAGTAGCGAGATAGACCATTAATTCCAACCCAAAGAAAAAGAAAAAAACTCGTTGCTCTTTACTTTCCTGTCATTACTGTTCATTTCCACTGCCCATTTGTGCGTTAGGGCCTCTTCCCATAAAATCTTATTTCCTGGAGCATAAATGACATCATCTATTCTAGAACAGGACACCTCTTGCCTGAAGATCTCTGTCTTTTCTTGCTCATCTGTTCTCCTCTTCCTTGTCCTAACTCGCATTCCCCTCTCTTCTTTGTCCAACTCCATTTGGCTTTTCTGTCCTTTCCCACTCTGCTTTTTACAGACTCTGTATTTACCTTCTCCTCAAACAGGACACTTCCTCTTCTTTACCTCCTGCTTTCTTTCAGTTTATTGGCACTTCTGCTCTCCCCTTCTGGTCTTTTTCTATAAGAAATCCCTAAATCTGTACTCAGCTTCAGATGTTCTTTTTTTTTCTAACCTTTGTTTTATGCATCTTCCTATTTTTTAAGTCTGTTTGTTGCCACTGTCGTGGTCAGCGTCCCTGTCTAAAAACATTAGATCTATTGTTCTCATCAATTAACCTTGCAAATCCTGTCTCTGCTTTCTTGTAGCCTGGGTCCACCCACATGAATCATTTGTCTCCTCTGCTGCCTGTATTAGCTTCTTTACCATGTGGTATTTTAAATTTTCTGATTCATGTTAGTGGCACAGCTTTCTTTGGGGGATTTCTTTATGAGTTCATCATCTTCTAGTCCATTCATATTCCAGTCACTCATGTGACTGCATGTGATCATCATGCCACATACCAATGGTATGTCCAATTAGAGTGCTTCATGGATGCACACTCAAGCTGCTGTCACACCGTGCCACACTGTCAAAATAACAAGACTGAAATCATTTCAAGGTTGGTGAGTAAATAAGTTTAGATGAGGAGCAATGATTCACCAGGCTGGATCTGGGTGACCTGTTTATTTTCTTACCTCGCAATTTCTTTCATAATTTCTCTTCAAGTTAAAAAAAAAAAACTATTTGTGACAAAACTGTAAACATTTGTAAATAGCATCCAGCTTTTAACATTATTCGGGTTTTGATTAAGAACGTGCATCTTAACGTTAAACCAATGAGTGATATGTATTTTAATGCAGAGCTAATAAAACGACAGGTTAAAGAGTGAAAAATGCAAACTTGGAAATATTACTGAATCACTTCTTAAAGTAACAAAATCTTAGTCCAAAAATCTCAACCAAAGCCAAAACCATCTTAAAGCACTTCAAGCAACTTGAAGAAATCTCCTTTTATTTTGGGTGCTCAGATGACTATTCCCACATCCCTCTGTAAAGAAAAAAAATAAAGCTAAATGTTTTATTTTATTCCACTTGCTACATTATATTTGCCATTGTATCTGCACTTACAGGGTTATTTATATTTATACTTGTCAGTTTATTCGTAAGGATTACACGAGGAGCTGTACATTACATGGTTTTAATGTACGATACAGAGTTTCGAACACCACAATGTACAGCCGCTTATACCATGATCCCACACAGTAAACTTTATATATCAAATGTTTATTTCTCTTTTAACAAACATTGCTAAATATACTGAATTACAGAATTTTATACTGATCTCAATGTGCTTTTTAGGCTAATCAACGATAAAGCTACAGCAAGTTGTTCTCATTCACCTGTCAAAAGCCATCTGAACCAGTAGATTTACACATTGCTATGGTGACGCCCATAATGAGTGATATAACAGTGATTTAACTTGCCAAACTTTGGGTGTATATATATGAAAATAATGCATGTCTATTGACAGAATTCCCACAGACCACTGTGTAATGAATTTTAGTTTTTAGTATTGTTATACCTTTTTTCTTTGTCTTTTAAATTCTTTTATCTTATACTTTGCTGAAAACAGCTATGTTGTGTTTTAATCTTGTGCTTTACACATGTATAATTACAACAAAAGCATTCTATTCTATCATAACGCACCCTTTGCATTTTTTCACCTTTTGTTCACCCTGAACCCTGAGCCGGGTTCTGCCGGAGGTTTTCTTCCTGTTAAAGGGGAGTTTTTTCCTTCCCACTGTCGCCGCGTGCATGCTCAGGATGGGGGATTGGATCAAAGTCATGCATCGATGCAATCAGTTGGTTTCTATTATAGGATATGAATGATTGGCTCAAAATGATGTGGATGTTGATTTGTGTATGTAAAGTGCCCTGTGACAACATTGTTGTGAAGTGGCGCTATACAAAAAAAGTTGAATTGAATTGAATGCGTTGCTTGTGGCTTTTAATGAGCAGTAGTTGGACAAGAAGGTGGGCAGGGAGAAGGGAGGTGACATGTCCGTCTTTAAACCAGGGCTGGCAGTTGAGCACTCAATCTATTGAAGAATTTAACCCATTTGTGAACTGACATATTGCTCATGGGACTGAGCACCCTCCAACATATTATCAGACCATGGAAACAACTGCATATTCCCACTCAATTGGAGAAATAATATATTCACAGTAGAACTAGTTAGACCACACACACTAGAATGTATTCGCAAGTCCGCACTCCCATGAGCTGAAGTGTTCATGCCACCACTCTCACACATCTTTATTTACTGAGTGACCGCAGGGTGAACCCACTCTGATTGTAGTCATCTGTCTGTTAACTACATTTTCCATGGGAGAATGACATAGTGATTGATGAAGGATGGCATGAGGGAGACTGAGAGAAATGGAGTATGGGGGAGACCATGAAGAACAAACCATAAACTGAGAAGACATGAGCGAGATGAAATAAAGAGGGAGACAGGAGACAAAAATAATCAGGAGGAAGTCTGAGTCAGAGATATAGTCAGAACGAAAGAAGGGAAGAAGAAAGATAATCATCCTACTTTCCAGTTACAGTGTTACATGCTGATTGGTTGAATGACCTCTGGGCAAACCCTCTCTCTGTACCATTAGGAACAGGATGACTGATGGAAAAAATATAGTCAAATGAGGAACCAAAAGAATTTAGATGAGATTGTTGCTCCTTACTGTGGCTCTGGAACATTTTACATACAGTAACAAAGGGTTTACATTTATTTTTTAAAGTTTAAATTAAGCTGATTCAGAAAGGGGGACTTGCAAGATAACATATGTATTAAACAAATGAATGAAAATAAAGAAATTGATGATAAATGCTTTATTAATCCTTAAGCAAAATTGAATTGAATGATTCGACAAATATTTACTGTATACGATGTTATATTCAGTAGTTGCATAAAGAATAGTAAAATGGTTCTTGATTGATTTTTTAGTTATTCAGTACCTTATAGGGTTTTAATCCAAAAGACATTACCATTATACTATAAGTACAAATCAGCTCTTTCCCGTAACTGTGCACATGCCAAAAACAATGCAATGTAAGTTTTAAACAAGCAAAAGCGAGCTTACGTTGAGGTGACCACAGTACCTCAACATCAAAAATATTTTCAGTTGAATTGAGGTCATGAAAGTATGTTCCCCACCAACCCATATTTTCTAAATTGAGGTCAGGAGCAGTGCCACTGTGCACAATGTTGACTTGTGTCCCCTTTCCCCTTGTGATCCAGAAGACAGTGGAACAGAATCTCATCTGAACTGTAAGGAAGCTGTTCTCTGTGGACTCACCAAACTACTCTTGCAGGCATTTTAAGCTTCAGCAAAATGCCTAAGCCGTGTCCTTCTTGGCTCATCAATACACATCAACGACCTCCTGAGTCTCACAGGTCATGACAATGATAGGATTATGTCTTTAGTTTGATGGTATCCCTCACTGCCAGCATCCACCAACTCCTTTAGGGATTATGGCCACAGACAGACAGACTACATAGAACAGAATATCTTGGAATAGAGTAAAATATTGGAGTGGAGTACAATATTGGAATAGAATAGAATACAATACAATACAATACAATACAATGTCCTAGAGGGTAAATTTGTCATGGACCGAGTGCCTGGAGTAACTGCCTATGTACACAACAAACACATTAAACAACACTATGTGTTTGTAACATACACACACACTTAACACATCTCATAAAAAATAAAAAAAAAAGGTTAAGTCAGCTGCCTAGTGTGACTTGATATGTCCCATCTACATTGAAATGTAGAATGAATCTTCTTTACGTAGTTGTTGAAACTGCTTCTGACCAGGAACCCTACAAGACATTGCAAGCTGACCTTTGGACATCCTTACTTACTGTCCAAGCAACTCACCACCAGGTAGTGATCATTTAATGGATCCGTCCCTCTTTTTACCAAAGTGTTCAAGATGTTTAAGAAGAAGTTTAATAACTACAAAATTCAAACATCAATGTAAGATGTTCTGATGTTAAGTGCACATAAGGACACTGATGAACTTAAACATGGTGTTCATGACAAACTGACGAGCATGTACATGTAGGTCTGATTGGACAAAAGCACAAGCAGGAACTTCCTTCAGCACTCCCCACAGAGATTCTGGACTCCAAAAAAGGATGGGTGTTTTTAACTTCTGTTTGACTTACATACTTGCATATCATATCATTTGAAAGGCCCTTTTCTACCTATAGACAGCATCTTCATCTTCATCTTCATTTTCAGCCACTTATCCTCGAGTCGGGTTGCGGGGGCAGCAGCCTAAGCAGGGAAGCCCAGACTTCCCTCTCCCCAGCCACATTTGCCAACTCTGCGGGGGGAATCAGGCGTTCCCAGGCCAGCCGAGAGATATAATCCCTCCAGCGTGTCCTGGGTCTTCCCCGGGGACTCCTCCCAGAGGGACGTGCCTGGAACATCTCACCAGGGAGGAGCCCAAGAGGCATCCTAACCAGATGCCCGAGCCACCTCAACTGGTTCCTCTCGATGCGGAGGAGCAGCGGCTCTACAGAGCCTGCCCGGATGACTGAGCTCCTCTATGTATAAGGAAGATATAGACTACACTATAGACAACATGCTTTCACAAAAGAATATGCTATTTAATTATGGGGATAAAAACAACTCATGAATAAATGTATGACTGTAGAATGTATTGTGGTACTTGCTTCCTAGATATTTTCCTCAACCCACTGGTCAGTCTTATCACACTATTTAGATTTTGTTTTTGGATTTTTTTTTTTTTTTTTTTTTTTTTTTACAAAATACAAGGTAAATAACTATTTACACCATGCATTAGCAACAGCATAGAACAACTAGATTTAACATAGATGTATAAGACAGGTCAAAAGCATTCCTCTGTATCTTACTCTGCAGGTTCTTTTTTTTGCTGAAAAATAAGCATACATATTCAAAAAATACATGTTGAATATTAAATGCATTTAAATTCATGAAGTAAGAAGCTGCACAACTTTTTTAAAAATAAAACTCACAGGTAAGTGATTTAAATCAAGCGTAAAATAGACAGACTGTGTGGTTGAGCAGTTCTGCTGAGGTAATAGATTAGTTTTCTCTAATTAACAACAATTCAGTGAAAAACAAGGTAAAATGTGTCAGCTTTAACAAAAATCTGTGTGTTAGACTTTAAGCTTTTCTCCACAAAGGCATTGATCTTGACAATTAAAATCTACATTGCAGAACTCTATTTCTTAACAAAGAGCAGTTTAATTCTGGCAACATGTTGAAATTCTGACATTGGCAGACATGTACCAATGAGTGTTGCTTCTACTAGTAATGACTGGAAAGTAGGCTTTAAACAGGAAAAGAACCGTAGCAGAGATGAAGAAGGTTTACTGGGGATGTGGTAGGACTTGAGACGTCAATGTTTTAATGCGCCACAAAATAATGTAAAATGCTTTTATAAACCAACCGACACTCAGACCAGCAGGCTTTATTTTCCAAATCACTAAATATTTGCTTTTATTTTGCCTTTAATCCTCAAGTTTGACAAATGATGAAAGTTACTTCATAATTAATGCAAAACATGATGAGAATATTTATGTCATCTTGATATGGGCAGCAAACAAAACTGCTGGTTTATGGCTTTTGCGTTTATAACAACCATTTGGAGACTGCTTCTGAAAATTTTTCAAGCAAAAATTAAAGTTAACACCATTGTTAGTGGATCTTGCTCAAAAAAGTATGCACATGTATTATCAGATACATAAACAAAATACTTATATTGAGTATATAACAATATACTATATACTTTATAATATAATAATACAGAATACTTTAGTAAAATATAATATACAAAATAACACTTTAAAAGTATAGTTTAATTTAAAAGTTACCAACTGCACCAGCTGGGTGCTTATAACAAAATCAGAAATAATTTAATGAATTGGAATATTTGTGCAAACATAATTAGCAAAAATAAAAATGACCAACAGGTCAACAATGTGTTGGAGGAAACCAGCATATAGGTCATTGATGGTTTTCTCTTCCGTTATTGTGCATTTCTTCATAGGTCGACTGTGGCATTTTTATAGTTTATTTCAGCTATCATTTTGATGTATGCTATGCATTTACTGTGGTATCAAAGAGACACGAAGATGGAAGCTGTGGTCGCGACATCGTACATGTCTTGACCTACAGAGAAGCATTAACCTTCTGCAAACACATTCATAAAACTATCTACAGAATTTGATATGATTTATGCACCACAATTTTGCAATTCCTCTAAGCTCCTCCACATGAGCAATATGCACCCCAACCCCCCACCCTCTGCCTTTCTCCAACACACACACACACACAAAGAACAGTGTTGGAAGTGTTGCAGCCAGTTCACTGGACATCATCCATGTGGCATCCTTGTCAGACTTGTAACATGTATTTACGTAACTCATCCATGCATACAGTACATATACATGTAACATGAGCATGTCTCATATAGGACACGTCACACTGCTAAGATATGGTGCAGATCTTCACATAACATTTGCAGCTGAAGAGATTCAGCTCAAAAATATTGCACATATTTTCTGGGTGAAACTGTATCACAGCTGAAAACATGCCTTGTTTAGGATGCCCAATAAATGTCACAATGTGACAAACTCTGTTCAGGTGGGCATAAATGTTATCAGAAAGAAACATTAATGGAGGGTTACAGTAAAAGAGATAGAATACCAAACCGATCATTTAAAAAAAAATTTTTTTTTTAAAAATACCGTTGTTCGAGCAAACTGCTATGTCATTGAAGAAATTAAAAATAAAAACAATGTATAATTTATATATATATATATATATATATATATATATATATATATATATATATATATATATATATATATATATATATATATATATATATGTGTGTGTGTGTGTGTGTGTGTGTCTGTGTTTGTATATATTTCAAGCCAGCTTTTCCTCAAGTCCTGCATCCACTGTGTGATAATCAACTGTCTAGATGAAAGATGATCAATGAAAAAGAATCTTTATTGATCATATCAGTGTTTTATTAGACCTCAGAAATGGTGACACTTTTAATGGTAACTAATGATTATTAGCCTTTAATTGCGGACATTGGATAAATTAATCAATAGATGATGGCAGGCAGAAAGTTTTAAGCAAGCATGCACATCCTCATTCATGTGAGTGTATTAGTCCCTGCTGAAGTCCTCTTAGGGTGCATTCACATCAGGACAGTCCAATAGACTAACTGACTGGGGACTTGGCTCAGTTGTAGAGGGGTGTTTCAATTCTGACTGATAATGCATTCACGCTGCACTTTGGTCAAATGTGCCGAACCTTTACAATAATATATCCCCATTCCCACCAAAGGTGGTGTTGCACTAGTATTTAGCAAAAACGAGGGAGAGACCTGCGTGACAAAAACTCAAACATAGAGCACAAAACTATCGCTGTTTTGGGTTTTTAATGTTGTCTTATGCAAGTATACTGCAGAAATATACTGCAACAATGGACGCAGTATGAACAGATAAGGCAGAGGACTCTGAACGCAATTGCTATGCATCTACCGATGCAATACTATGCCAAATGCAGGAAGTGATGTTTTCTTTTGTAGTCCGCTTCCTGTATTTGGTTTGTTTGAAATGCACCAAGATCTGCATTTGTAGGCAGACCCAATCAGCTTCTTTGGTCTGAATCAAAATTCCTTTGTCACATTCACAGCTCCCCAAATGAAGCTGACTTTTTGAGCAAACTGACTTGTATTTGAATCAAAAAGGCTAATGTGAATGTGTCCTTAATATCTGAGACATATGATGGAAAACTATCCCGAACCAGCTCCCTCGCATGTGGGTTGTAGTTCATCTGTACACAACCAGTCACCACTCTGGACTCATTTTCTCATTGAATCAAAAGGGTAGATATGTCCAAACTTTTGACTGGTGCTGTATTTAGAACTAGTGAAAAGTGGACTTAGAAAAAACTGTTTGCATGGCATAAAATAATTGTCAGTGTTACTGTGATAAAACAACAAGACAATCATTTGCCCAGCAGTAATATTTCTAGATCTTCATTTTTTTTCCTCTTTTTTTTTTTTAAGATGAATGTACTAGCAGTCACTAATGCTAGCTGATTAAAAACAAAAACAAACACCTGTATCTCTTCGTAAAGCACTTTAATTCTTATCTTGATAGGAACTATATTAAAAAAATTCACTTATTTGTATTTGCCACGTCAATCAGTTCAGAATCACCATCTGATCAAACTTGCATGTTCTCTGGCTGCCAGAAGAACGCTGGACTACTCAGAGAAAACTCATGTTAGCACAGACAGACATACAAACATTTCAGAAATGCTGCAGCTCTGATTCAAACCTTTACCATTCTTCCTGTGAGGTGACAGTGGGAACCATTGCATTTCTGATACTCCAGTCAAAATCCAGTCGCCTTCAATTTAAACAAGTTATTTGACTACTTCCAGGGTTTACCACAGCTTTGCCAGATAGGAAGTGCAAAAACTGAATGTGTTCATAAAAATACATTCTCATAAATGCACATAACCAACCTGTCTAACACAAACACTTCTTTTAGTCAGCTCTCTTCAAAATAAATAGCTGGTTGTATCCTCTCACACCGAAATGTAAACACAGACACACACACACACACACGTGTAATAGATTTCTCTATCACTGTGGAAAATTGCCAATGGATGTACATGCACACCCTTGATACATGATTATGAAACAGCAAATAGCAAACAGAGGTAGTGAAAATCACTTGGAGAATGCAGGAAAAGCTCAAGAGGGAAAATGAAGGACAGAGACAGCAAGGGGGAAATGGAGAAGAGGAGGAGATGATTATAAGGTTGCATTGGCAAATGGACATTGTGAGAGTCATTCACCAAATGACAAAAAGACAGAGTAATATTTAACAAACAGTTCAATGATAGATACAGTGAATTATTGAGCAAACGGCACTGGGATGGAAAGGGAAGCGGCAACATGATGAGAAAGAATGAGGAGAGACAGGATCATGAAAATGGTTAGTGACATGGCAGTAATTGTCGTCACCTTCTTAAAATAAAAAAATAAAAAAAACACATGAAAAGGGAGGGCAAAATAAAGAAAGCAGAGGAGAGATTGTCAGAAAATAATACATTAAGAACAGAGAGGAGGTGTAAGAGGATGAGACTGTATTTGAGTCATTACTGACATAGATGGTCCAATAAACACTCTCCAAAACAAAAACGTGAACAATACCTTTTTATATGCAATTATATGCAAATAAGTCTTCATGATATATTCCAGTCTTTTCCATGATATCCAGAAGAGCAGTGAGCTGTCGTGTTTCAGTGCATGGGAGCAACTGGGAGGGGTAAAGCGTCTTGCTCAGGAGCCAACAGTGGTACACCTCCGTTCACACACTGGGGACCAACAGCCCCAAGCCCACCTCTATAAACCCCCATATGGAAAAAAAAAATTATTTAATCTATTACAAACTATTGTGGGGTAAATGCACAGCCTAAAATAATTAGAAAAAGACATTAGACATTAGAAAAAAAAAGACAAAAAAAAAAAGACTTGACGAATAAACTGTCCAGTGGGAAATCTTTATTCATTTCACAGTCAAATGTGTTTTAAACAAAATAATATATTAAATCTACAGTAAATCATTAACACATGGAGGTTTGGATTCAAAATCATGTTTAAAATGAAAGTGGAAAGATCAGATCACAGACTGACTCAGCTACTGTGGAAATCCCTCACAATATTTCAAAATGAAGTTCGGTAGAGTGTGTAGGCATGTGCCTGTATGCACTCTGTACAACACCTTGGACATTCTCCTGATGACACAACGTTCTCCAGAGGGATTTCCTCTCAGACCTGAATCAGGACATTAGTCTACTCTTGGACAGTCTGTGGTGTGAATTGTTGCCATGATGTCCCAGAGGTGCTGTACCGGATTCAGGTTTGGTGAATAGACATGTCAGTCTGTTGCATCAAATCTTTCACCATGCAAGAACTGCTGACACTTTATCCACATGTGGTCGAGCCCTGTCAGAAGAAACCCAGGCCTCAGTACAACAAATGGTCTAACGATGGGTCTGAGGATGTTCTTCTGGAACCCTATCTGCTATCAGATACCAGGATGAGATATGGAGTCAGCTTGTGTGGCCTTTGTAGGATATGCCTCCCGTGACCATCACTGACCCACTGCCAAAGCGGTCATGTCAGCATTCCCCATGGCAACTCCAAATTCTCTCACATCTGTCACATGTGCTCAGTGTGAACCTGCTCCCATCCGTGAAGAGCACAGGACGCCAATGGCCAATCTGCCAGTTCTAGTGTTTTTGGGAAGTGCCAATCAGGCTTCATGGTGTCGGGCTGTGAGGACCGGTCCTGAACTTCAGGTTGTCATTTCACCCTCATGGAGTTGTTTCTGACATTTTGAGCAGAAATGCACACCAATTATCTGCTAAACATAATTTTGTAGAGCTCTGGAAATGCTTCTTCTGTGCCTCCTTGCACAAAAGAGCAGATTGTTGTCCTGCTGCTTGGTTATTGTCCTCATACAGCTCTCTAAATTGCTCGCTATACTTCTTCTGGTTCACCTTCCATGCTGAGAGACAACAAACCTTCTTGCCACAGCGCACACTGATGTGTCATCCTGAATGAGCTAAACTACTTGAACATCTTTTGTGGGTTGCAGACATTGCCTCAAGATTCCTTTATCAGTGTTGTCTCACTAATTGCATCTCATTTCCACATATTTGTGGTCCTATTCGTACACCGATAGGTAAAATTAATTTACAGTTAGTGTAACTTCCTAACTGAACAGATAACCCAGAAGTGTTCAATGACAGAGTTTCATAGTAATGATTATGTGTTCTGTTTGTTTTTTAAGCAATGTAGTTGGATATCATTTCTGCCCATGAACTACCACGGTTCTATTTGCGTGCAATTTAAGTATGTGCAGAGATAACAGTTGCCATAACAGAATAAACTTTTTTTTAATGCTCATTGCTAACATTTAAATGAATTGTAAATTTTAAAAAATGCAGAACATTTGTCAGGGCAATAGTTCCTGGTACACTGGGTTCAATGACTTTAGCACTATATTTAGCAAGTTTTTAGGTCATGGTGACCAGTGACTTTTTTAGACTTTGGAAACTGATGGCTGATGTAAAAGCACACACAGTTTCCTCTTCTCATTGAGCACCTGGTGCTGCCATAGGCCCTCCTTCCATCCAAAAGAACACACAAGATTGATACTCACACAGTTCCAAGCTGCAGTCAGAGTGGGAGATGATCACCCCTGTTCTATGAGCAGACTTAAAGTAAAACTGCTTAAACACTCAAAACTAAAGTTTAAGTGTTTAACATTAATGTCTTTATCTTATTTGATTTAGTCACCCAAAAAAATCAATTCAAAAAAAAATAATAATAAAAAATAAAAAAGTTGCTTTTGGGGAATTTATTTCTTACTTTTGTTTTTGTTGTTTTAATTATTTTTATTCATAGTGACTTACCAGTATGAAGACATTATTCAAGCCCGAGTGTGTTAAAAAATCCTGTTCTATCAGCCAAGGTAAATAAATGACATAGAAATACAAAAGAAAAAAACTTCAGGAATTTCTTTGGTTAAATGCTCTGTCGGCATCCACTAGCTTGTTCAACGATCATGGGATCACAAATGAGAGGTGTGATGTGATAGTTTCAGGGTGATCTGGTGGCAATTTTAAGAGGAAGTTTTAATTTTATGTACTGACTATAGAGCATTGGTGCAGGTTCTTGAAATGATGGTATATAACTCTAATTTCATTTTGGAGTGAGTGTTTTGGTGTGTAGCAAGCACACCGCAATTTAATTAACACCACCATTGTATGGTTAATAAAATACAGTATACATTAAGCATCAATGGATGCGTCTCTGACAGAGAACTCTGCAGCAGCACATTGCAGCACATTCCAGCATTCTTTACACTCTGAGAAACTATAAAAGAAATCCAAAGGAAAAAACTAAAATGTAAAAACTGGGTTCTTTAAAGTTCATAAAGAAACAGTAATGTGTCTTGCACAAACATTCTGGGTTCAACATCTCTTGCAGTATTCAGCACCATGTCCTTCATAACCACCGTCCTGCATTGTAACCATTAAGCCAACTCCTCTCACACATACACTTGAGTGGAACTATAGAAAGCTTTTCCACTCAGAAGATGGTGCATTCTACAGTCGTGCAAGTAGAGAAATTGTCAAAAAATGTTTAATGTTTGACTATAATGCTGTCAGGCACTAAAGATGATTAAATATGCTTGCAGAAATAATATTATCGCTCAGATAATCATAGAATTATGTTTGAATGTTGAAATGACCTTTTTAAAAGACAGCGGAATGGCTGAATCTTGCAATATATAATGACTGAATCTTGATGTATATAGAATGTTTAAAAAATTGCAATTTCATTTTTCAACTTGAACTAGGGTCCCTTTTGTGCAACATGCAGACTTTTCCAGTTGTAACACACATACTTCTTGTTGCAGCACTCAGCTGGGAGCAATGAGTGCAATCATGCAACTTGATGCAGTCTGAATGGAAGCAGCTTCAATAAAGTAAAGCACCAGCATGAATTTATGTGAAACTTGCTGGTAATAAAACAGGACAGGGAGTGTATGTAGGAGTACTTGCATGGGCACATGCTTGCTATGAGACAACAAACACAGTGAACTAAATCAAGGTTGTCAGCATTAAAAGGGCTCCTATGTGCTGGACACTGCGTCCTGGTGCAGCCAAGTGAACCAGATTGAAGCTGATTATTTATATTCAGCTCCAAATTTCTTTTTTCTTATACATTGTGGTAAGTATTAGCTACTCAGAAACAAATTAGCATTTGTTTCTATCTGAAATAGTCAATTTGATCTACTAGGTACATTGAAAGAACAGAGTCTGATAAACTGCATGAGCAGTATCACTCATGGTGCAAACAGCAACAGAATCAGCAAGGCATGCTGGGTAGCTATGCCCACAAATGCTCAACAGGCTGCAATACATTAGTAGGTTAATATGTAATTTTGTTTATATTTTTTTGTTGCTGTCCAATAAATATGTTGTGTATGTTTCTAATCAAAGTAAACTTATGTTACGATTGAAAAGTGTCCTGAACTGTTTGTTTAAAATGTCAAAATAGAAATACTGAGCTCACTTTATGTGACAATCACAGATGAGATGTGACTGTGATGAATCGCATTCATACCGACTACAGAGAATATCTGAATTTTTCTGCATTTGTGGCATGTAAGAAGAATGTAAAGATTAAATATTTCCTCTCCACTTTTGCCTTGTGCATTCTCAGGATGGGGGATTGGATAAAAAATTTAAAAAAAGAGATTCAATGTTATTGGTTTATTTTCCTTATCTAGGATATTCCTTATAAATTATCTCAAATTTATGTGTCTGTGAAGAGATGAAGTGAAGTAGCTCTAAACAAAGCTGAGTTAAATACTACAGTTTCTCTTCCAGGATTGGACTTTATGAAGCATTTATTTTCTGTTTTTCTCTGTCACATGTCCATCAAATTGTGCTTTTATCTTTGATGAGATATTGTCAAAGTAGAAATTGACGAATGCAAATAAGGAGCAGAAGCAGCAATATCACATTTGCAGATGAACCATCACAAACTTTGAACAACAAACAGTAGCATAGTACACAAACATTTATGTTTTATGTGCATGCTTAAAACTTCAAGATCTTCCACAGTTAAACTTATTTGCACTTACTTGCCTGGGAGGTTTTTGGCAATCAATTCCAAAACCACTACAGGTCTCATGTAGCTAATAAGGGTATTGTTGAGTGGGGTTCGGATCATTTATACCTTGTATTCCTGCATCTCATTCCCAAAAGTCTGTTTTGAAGATTCTGTTTGGTCCTTAATCTGACACAGTTCTCCACCTTTTCTGTCTTTTACCTTTACTTCTGCCTGTTCCAGTTCTGTCTTAAAGTATGACCTCTTATTTCCAGTTTTTAACATGCAGAACTCTGGCATTGCCCAGGAATAAGGGCACACCTGCATATGCACAGAGTGCATTTGTGTCACTGTCACAGCACATAGGTTTAAGTATTAAACAGCCATATCTTTCTTCCTCCCACTCATTTTGTATATGTGTGCACATGCGATTGTGCATTTGAGTGTGTGATCACCTGAAACTCCCCCAGCGAGATGTGGTGTCATAGGTCACATCTGAAACACCTCCCCTCTGTTCTTTCTTCCTCTCCTCGTTAAATGCTGGTTTAGAGGTCCTCAGTTTAGAGCAGATAACGAGCACGGGTCAATTAAGAGGGGAGATAACAAGGCAAAGTGCGATGGGGACAACCTAGGGGCTGCTTCACACATTAATGAGACTTTGTAGAGAAGACATTTTAGTTTCAGACAAACCTTCCACACAGCTGCTGTGAAATAAAAAGGTCCCGCAATTCAAGTTGTAAACAATCCCATGAATGCTGAATATACAAAAGGTTGATAAATTAGCGTCTAAGCTCTGAATGCACCACTCCCATAGAAAAGGAGGAAGCACTGCACAGAAAAGCACTGATTCAGAGGCTTAAATCAGTGGTGTTGAGAAGGACGAGCCTCATGAAATGTTACATGAAAAGATGCAACAGAGCAAAGAGCGAGCATAGCAGAGCAAATGGGCCAACAGAGCATGAAGGCTTAAACTACCTACTTCGTATATCGCATTGATTTAAGTATGTCATATGATTTAGGGCAGATTTACCCAGCTTCCTTTTTATTTAAATGTTGCTTTTCACTCAAATTAATTTCAACATTTTATTTTTTTTATATCAAACATATATCAAAAAAACAAAATAAAAAGAATTCTGTATTCTTATTGGCTCAATATTTACAGCGGATCTGGATAAAATAGTGATCACTGTAATTTTCTTAATTTGCACATTTGAAAGACACCACAGTGCTACCCAGTGTGTAAAACAACATTTTCAGCCCTTTCCTTCACTAAAAACAGGTAAAGCAGGTCAGAAAGAATAGGTGACGTGCAGCAACACCCAGCCCCATGTTCTATGCCACTAGGCGTAGTCATGGACTCAGACCTCAATTTCTGTAGTCACATTAAAACTACTGTAAAGTCAGTTTACAATCAAATAGAGAACATATTGAGGAATAAAAGAATCACATTTCAGTAGGATTTAAATGTATCCCTACTAGACTGGACGACCATTTTGCTGTTCTTGGAAGTCTCCCTACAAAAAAAAAAAAAAAAAGTCCAGACAGCTGCAGTTCGTCCAGAACACTGCTTCTCAAGTCCCCCCTGAGACCAAAAAAAGTGGATTATACAAGTCCAGTCCTAAGATCTTCACACTGACTTTCTTTCTGCCAAAGAAGGGACTTCAACACCCTGCTGTTAGTTTGCAAAGCACTGAATGGTTTAAATACATTTAAGACCTCCTGGCTACAAACCAAACAGATCCCTCAGGTCATCAGGGTCAAGTTTATTTCTGTGTCAATTTAATGTTTCTAGACTTCTTTAGTGAGCATGAATGTGAGCCAAGATCCTTCTGAAACTTATTCCTTTGTCACAGGGCTGTTGTCCTTTGGTCCATCAAAAACTAATCAAAATACTTAAAGCAAATCACTTTGAGAACCATTGATAGTTATTGTAAGAGATCTGACAGTAGGGAACATGGACCAAACTGAGACAGCATTATAGTATAAACATAAATATACCAGTGTTCTACTATGTGAGCAGTCAGTGAAGTCCAACCTATAAAGTCAAAGTATGCAGTGATGAAGAGAAGACTTTGCATTTATAATTTATAAGATACATACGACTCCAAATTAAGACACTGTATGGATGCTGCATATATATACAATAGCTGTGTCCCAATTCAGTGTCTACACACTTCAAAGCATGGATTTTTCAGCTGCATACGTCATTGTGGTGCACCAAATAGTGTTTCAATTCAAAGGCTCCTTCGAATCCACCCTTCAAATCCAAACTTTGTTTGGCTCCAGATTAGCTTGAAATGCAGGATACAAGCAATGCATGCTTAGAGTCTTTTTTCTCCCAGAATTCTTTGTGTCCCTGATTGAAAAGAATGAGCATCAGAGTGTGGTACTTACACTGGTACCAGCAGACAAGCTGGGAGGACAGCGGCATTGTGTTCATTCATTCATTCATTCATTCCATTTTCTGTCATTTTAAGAAATATTTCCGTTTTGTGAAAGGATGGGATCACCATTTGGATAAGCATGGCAGATGTAATTGCTTGGTAAAGAAGGACTGGAGCACAACACAGGAAGGCCGTGTCATTTCACTTATGGTAAGTGCACTTTCAAATATCCAGGCTATGTAGAACACTTCTTGAATTTGGCGCTGGACGCGCTGACGTTGCGGTAACGTATTGTGTCATTTCCTGTTTCCCTAGCGCGTGTCACTGCGGATTGCTACGAGCCGTTGGCTCCTTTAACTTCTTTCTAACTTCTATCTACTGTTAACCAACCTCTCACTTTAGCGCACAATATCTTCCCAAACCACTGTTCTATATATTGCATTTATTTTTGGGATCTTTGGCTTTCTGTTTACTGACTTAAACAGCTCAAGCACTCGGTTTTAGCATGGCTGCTAGCTCTCTTCCCCCACCCCGGTCCCCTGCCTTTTCTTGCTCGGTGTGTCTGATGTTTAGCTACTCCTCCGCCTCCTTTAGTGATAACGGTAGGTGTATTAAGTGTAGCAGCTTGGCAGCCTTGGAGGCGAGGCTCTGTGAGTTAGAAGCCCAGCTCCGCACTCAGTTAGGGAAGCAGTTAGTCAGCAAGCCCCCATTAGCCAGTGCGGAGCTACCAGCCAGGGCAGCCATCCCGAGCCGTCCCTCAGCAGTTTCCGCGCAGCCGGGAGCCGAGGCGGGCTGGACGACGGTCAGGCGGAAGCGTAGCCCCAAACCAAAACCCACTGGCCACCACCGACCTGTTCACGTTTCTAACAGATTTTCCCCGCTCGGCGACACACCCGCTGAGGCAGAAACCCTGATTATAGGTAGTTCCATAGTCAGAAATGTGGCTCTAGAGACACCGGGGACCATAGTCAAATGCATTCCTGGGGCCAGAGCGGGCGACGTCGAATCGTATTTGAAACTGCTGGCTAAGGCTAAACGTAAATACCGTAAGATTGTAATTCACGTCGGCGGTAACGACACCCGGTTACGCCAATCGGAGGTCACTAAAATTAATGTTGCTTCGGTGTGTAACTTTGCCAAGAGCATGTCGGACTCCGTAGTTTTCTCTGGTCCCTTGCCAAATTTAATCAGCGATGACATGTTTAGCCGCATGTCATCCTTCAACCGCTGGTTGTCTAGGTGGTGTCCCGATAACAACGTGGGTTTTATAGATAATTGGAGCGCTTTTTGGGGAAAGCCTGGTCTTATTAGGAGAGATGGCATCCATCCCACGTTGGATGGAGCCGCTCTCTTATCTAGCAATATGGACTCTTTTATTAGTCAGATAAATTGACAACTCAGGGTTGGGACCAGGAGGCAGAATTGTAGTCCTACACACTTTTCTGCAGCTTCCCACCTGCCGCCGCCCACCCAAAACCCCACTCCGACCTTATACAACTTCCCAGCAGTAAGAATTAAACAACACAAAAACACTTCTGGGGTTAATCGTGAAAACCTCATAAAAATAAAAACAATGGATCTAATAAAATCTGAAAATAAGACAATAAAGTGTGGCCTACTGAATATTAGATCCCTCCCAAATAAGTCTTTATTAGTCAATGACTTGATAGGTGATCACCACATTGATTTATTCTGTCTTATGGAAACCAACAAGCAAAGTTTCCTCAAGTGTTATTATTATTAGTTTCAAGTAAAACACAATTTCTATAAATTAGTACATTAATAAGGTTAGCACTAGATTAGAGTTTTATAGCCTTTCAATAGATTTACCTGACTTGCAGTCAGTTGAATTCAAAACAGTCATCAAATGAGAACAATTAAGATTTTTATGGAAAATCTTATCTTTTGTGCAATTAAAACTAATAAAGACTCAGTAGGGTAGTTTCTAATGACAGGATCTTAGGCAGGTGTTTCTCATTAGAACAGAGGTGGTGATAGGGAAACCTGTGGTATTAAGCAGCTTTGAACAATGTACTTTAAAAAAAAATATTTCCAAGACAACAGTAAAACATTCGACAAAAATTAAAACAAAATGTTGTACTCTTTGTTGTGGACATCATGGTGGTTGGATTTCCAAACACCAAACACCAGATGTTAAGTTTTGTCTAACTTGAAAGTACTTGAAAACTCCATGATCTTTGAGAGGAAATCTGGAGTCAACAATGTAGTGAACAGCTCTCGCTTTTTTTTTTTCTTTCTTTTTTCTTTATAACCGCCATACTTCAGAGAATACGTTAGTTTGACAACATGAACAGAAACTGAAGATTCTGTGTGATGAAACTTTCTTACAAAGATCCGTTTTTCACATATCTTCGAATCATCGAAGCTTAAGTCAAAACATGTTGCTCCCAAGTTGTCATCACACCGACATCTTTATCAGCTTTTGTCTCCTTGTTTTGCTGAGCCGTCTGGTAAGCATTTCATTCTGGTCTCCCGCAGCCATGGACTGAGCTGTATGTGCAAAGTAGAATCTTCCCCATCCCAAACATCCATGAAAATTGTTGCATTTGATGACAGCAATCCAATGTAACAGCCACTGATGCAGAGTCTTATTTACAAGTGACTTTTTTTTCCATATAAATTGAGCAGTAAAAAGACTGAAAGTGAGAAAAAGAGATTTTTTCCAGCACAAGACATCAGATTTAATCCATTTGAGATGTCGCATCTGAAAAATCTATGCCACTTTTAAGTTTCGTAGATGCATATCAATGCAATGCATCATATCGGCACGTTCATGTTGAGTGGCTTTTAGAGCTGCTCCTCTGTGAAAAGCTGGAAGGATGATTTCATATTAACTGATGGCAAATCCCATAATTCTTCCATGTTATTCAGGTAAAAAAAGAAAAAACTGAGTTGGCATGGAAACAGTGCAGAAGGTAGATCATTCAGAAACTTGTTTTGTCTTTCATCCTTTCTGTAGCAGTGGGTGGAATTTTACTGCGTTTTGTACACAGCATGGTTTAGTAAAGCCAGCGAGGGATATGGGATTATTTCATTCTGTTCTGGGACATCTTCAGATTTGTTGAAATGTGTGCTTTATAAAAGATTATAGATAGATGACACCATAATGCGCACATGAGGGTAACACTTTAAATAACCTAAAGTGAAACATGATCAGTAACCAGAGGACTACTGGTTTGAAAGAAACTTTAATGGGTACATATTGATGTTTTAATGCTTTCCAAGCATCTACTCTTTTTTTTTTATCTATGCTGTATTGTTTTTTATTAGAAATTATTATAAAATCTATGCTAATGTCTACACGCAAACATGCATCAGTCAGGTATTTTCAAAACTGATTTACATTCTGCAATTTTGCTACTACTTTTTATTTTATGGCATCCAACACACAATTATATTAAGGCTGCAGTTGCTGCAGGTTTAAAACTCTGCAATACTTTTTATTGTAGTAGTATTAAGCACATTTTAGAAAAGCTACACTAATAGTCGCAAATTACCATTAAAATATCCAAATACCTCAAAACAAGTAAGTATTCATGTGCACATGACTGGTTTTAAAAAGTACAGCCAGAAAGTGTCCACTAAAGCACTTTTTTGTCGTCAGTTTCATGAGTTTCAAATGCATGCTAGCTGTGTGAGTTTCAAGTTTCCATTTTTCAAGTGTTTCAGAGTCTGAGAGACCAGTGTGTGTTAGTCAACTAATACATCAGAAACAGTGAATTTCAGGCCTCATTATCTCTACCAGCTCCAAATGGCCATTTCATAGGTTTTCTCAGATACTGAGTCACTCAGATATCCCCAATCCCTGAAATAATTAGCATTCAGATTTAAGCCCTCTTAATTGCTCGAATAGCTAAATTTTCACTGCTCAAATTTCTATGCTACTGCCAAAACATAAGGGCTATGTCCTCTGAGCCCTTCCAGGGTAATTCATGTTGTGGGTTTTTTTGTACTTTTCACATGATTTAATGCGTAATTACACTGACACCAGGCTGAACATTTCGGAAGCATTCTGCAACGAGAAAAACGGGGAACAGAAGAGGTCTGAGCTGCAGGATTGAGACTCACTTAAGTGAAGCCGCGGTTACATTGTGACTGTGTTTGAGCACACACACTCAAACATTAAGGGACTGAGAATTCTGCACTAACCATTAAAATAGTGTTTGTGTGAGCAACACATTTAAATCTTGATGACATATAGGCACTGTGCTGCTACATTTTTCCCTGTGTATGAGTGTTTGTCCTTGTGTTTTCTATTGCTCCCTGAGATGCTTGATATTTAATGAGGGCAGGGAGAGTGGGAAGGGAAGGGCCATCTGGGCTCTTGAGTAGTTTTTTGGTGCATTCTTTAGTTTTGTGTAATGCTCTGTCTTCTTAATGTGCATATTTTAGAAGTTATGTATATCTTTGCAAGCATGTGTCTGTAATTATGAGTCATCTGTGCTCAATGATGCCTGAATATCTAAATAAAAACAAGCAAATGTGTCATGAGTTATTTTATATTATTTCTGTGACCAAAAGTGTTTTACATGATGGTCATGGAATAAAGGTTGTAAGAAGAATTGCAAACTCTTGATAGTCTACATTTAACTGACAAGTAGAATTACATTGTGAGGTTTGGCATGAAATTATCTTGTTGCAAAACCTGAATGAATCCAGTAATGTCACCTGGCTTTTCCTACTACTTCAGTAAATCTTTAACTTACACACCGCTGCTTCCAAGGCAGAAAAAGATTTCTTGAAGCAAATAGAGGATTGGTGAGATGAGAGTAGCCAGCTCAAACTTTACACTTGCAGATGCCAGTGGCTAAAACAAACAAACATAAAAGTCCAAGCAGGCATAATTATGAGAATTAATCAACCAAATTCAGTCAGCCCACACACACACATTCTTGCATGGAAAGAAAACACTACCTACAGCAACATGATGAGCTCCCAATTAATGAGCTGAAGCAAGCAAAGATTTCTGTATCCCAGATTTTTTTTTTGGTTTGTTTTTTGCTTTTAGGCTCTTTTCTGCCCTATGTTAAAGAAAAGAAAAAAAAAAGGGATTAAAATGTGTGTGTGTTAGGATGCATCACATGATCAGATTTAAGAGCCAGCTTAGAATACAGGCATTAATTTCTAAGATGTTAGCTTTTATGACATTTTTAGCTGGATTCTGGACAAAGCTCAGATTTCCATCTGTTTGGTTGTTAGGAAGGTGCTTCATATACTGTACGGCTGTTCTTTGCTTTTACAACTTTCCTGACACACTACCCATCAGTCACCACTCCTTCAGACAAGTACATTTCTTGAAACTAGCCATCTTTTTTATGTACACACCTTTGCAGCCAATTACGTTTAGTTATTTTGTTTTGTTTTCTTGGTCTTATTTTATTTCTTTTTTTCAATTAAATTTGAGTTCATTCCTCCTCCTCTTACAACTAGCATAAAATGAGCGCTGTTCTATTTTATTTGAACAATGCAGTTCTCTGTATTGTGGCAAAGCATCTCTATTTGGTTTTTCTGTTCAAAAGTACATTATTCCAGAAGTCTTGTTTCTTTTACATCAAACTTTTCAAAGCTAAGTAATGTTGAAATATTTGTTTTAGATAGAAGTGTCTGCCTGGCAAACAAGTCATTTAACAACTTGGTAAGAAATCCAGTTCTGGGAAGATCGGTAGTTGCTCTGGATGTTTTACACTTGAATATTTTCACACACACACATTCAACCAAATACCAAATTATTAGTAATGACCCTGTAATCCTTCCCAGATTGATGGTCATCAACAATATGATCTATAATTGCAGATGTCTTGCCTCATTCTCACAAACCAGATAAAGAAAAACTTAAAATTCCAGCTTTTATGGAGGTGGTCCCACTTGCTGATCATCAATATCATTAAACGCTTTTGATTAACTTGCTCCTCGGGTTTTTATATGTAAAATTCTGAAAGTTGGAGTGGACTTTAATACTTAAAGGATTAAAGTCAGAAAAAAACTATGAGACCACTTTTATTCATAAAAAAATCATTTACATATTTAATACCTGCTACAACCAAAAGGTACATTTGCTTGGAAAACAAGGGTGGTCTTATATTTTTTTCCAACAACTGTCTATGGTTTGAAATATGATTGAGAAAAATAATTGAACATGGCACCAGCATGACAAAAAAAAAAAAAAAAAAAAAAAAAAAGATTAAAAATATAACAAGATGGCTGTATTTGTGTGAGAGATCATGGGGACTTGGAAATGAATATGATGCATAATTGCACTGCACCTGCTTTACTAAATCAGGAACAGCTCCCATAATGCATGTAACCACATGAGCTCTTAAAATAAATTCTATTTCTCAATCATTTTTTTTCTATATTCAGAAGTATCTTTTAAAAATTTGTTAAGATATGATCCTATTTACAATAAAATCAGGTTTAATTGCAAGAATTTAATTTCATTTGCACTTCACTGCTGTCTACAAACATAACAGAGAAAAAAGTTCAACTGCAAAAATGTGAATTAAATAAATGTAGGACAACATATTGAAGGAGTATTTGACCAAATTCAATTTTCTACACTTGATATGCATACATAAAATTCTCATATAAAACCATAAGACTTTTCCAACAGAAACAAAGACAAATTCACTCCTGGTAAAGTCTCTTCTAGCTGTTCAGTTCTGCCACAAAGACTTTTTAACACCTGGTTTTCAAGAGAGAAATATTGCCGGTTCAGTACCTTGACCCAAACTGTAGCGTAGATGTGACATCACGAACCCCTGCTTGGGCCACAAATAAATTAGGAAAGTTATTCAATTTTCTCCCTCATCTTTGTAACCTAATGTCTGATGACGGTCAAAGAAAAGAGTGGCTTGTGTTGTCAGATGAAATAAACACTTTTTGTTCCCCACAGTCACAGCTCGCGGGAGGTTCCACTACAGAAAAAGTGGTGTTCCTTAACTTAAATACTCTTGTAATAAAAGTACTAACCCTCAAATGAATTACCAAGACTGATTGGATTGTCCTGACATGTATAAACTACAGTTAAATATTAGGTAGTTTTATATTTTTTTTTTTAAAACTTCAAGTTCAGACATTTGAATTAGTTGAAGAAATCCTCAAAGTATTCTAAAAATAACCAAAACACTTCAAAAAGCAAATTAAAAACAATAAATATTAACATTGTATAAACATGTCAAATGCTCACAAAAGCCACATTGTAAAATTACATTAAAAATATGTTTTTTTGTCCTTTGTTTTTATCTACAGTACATAGTCAAGATTTTTTACTTTTTTTCTTAGATCACAAGTGAAATGATCCCTAAATAAACAGATTGCTACAAATAATCTCACACTGGTGAATTTTTTCTCCCCATTCTTTAAATAAATGGCAACATTGACCACAAATGCATGTTAATCCAAAAGGTTCAATCTGTTCTATTCTATTCTAGTCTACAGTCATTTAGCAGAGACTTTTATCCAAAGCGACTTCCATATGAGTGAAAACAACACAAGCACAAAATCAAACAGTAGAGGACATCGTTGGAAGATGCTAGTGGACTGTCCAGTTGGACGCAGGTCCTTACATGAAGTGCTACAGGCTTTTTTTTTTGTTTGTTTTTTTGTTTTTTGTTTTTGTGTGGTTTTTTTGTTTTGTGTTTTTTTTTTTTTTTGTTTACTCCCTTCCCGCCCCATAATACCATCTATGTTATAATACAAACAGTTAATACCATAAGGTTTGTTGGAAAGAACAAGAAGTTCTCCAACTTTCCAATAAATATAGCTATATTTATTGACAGTTGATGGCTTCATCCTCCCACAGACAGCACATGACTCCAGTGCTTATAGGTGTATGGATACGTGTATATATATATAGGCGGGTGTGTAAGTGTGCTTATGTACATGCATTTGTATGTAGGTTGTTCTATTTCTCATTCTCTCTCTTTCTCTCTCTCTTTTTCTCTATGGGGTGTTTTTCTGGTTTCTTTCTTCTCGATTCTCTTTCTGCCCCTCTCCTATCCTCTCCGGTCCAGCATACAAACTTTGTAATACAAACAATTATGTAAAATAAATAGAAAAATAAAATAAGAATCCAGAATATCAAGGGGAGCATTACATCTGTAATGCTTCCCTTGGCAAAGTAAATTTGCCCAGCAGAACACAGCATCCAGGAAATCCTTCTGCTTGCTTAAATGCTGGATAAGACAAAACAAAAAAAATAAAATAAAATAAAAAAATCTGAATCTGAATAGCAACCTGTAAATACAGAACTTTATCACTTGAAAGATAAAAATTAATAAAGAGTGTCCTGTCATCACAGTAGGTTCCAGCACCTAAATTTAAATGGAAGGAAGTGGACCTCTGTCTCTGATTGTTAGGGGTTATGAACCTCAGAGGCAGGCAGGCCTGCAGCTGTTTGACAGACAACCATTTTATTCTTTGCCAGAATATCCAGATGGCCTGTCCACCCCTGCTCTCAACTTCTACTTTATGTGACAATAAGCAGGGCTGGCAGTGAAAAGTCACAGCTGCGTAGGTTTCCACACTGTAGAAAAATACAGAACAAACCATGAGATGTATTGTGAATTAATTCAATTCAAAATCCCCAGATTTACACAAGATGAAATCAGCTCGTCCTCATTACGCAAACCGGATCGATGGTCTCTACAGTCAACCCACAACTGTTCCCGTCCACCAACAACAAAGAAACTTTATGCGGCTTCAGATTCCTGAAGATAATGATAATTTAGAGGGAGGTGGGAAAAAAGGTGCAGCCAGTTTTTTTGGGTTTTTTTTCCTGTCACTCAGCAGATTAAAGAACATTTTTATGAATACACACACCATGATGTCCATTAGTATGGGGCAAATTTTTTTATACCTTGAGCACTGATTAACTTAGAACTGGAAACACAACCACCTCCAGTGACCCTTTGCCTCATACAACCACTGCACATAAATGCTCTCATTAAAAACTTGTTCAATATTTTCTATTTTATCTGCGTCTTCTATACAGATTTAAAGTCAGAGGGGAATCAGAGAAAAGGACTAGACGGAGCTTAAATATGGGACAAAAAGATTCATTATTCAGTTTTTGAAAACAAAAGTGCTGATTTTTTTTTTTTTTGTTTTGTTTTTTTCTTTAAACCAGTTGACATACAAGTTGAATGCATGTTTGAGGTTCAGCGTGTACTTTTTGTAATGTCTTGTGTACAAGTTCAAGAAAATATTTCAGAATTTATTTCAATGTGAAGTATTTAGTCAGAACAATATGACCCAGTTTCCACAAGGCATACATGTAAAAAGGCAGATTTATTTCATGTTTTATGCAAGACTACTTTTTTTTGTGACAAAAGGAAAGAAGCCTAAAGCAAAGTTTGTGCACCCCATTTTGGTAATCACGCTCTGTTTGGCAACCACAGAATCTAAAAGTATGGGTCCTGTACAGAGGAAGTAGTTTGTCTTCACAAACTGGATCTCTACTTGAAAAGAGAAAAGTTGCCCTTTTAACAACCAGAATGTCACTGGAGTTGCACCCCCATCAAGCCAACCAAACCCCACAAAGCCCCAGTTTACACTCTTATTAACAGCTCTGGTTGCCATATGGTTAGCTTGGGCTGAACAAAAGCATTGTTTTGCATCAAAGTAGAGCAATTATTCCATAAGTTTTAATGCATAAATCCACAAACAGAAGCTTCTGACGGACATTTTAAGTAACAGTACAGTGTCAAGTCAGTGCCGACTCCTAATTCTGTAAGAACAGTAAACTAGGGTGCTAGTTTTCACCTGCTTGCATCCAAAACATGCTGAATAAAACAGATTTTATGATCAGAGCTACAGCCTTTCACATCCTGGATGACCATCAAACTGTAATCCTTTTCGTCCAGTGGTGCTGTGGTAACAACCCGCCTGTGTTGGTGGTAAGTCGTTACCAAGCAACTGAGTAAAGAATTAGTGACGATATTACTTTTTTGGGTAGTGAAGTAAAATAACATATTACCTTAAAAATATCAGTATTGAAATTACTTCACTATTCTGTAGGAACGCGCCTCCCTGCTCTACCCGAGCCACGTTTCCCTGTTTGTAAAGTTCTGATCTGTCTAAGTGTATGCGCTGCGTGTCCTTGCCTTGACACACTGCCATACAGAACAATCTGTGTGAAGTTACTGCTCATTTATCCACTTCTAGACTTCATAGAATAAAAGAAGACGCTTTATAATTTATTGGAGTTTTTATTCTGCAAAAATTCTTTTATTTGAATTTACAGATAGGTCAAAGGTAACGCCTCTATCAGTCAGATCGATTAGCTGCGGTGCAAAATCATTCCATTATTAGAGATCTGAAAGCGCGGATGCCGTACAAGATTTGATAACTATAATTTCCTTTTGTGTAAAAACCCACAGCAGAGACCTGAACTTCAAGTTACATCTGAAAGTGGGTCCAAACCATTGGCTACGGTTACATGATGTTTTGTTTTTTTTATTTTAAATTCAGAATTAATCATTCGTAATTAATTCATTCGGAATTAACATATTCTCCTACAAGTTTACATGAAAATAATCATTTCAAATGAAGGTTTACATTAAACACGTCCTCACTTAATTCCTCTTTAGAGCGGCGGGTTGGGAAGGGTTCTGATTGGACACAGGCTGCACATGACGTATACCAGAAATAAACAAAGTTTGCTCCCTGCTTCCCGACTTCAGCCGTAACTTGTAAAAACTACATAATAAGTATCAGCTTTGTTGCCATTTTTATTATAGTTTTGAAGTACCAGCTTAAGAAGAAGGAGAAAAAAGATAGACCACCGAACATGGGAGGCAAAACAACTCGCGTCATCAGGACAGGACAAGGTAATGAGCATGCGCAGAACGACCGAGATTAATCTAGAGCAGAATTAAGGTTTCCATGACAGAGGAATTAAATAGTTCAGAATTAAAATGCGAATAAACCAGCCGCTTACATCGGAATTAAGTTTAATTCCGAATAGAAATTTGCATTAGGAATTAAGTGTTTACATGGTCATTTTTCATCAGTTTAAAGCGGAATTAACTTTTATTCTGAATTAAACAGGAATTAAAACTCCCATGTGAATGTAGCAATTCTTTCTGTCCTTCAGGAAATCATCAGCTCTAATTTACATGACAACACATCGTTCACGAACTATAATCAACACAGCAAGACCTCGTCACGGTGATGCATATGTCTATGTGCAGACAGCATGTGTCTGCACAGTCTGTGCTCCATGTTTCTACACGGTCAAAGAAGAAATAAAGTTAAGTCATTAGCAATGTTACTTTTAAAATGCAGTAACTAATAAAGTAATGTCATTTACAGAGCATGCAACTAATTACATTATTGAGTAACAACCCAAACACTACAACCTGCTGAGTTAATGACACCACACTTTAACAAGACACATTTTCATGCAAATTACCCCCTCCCCCTTTAAGCAAAATTCAATGACAGCATTTTTAAAAGTCTGCCTTCACATAATCTCCCCCATTGAAGGCCATTGCAGAGATGAGCAGTTCAAAGAACCCTGACTCACTGAATCTAGTGTGAAGTTTGCTTGTTAATATTTGCTTTGATAAATTCAGTGCATTAGGAGACTTTATTCTTGTCTGTTGCACAAAACTGAATTATTCAAACCTCAACTTTTAAAAACTCCAAAACCCCTGAAGTGAACCGTTCTTCAGTAACTATGGCCAAAATTAGGTTTAAGTCAGGAGACTGGGGGCCATGGCAAAACCTTTAGTTAGTAGATGTTATGTGTCTTTACTATCATGACTAGTTTCATCCTGACACAGCAGTATCCTAGACAACATTTCTTTTTTTTTTCCCAGTCAAGAGTTGATATTTTCCAAACAGGATAACTGGTTTTTGAAAGAATTATTTCTATCTAAAGCATGATTGATCCACCTCCAGTTATCTGTGTTCTGAGGACTGCAGTGTGTGGCCTCCATGGATCAGGCTGGTAGCAGTATATTCTACACGTGCTAAATCAGATATGTATCTGTGAAGTTTGAAGGTCAGTTCAGTACCTTGAGTTTTTTTTTTTCCTACTGTGTTCCTTGAGCTGATACTGAGGACTTGCTGAGGGGTGTCCTGTTAGGCAGGCTGCAGCAGTCATTTCATCCAGTTGCTATGGGGTGGTACGCAGGATGCTTTGCCTGCAAAAACACATTCAGATGAGTGATACATGTCAAGTTATATCCATTTACAGGCAATAATCCAAGATTTTACAGGAAAAAAAAATCGTACTGTAAATAGAGGATCACCACCATTCATGGTTGGTTTTCATTTTTCCTGCAATGAGGTTTATATCCCCCATGAAAACCCTTTAACATATTTTGCAGTTCATGTCAAATTCCAATTACTATAAATCTCTCATTCTCCTATAATTCAATGTAGATTTAACAGAAGCGGTAACAACAGCTATTTCCCAGAAATGAATGCTTCACCAGTCAGTCGCCAACACACACATTTCAGAAAAAGGCTCATTTGAAATTGAGTTATTTATTCCAGAGGGAAATTAAATGTAGAGGTTTTGCTGTTGTTGTTGTTTTTAAGGAATTTAAGTGTCTATTTGAATGCACTGAAGATTGAAGAAGACAGGCCAAACATACCAGATGCCATCAACATATGATACATAACATCCACGAGAAAGATCACAGTTCAAGTCGTGTTTAAATAATACATTTTATAGTCAGTCATCAATAAGTTTTGACAAAGTTATTTGATTCCAGATCATTCTGATTCTCAAAATCAGACAGCTCTAGTATTACCACCAACATGCAATTATTGTTTATACAAAAACCAAGAAAAGCACAAACTAAAAACATTTTTTATGCTTGATCATTGATGGGATAAAAGTTACTCAAATTGCCTTTTTTTCCCCCGAGTTCTAATTCTAAAAAGCAAGCAAATTTTGAACCTCGTGTTTTCCAGTAAGGTGTCAGCAGCTTTAATGTTGCCAACATGCTCTGCATTCATGTGTGTGAACCATTAATTATGTAACAGCAGGACACGCATGAATAATCCAAGACTCTGATGGCATGCAATAAACTCGTTGTAGGAATACATGCATACGTTTAGATGCATGTGCATACACACTAAGATATCGCTGTGTATGCAAATGCTTTAGTCTTGAAAAGAAGCCATATTTATGGTTATGGCCTGTGAAATGGAAGCGGTTTTGTCATTTTCATCAAATCAGGACTGAAAAACATAAGTATTTTAAATGAGAACCTATCAATATATATATATATATATATATATATATATATATATCTCCACTTCATTGTCAGTAGCCTCCTATCAGAGTCTGTCAGCACTAAAGGGTTATGAGAAACTGTAAACACAGACTAAAATAAAGTTAAGCTGACACAAAATCTCAAAAGGAGCCTATCCTGTATTCGTTGTCCTTCTTTTTCACTTCTGAAAAGAAAAAAAAACATTTTATGAAAGATTTTATTCTACTTATTTACAATATTTTCATCTGCAGCTGCATGATTTTCCCATTAAACTATAAAAACAAGTTGGAAAGCAAATCAAATGTGTCATGCTCCAGAAAAAAAAGAATCTTCTTTTCTTAATACTCTGATCCATCGTGCTTTATAAGCTCTGTAGCTTTATTTTGACTTCAAACAAGGAAAGAGAGGGAAGTCAAGATGGATGAGCAGAGAGTAAAATCCATAGTGAAGTCTCAGCACTAAAGCTTTAAGCTCATCCCATTTCCTCAACATTGTGTTTGTGAAGTATCAGCTTCATGTAGTTCTCGTGCGTCCTTTTAATGATGCACGTTAAAATGCTTATATTTATTTGCACATGCTGAGAGAATTTTACTGTTACTGCAAAAATAAAACTAAGCCATTTCATCTGACTTCATGGAAGTGATATGCAATGTCTGAAGCAAGAGTATTCATGTTCAGTTCCGCCCGTTACGCTGATCTGTGCTTTACCATGATGCATTTTGATATAAATAAATGGTTCTGAAGCTTTTGATTTTACCCTTAAAGACCCCCCACTTACATAAACAGAAAATGTAAACACCCATTTCTTTCACAAGCATATTGGAGCCCTGGTTTGGAGTGATCAAGGTCTGTCAGTTCCTACTGACTGGTGTGGACTTGCAGGCTTATGTTATCTGAGGGGTCAACTAGTAACACGTGTCACAAGGCCTTTTCATAAATGATTTTTTTTCATCTGAGATGTTGCAACAATGAATACCACTTGCAAGTCATGCAGTGGCCTGACAGACAGGTTTCATGCATGTTCCTCTATTGGTTGTTCCTTCAAAGTGCATCAGTCCATTCAGCATCAAACTACTGGTTCTCATATGTGAAGACATCTGCCAGCAGAGCACTTTACTCTCAGACTTTAGGCAAACTTGTGGTTTCTAAATGAACAGGAGCCATCACTGTCAGACGCCACTTTCATGGAACAGAGCAATCAGTTCGGGGTCAGGAAGCAGACCCTCTTTTTACCTCTAAAGGGGGGTAATAAGCGGAGATCCGTTTTTGGATTGATGGAATTAAAAACATAAGTTTGAATCCAGCTTTAAAGTTAAGTTGTGTTTTGACTCCTCCTTATGGCAGTCATTTAATTTCCGCTCATCTTTGTAAGTGTGTAAAAAAGTTTCAATTTTATGATTGCCAATACCAGTTAACTTCCTTTCACGCAGGACAAATACTTTGTGGATTTCATTTTAGTAATCAGATTTACTCTAAGATCTTGATACTTGCTAACAACTGCTACCACCTTCCAGCCATGAAATGAAAAACAGGTAGAGATGTCACTAAGCTGTATTCTACAGACTGGGTCTGACTAAATATCTGATAATCACAAGATTTAGAAACCATTAGACTGGTCTCATATTTTCAACAGGGTCACAAGGGTCGCTCCTCCATGGCAGGACTGGCAGCGAGTTGACAGCCGTTTTGCCATCTGGGTTAAAAAAAAGAAAAAAGTCTAAATCATGCTTTTTGACAGAGAATCTGCTGTCCGTGTCAGAGCCTCATGTCTGATGTTAGTAGAAGTGGATTTCTTAAGAATAAAAAGACAAAGTCCATTTGTATTCACCTTTTGCTGTGCACCTTTAATGTATACCAATAGTGTGTCAACCAGTTAAGAAAAAATCTGATTTTTTTATGTGTCTGAGCTGTTGGTAAATCAGTAGTTTTCTAGTCACCCGCTGACCAGTCAGTAAGTTCTTTAGTTTCCCCTCGAACGTAATGTGCATGCATGGGCATGACATTGTCCCCAAACTATAAATGCAACAGGAGCCCTACTGGTGAACCAGCAATCAGCTGTAAATCACTTTGCATTCATATTCAGCCAAACACAAGCCCTTTATTTCAAAGTTACCTTTTATCCTGTAAGGGCTGACATGTCTGACATTGTGACACGCTGAGAAAAAAACAATATAAAAAGCTGAAATGCATTCTGTATGGATGAGCATAAGCAATGTTTGCATCATCCGAGCTCTGCATCAACTCCCAAACTTTAAGGCTTTTCTTCCCCCACTTCTTCCTCTGGAATATTCATATGAAAAAGAAATCTCAGCTACAGAGACTGGGACTGCAATTTATAATGATACACTAGTGGATACAAAGCACCACGTAAGGAGTCATTGCCGTTTTCCTCTGGCAGCAAAAGGAAAAACAAAAAAATCCAGTCGCCATAATTTGGATGAACTTTCCTCAGCTGCAAAATTCAGTTAATGTCTGTGTCGATGCTCACTCGCAAACTTGGTAAAATGAAAAGGAATGGTGAAACACAAGCAGATGCTGGATGTAAGAAACGTTACTGTGTACAACGTGGCCCTGTGATCTCAAAAATGTGCATCTGTGAGAAGTTCAAGCTGTGTCCTTATACAGTATGCAAAAGATATCTCTAGATCTATGTCTAGATGGAGATATACATATATATATATATATATACACACACACACATATATATATATATATATATATATATATATATATATATATATATATATATATATATATATATATACATATACATATATACACACACATATATACACATATATATATATATACACACACACACATATATACACATATATATATATACACACACACACATATATATATATATATATGTATACACACATACACACACATATTTTTTTATTTTTTAAATTACAGATAAAAATCTGGTAATTGTTCCTCCTCACTTTTACATAAATGTACAAGTTTAACTTATAAGTCATACCACAATATTGTCAAACAATATGTCAAGGATTTGGTGAGGACTGGCATTTTATAGAGGATGGACTCCTAAATACAAAATAGTAAACTGAATATCCTAAGTAAAACCCTTTATTACAGCAACAAAACATGGCCTTGTGTTTTTCAAAATGCGGCATTAAAGCCACTTTGCAAACATTCAATCAAAGCAAAAGAATCACCACATAGTTTATGTCTATTACATAAACATTTTCAGTTTTAGTCCAGCTGGGTTTTACTGATGCTACAAGCAACAACTTATTTTTTGCTTCACAGAAATTTAAAATACTCAGTATATTAAAAAGACAAAGTTTGTAAACATTTCTGACAACTAAAGATGAGCAAAACAATGACTTTAAATGCTAAGCGCAGTTGTGAATGTGGCCGTCAATAATTTGACAGACAGACATGTTTTCATCTGTAAGTGGCTCCAGTCTGCTCGGGTGCAGCAACAACTGCACTGCAGCTAAACACATTTTAAAACTGCAGAATATTTTCAAGGCATTACTTTTCTCAAACAGCATTTCCGGCACCCATCAAACAGCTAAGATCAGTGGTGTCCAGCTCTGGTCCTCGAGGGCCACAATCCTGCAGGTTTTCCATGTATCTCTGCTTCTCACACCTGACTCAAATGAATCAGAACTTCACTGGCTGTTGGATCTTTTTAACAGAAGCCAGGTGTGTTAGAACCAGAATACATTAAAAACCTGCCATTAAGGACCGACTTTGAGCACCCCTGGCATGGATGGTTCTCACTTCAAAGTTGTTTGTCTACTGAAACTATAAAAATGGCCGAAAAACGACTAGAAACATGTAGCTACAGTTTGTAATTGGTTAAAATGCTCTCTTACTGACCTCTGCTACTCTTACATGCTGCACCTATAAAAGAGCCGTACACTGCATTCTTATTAAAAAGTTTCATTGAATAAAACTTCAGTTTCACTTACAGGCTTTAAACTATTTCAAATGTATAAATATTAGTAAAAGCTTGGAGATGATAAATACTGTTATGGTTATATGTTTTATAATACTGCAACCCTTTTATCTCCTCTTCCACTGCTCCAAAGCAATTTCACTCATCTAGCCCCCATGTTGGCGTTGTAGAATATGGAAAGAAAGCCTCCTTTCATCACCACACTGGCCAGCTGCTGCTTTAAGTAAAAACAACAACTTACATGACCAGTGCTGCTTCAAAATAAAGTCACAAAGGGACTTTTTACTATTTTATCCAGATTTTACTGCAGTTCTATGCACATATCAAAATGTCAAAGATTTCTGATGCCTCGTGGACATTCAGCAGAACCCCCACCCCCCCTCTCCATCCCACTTCAACAGCACAGTAATTATTCCAATCACACTCTGCTTGTAATCAATGACAGAAGGTCACACACAAGCCTCAAACACTTGCATTCACAGATGGATTGATACACAACGCATCCGTGCTTCCACATGCATCAAGATTTGTGTACTTCCTCCCACCGCCAGTCACACACACACACACACACACACACACACACACACACACACACACACACACACACACACACACACACACACACACACACTTGCATTCTGATGCAAAATAGGCACAAAACATGCAGACAAATACATACACAAAGCCTCAGACACTCCATTGGATCTATATGTTATGGTTCATCTTGAGGATTATGACCTATGGAACATCAATCGGCTCTTCCCTCACAATCACAGAAAATAGAAGGGTCACTAAGGGTGCACATCATGTACAACTGAATTTGTCAATTTTGTGTTTACATGTTGGCACATATCTAAAAGGTGATAATTCATTTTGGAGATCAGCTGGATTTATGGGATGGTCCCACTGAGGTTTTGTCATTTTGGTGTCACTGTGTAATCGTATGTGCTCGTACTCAAGGTTTAACACTGCTGATCACAGGTACAGTATGTGTGTTTCTCTGTGTGTGTTTCTCTGCGGATGAGGCATAAAGGTCGGTTAAAACCTATGAACAGGATTTTAAAAAAAAAGAAAAGAAGAAGCGGATTAATGTAAAAACTGGTGTTTGTGCATGCATTCAAGGCAGCTTTCTGGTTGAGTGTTAGTGTGTGCTCACAATCCAGTTATGGTCATTTAACATCACCCATATAGCATATGAGAGCTGTAAAAAAATTTTATCTAACACACTAGGATTATAATTAACACGTTGGCAGTTCATTATCATGGCGACCTGAGAAGCCACTGGAAAATGACCTGCAATGAAATATGAAAACAACTGGCGAGATTTCATATTGGAAGGTAATTTTGCTTTTGTTCCCAGAGGTCACTGGAGAAGAAAATAAGGAACTTGTGAAGAGCAAAATGTCATCTTTCAGATCAAAGATTCCTTAAGTAGGTGCATTAAGCAAAATGTCATTTAGTTATGGTCAAGGGTGAACATTGTTATTAAATACAGTCTTTCTCTACTGACCATGCACTTCTATCTCAGGCCTGCAGACCACCATCACCTGCAGCTTTCAATTATCAACTGTTTAATGGTAATGGGATCAACAAGATGTCATCACATATGACAGACACAGTTTCCTTCTGCAATCCAGACAATCGTCCATGTCCATATCACTGATGACTTACTTCAGAAATATGTTACCACGTTATGATTCAGCCACTGGGTCTGTCCATTTGATTCCAGATGAAAAATGTAATTATCTAAAATAACAAGAAATATACAACACACTGTAGTCACCTGCAAACTCATCACCCAAATGAAGTAGAGGAAGCAACGAAGTGGAGCAACAGCAGGTGTCTGAACTGTTCAGTACAGTTAGAATCAGCTGGTCAATAACTGAGGCTGATTGACATCATTCAATATGTGTGTTAAAGCCTTTAATGATTTTGATTTTATATATATATATATATATATATATATATATATATATATATATATATATATATATATATATATATATATATATATACATACATACATTACATACATACATACATACATACACACATTAAACATTCATCTTTTACACAAAAAAGAAACATTTCTAACAATTTATAAACCCTGCAATGAACCGGTTTAGCTGTCCAGGCTGAACTTGCTCATGGTTCATAGACTGTAGTTTGAACTGGACTAAGCATCATAGACAATCAGTCAGTTAATGAAGGGTGTATAAGGAGGTGAGGGAAGACCACATGAGAGGACACCAAAACATAAGCTGTTATTCATTGTGATATGAAGTTCATATATTCTCCTATAACCTGCATGATACGTTTGGCAAAAACACTAACTAATCATTACAGTCTACGTTTCCTTTATACTTCATCCCTTGTAGGAAAAAATGAAACAGTAATGTTCTTACATTTATCAAATTTACCCCCATCGTTTCTCTCTATGCTGTTAATTTCAACACAGCAGTTAGCAGTGATACACACACACACACACACACACACACACATATAAACACACACACACAAGTATGTATACTCCAACCAGGAGATAATGCATGCAGACATTTTGGTAACTTTTATTTTCAGTGCTGGAGAGACAAAGGTGGAAACACTTGTTCTGAGAAATTCATGTCTATTGTAAAGACGCAGCTGAATGAGATGAAGCCACATCTATTGTAGTAAATTCTGAGTGGATTACCACTTAAGATGGATCCAATATTCTTTGTAGGTTTTATTAACTTGCCATCCATGATCTGAACTTTAAATATTTGAGCAACTCCACTCAGTCTGTCTTTATTTACTTTGTAAGGACATTTCAGAAGTTGCACCATTTTTTCATGAATTTAGGAAAAATTAATCTGATGAAGTTTGCAAACAAGATGTGACTTAAAGCTTTAACATGATGTTTAAGTGACTGTCGAAAAGAAAAGATCACGGTTTAACAAATCCACCTCCTGCAGTTGTAATTCCTGTGAACGCTACAGGTTTGAGACAGATCAGGCACATCTCATAACACGAAACCTAACTGTGCTTTCTGCCATTTGCTAAATTGCAACATATAAAACTGCAATTCTGATTCAGGCCTTTGGAAATCCAGTTGGTTGCACACCGGATGAATGGATAACTATAATATATGACGTGTTTGTGTGGAGTTTGCATGTTTTCTTCGCGTATACGTGGGTTCTCTCTGGGTACGTGCATGTTAGGTATATTGGTTACTCTCCATTGTCCCTCGGAGTGAGTGTGAGCATGAGTGGTTGTCTTTCTGTGTTAGCCCTGTGATGGACTGGCGACCTGTCAAGGGTGTACCCTGCCTCTCGCCAAATGATTGCTGGGACAGACTCCAGCGTCCCGCAACCCTTAATTGGACTGAGAGGTTAAGAAAATGGATAAGTGGCTGAAAAGATGGATGGCCTTGTTTGTCCACCTGCATCATACATCCTACATGAACACAGCCAGCACAGATGCAATCTTCACACCTATAAAACAAAATCCCTTGTTTCTCACATTTGACACATATCCTGTTGCATGATTGAACTATCTCTCCATTGCATCTTCTCAGTCTCAAGATCTTAATTATTTTGCTTCTCCTTGTTTTGGCTTGGTCAATCGTAAAATGTCTAAAACTCAACATACAGCATTATAGACATCAATGATGCAGCACAGACCCACACACTCATCAATATCTACTTCAAACAAACAAATCACACGCTCAGTCACAGCAAGACCCTCAGTCAAGCTACAGTTCAGGTTTCCATGGTAACTAAATACTCTTCAAATGATGAGTTGTCTGGTGATACTACTTCCTGGGGAAAACTCATTGTGTATTTGTATATGTGTGTACTTGTTGTCCTAATTATGAGCACAGGTGCATCAGGGACACAGTCACACTCCTCCCCTCCTCCTCCTCCTCTGTGCTTCTTACATGAATAAGCTACTCCTCCAGCGCCTCCCCTCCTGAAGATGCCACACTGGCATCGATTCAAGCTGGAATCGGCTGGCTGTCATCATCTAGTGCAGACAAACAAATTGGAGTTTAATGTGCAGATTCGGGTCTCCCACCTTCATAGACTCAAGCCAAATCATGTCCTCCCATATCTAATCGGTAGCAGGGTGGCTCAGTTAGTAGAGCGGCATCATTCTAATAGCAAGGCTTGTTTTTAAGCCCATGTTCTGACCTGAATGGGAGGGTTAGGGTTATGCTGATCAATAACGTGTCACATTATGATATAATAATAAGAGAAACAATTCTCTTGCATCATAATCTATGGACTTAAAATCTGCCCACCTTCCATTGACAAAGCACAACTGTCTCCGCTAAACACACCCTATGAGCTCTAACTAATACTTATCCAAGCCAGTAAATTTTTATTTTTTGTACATCTGTGCAACATCTGTCATTGGTTGGTGTCAAGTCATCCTCATCTAACTATAAGGGATGTTATGCAGTTTCATCTGTCCAAAATCTGGGAAATTGTCAGATTTAGAAGAGTTTCTTGTGACCTCTCACTTAAACAGCTGCATGCCTTGTTCTTCACCCCTGCAAGAAGAAAAGCCTTCCCCAAAGAGCACACCTTATGCTAAAAGCTGCGCTAAGAGTGACCCACTTTCAGCTCTAATGTGCCACCTGGTTTGGAACAACCCTTTATCAACTTTGAGTGTCATTCTGTAGCAATTTACCACTTAATTAGCAAAGGAGCTAATTTCTTTTCTCTTCTGTCTTCTTCCCCATCTTATCAGCAGGACATTAAGCCCCCCATTTCAACCATTTAAAGTATCCAGGATAAAACTCTTTGTTTCTGGTCCATTCCCCACAGTAAAACAAGCCATGGATCGCTTCACTGACTATTGATTCTCTGTCTGCACTGTCCACACAGCTCAGATAATTTTAACGTGCTCTTGGACCAAAGACATCTGTTGTTCCGTGTGGCTTGATGATAAATCTGAGCAGTTTAGAAGGTAAAATATTGCACAGTACTAACAGACCAGACTCTTGTCTGCTCATCAGTCATTTGATGAGCAGACAAAGTGGGCATAGGCTGCACTTGTCTACACCCAAATTAGCGTGCAGGTCTCATCAGTGATGCTTTGAAGGCCACAAACAAAAATTGTAATGCCAGTCAATTCCACCTGGCCTCACTGTGTTGGCTAGAACAAAGTACATTTTATTGCTACACTAACACAATTATGAGTAATTTATAGTCAGGACGAGAGGGAAAACAATTTTCAGCCTGGGAGTTTTATATTTCAGACCAGCCCACTGCTTTTTGGTGTGGAGTAAACTGGATAAATAACAGCTGTTCAGTACTTACAATCCTGTAGTTTTTATTACAAACTAGTTTTTTATTGCAAAAATGAAGTCATTAAAATGCTTTGTTTCTATGCCTTCACTGTGAAAGAACCATCACTTGCAGCAGGTGCAAAAGCTAAACACACACAGCAATAGAGAGACTTATTACTCACATCTCACGAGAACAAAATAAAGACCAACAGTTATCTCAAAAGAAAGCAGTTTGTTTCACACACACACACACACACACACACACACACACACACACACACACACACACACACACACACACACACACACACACATACACTCACATCCTTCTTTGCCATGTTCTTTCATCTATACCTTCTGTGTCTTTATGGTGTCAAAATATTTGTTGTCTTTACCTGAATTTGTCTTAATGGCAAAGTTCAATTCAGATTTGACTCACTGATATTTAAATCATTTAACATTTTCTTTATAGTGGTGGACCATCCAAATATCCACTACAGTGAGAGTGAGTTTCTGCTCCAATGTATATTAAAGTCTTTTCATATCTAATTTGTTAAAAGGTCACAGCATTTTCCCTTCATTACTGAACGTTATAATGACACCTGGTCTAAATTACGATTTACTCTGCAGGTAATGTTACTTGACTAAATCTAGGCCTGTGGAATTATAGTCAGTGATCTCAAGGCATACAACGTCAAATTGTACCATTTACTCATCTCTACTTATTTCATAACCATGTTTACTGCTGCCCAACTGAACAGGAACCATTAAGAAAGCAAGGAACTCAGCTGTTTAATCAGCACCAAAACTTAAATCCTGGTTGTGACACCAAGGGACTCGGTAACCTTCTCACCTTAGCTTGGCACGCCAGACTGGAGTGCTCTACATATTCAGTACAGTGCGACTCAGTCTGGAATCCTTCCCCTTCATGGAGTTTCGCATCGGTCTTAAACAAACCGGCTACTATGATTGGTTGATTTTAGGACACTCTTGCATCTTCTCTTGCATCACCACATTCAAGATGAGCACACGGACGTAGCATGAGTTTGTTTTCTTTTAGCCATAAATGAGACACCAAGTTGCCAATAACGCCATGTAACCTCAGGTTTTTACAGCAAAAACGACATAGGTCATTTATGTCTTCTGTACTACATGCCATGTTTATTTTCTTCTGTTGTGTTCGTTCTACTGAACACTTCAGGACATTGTAGGCTGGCGCTTGACTGACGTCACGTTCGCTATTTTTCTGATTGGTTTACTCCGCGCTTGTTTGTCCGGCCCTAGAAATCCGTTGATGGGAGTGAGTCCCCAGACTCTACGCTGGTACAGCGAGAGTCTGGCTTGCCAGGCCATCCTCTCCTTATCATAAACTCATCACCTCTGCTTCCATGCTATAATTGATTCTCAGATGTTCAGGGAGGTTTGTGGTCTTAACACACACGTCAAACTGCACATTATTTCTGCTCCACAAACAGAAACATCACCACTTGCCGTGTGCCAGACAGATCACTGAGGAGAGACAGAAACATGTGCTCCTGCCACGCTACACTGTGCCTTGTTTGGAAGGAGGAAGAAAAAGTAGTTTAAATTTTTCCTGGAACTCTTGTTATACAAATGTTGGCGTAGGAGGAGTAGATATTTTGTTATCGATCTGCACTTCACAACTAATTAGGGTCTCAAATAATCGCTCTGGTAAAGCATGTGTCCAATCATACTTAGGTATTTTATTTACTTAATCCTTTTGAGGGGCACACCAGCTGACATTACGTTATTACTTCACAGCATTCAGCAACTTTCTATCTGCTGCACTGGGCAAGTACAAGGTTATGTTATAGATGGAAAAATTGTATCAATGTGTTAGGCTTTAAAAGGAGGATTGGGAAATTTGAAGAAAATCTGCAACTGACAATACAAAAGTAGTCGTACTTTAGGTAATGATAATGATTTTCAGCTCTTGGTCTAACTGACTACATGTCATTACAGTTGCTTATTCTTTGCCATTCATGGACAAATTGAAATGATTAAAGTTGCAATTGATCCTTCATTTTTAAAGCGTTCTTTATTGTCTTGCTTTTGTCAGGGTACATTTACTTTCTGTGCAGTATGGTGATATGATAAGCCCTCAAAACATATTAAGTCAGCCCATGTGTAAACATGAAAATGCTTTATCACTTTAAAGACACATTACAGAACTTTCTGACCTTTAAACTCTGCGTTTCAGACACATTTGATGGCACAGTGACATCTATTATGTGCATTTCTGGAGTCTTCATTACTCTAGGCTGACAAACTGCACTATACAACTTTTTCATCTGGGACGTTGCATGAAGTTGTAGCAGAGTTTTGTTCAAACATGCTAGCAAACAAACACAATAAGAAATTATTGGAAGAAGAAAGAAACAAAAAAGGGGCAGGATATAAGACTTTTCTGTTGCTGGCGGACAGAACTCACAGGATGCAAGATGGAAGCCAAATTACCTAATGATGGAGGCGTCGCAGAGAAAATTGCAAAAATTACTGCATCTTCAAAGTATACATACACTCTGGGGGCAGGGGGAAAAAAAATTATATATATACACTGTTACCAACTGGGCTCACAGTGGTAACAAAAGAGGGAGTCAAATACAGGATGAAGTATTCCCATTCTCTTTATTTACCGAACTTATTCAAAACAAACTCATAATGGGGTCTGAGTGTGTAAAATATCAGTAGTGAAATGCTGTGAATGGTTGTGTGAACATGTGTGCAATGCTGTTCAAAAAGGCAACCCAAAGCTTAACAAATTATAATTACGGTGATGGTAAGAGAAAATGCTGCCCAGCCAGAGGAGAAAAACCCAGAGAGTGAGTCTGGCTAAAGCAGGCTTTATAAGTTAAGCCACTCCCACCTCTGCAGGTGCATTACATTCTCTCCTAATCACACCTAATACAAACAAACTGAGATGGCAGGCCATCACACTCCCCCCCACAAAACAAGGGCAGAAGTGACCCTTGCCGTACAAGCCTTCTAACAACCTGTAAGAGACAAAAGACATGGTTAGTAGAAAACAAACAGCAAACTACCGGGGCAAAACCCTCGACAGGGCATCAGCCACAACATTCTCCGACCCCTTGATGTGACGAACATCCAAGGCATATGGCTGAAGAAACATACACCACCTCATCAAACGCTGATTAGGGTTTTGCAAGGAATGGAGGAAAGTAAGGGGATTATGATCGGTGTACACCGTAATAGGCAAACCACCACCCACATAAACCTCAAAATGCTGTAGTCCCCAAATCAGAGCCAAAGCCTCTTTCTCCACGATGGAATAGTTCCGCTGGCAAACACTGAACTTCCGGGAAAAAAAAATAATAGGATGCAGAAAACCGTCCTGCCCCCTTTGTAGCAAAACAGCACCAGCTCCTACATGACTAGCATCCACTTGCAACTGAAAAGGCTCACCCATTTTGGGAGCAGCCAATACCGGGGCAGACGAGAGCAAACATTTAACATCCTGAAAGGCCTTCTGACACACAGGTGTCCACTCAAACTTAACCTTGGAACTAAGGAGACTGGTTAAAGGGGCAGCCACAGTCGAAAAAGCCTTACAGAATTGCCGGTAGTAGCCAACCATCCCCAGGAAGCGCATAAGTTCTTTCCTAGTAGAGGGAGGAGGAAACTGGTCAATAGCCTGGACCTTAGCCCGCACGGGACGAACCTGGCCCCGACCGACAACTTTACCCAAGTAAGTGACCGTGGCCCTAGCAAACTCACATTTTGCAAGATTTACTGTCAGTCGAGCCCACGCAAGACGCCGAAACAGTGCCTGCACTCTGTATATGTTCTTCCCAGGTGTCACTGTAGATGACATCATCTAAATATACTGCACAACCTTTCAGGCCATCTACCACCCGGTTCATCAACCTCTGAAAAGTAGCAGGTGCATTTTTCAGGCCAAATGGCATGACCGTATAAGAATATAAACCAGATGAGGTGACAAATGAGGCTATCTCCTGAGCACGTTTTGACAGGGGTACCTGCCAATAACCCTTCAGTAGGTCAAACTTACTCACAAATTTTGCCCCCCCTACTCTATCCACACAGTCATCCACACGCGGCAAAGGGAAACTATCAGGCTTTGTGACTTTATTTACCTTACGAAAGTCAGCGCATGGCCGAAAAGTATGGTCGGGTTTCCTCACAAGCACACAAGGAGAAGACCAACTTGAACACGAAGGAACAGCAATGTTGTTTTCCAACATGTAACGTATTTCAACCTCCAACTGCTCCTGTTTCTCTGGTGATGTGCGATAAAAACTTTGCCGTATTGGAACAGCATCTCCGACATCAATATCATGCTCGATTACATGAGTAACAGAAGGGGTATCTGAAAACAAAGAGGGAAATGAGAAGATCAACCCCTTCAACTCCTCCCTTTTAGGTCCAGGTAAGTGCCCCAAAGAAGCATCCAGATTACTCAGCGCTTCAGAATTCTTAAGGCGACACTGCAAAATACCATCATCAGGCCCACAAATATCCTCCGACTCACCAAGTGAGGAAACAGATTGCACGATCCCGTCATGAGCTGCAACAGCAGCTGGATGAACATCATTCGGACTACTCGGACGGACATGATAAGACTTCAACAGATTTACATGGAAAAGTTGGGACTTCCGTCTTCGGTCAGGAGTAGCAACCACATAATTCTGATCTGAAACCCGCCGGACAACGGAATATGGACCAGAAAAACGTGCTTGGAACGGAGAGGTAACCACAGGAAGTAGCGCCAACACTTGGTCACCTGGATTAAACTTGCGCTGTTCGGCTCCACGGTCAAAAAACCTTTTCATCTTCTCCTGAGATTTGCCCAGGGTTAGTTTTGCTTGCTTCCCAGCCTCATACAATCTCCGCCGAAAACCATTCACATAATGGGTTAGCGTAGTAGGGGGCGAAGTTTTCTTCCAGTCATCCTGTAAAACAGCCAAAGGACCACGAACCGTATGACCAAAGACCAGATCATTTGGGCTATATCCTGTACTCGCCTGCGTAACCTCTCGTGCTGCCAACATGAGCCAGGGCAAACCATCTTCCCAGTCCCGATCCAGTTCAGTGCAATAAGCACGCAACAACCTTTTTAGGGTTTGGTGAAATCGTTCTAAAGCTCCCTGACTCTGTGGATGATATGGTGTGGACGTGGCATGTTTCACATTAAGTTGGTTCAAAACCTCCGCAAACATGTTTGACGTAAAGTTTGTTCCCATATCACTTTGAATGACCTTTGGAATACCAAAAACAGAGATAAATTGAGACAATGCCTTTACCACAGATTTTGTGGTTATATTTCGCAGGGGGTAAGCTGCTGGGTAGCGAGTTGTCAAACACATCACAGTTAGCAAATATAGACAACCAGATTTTGACTTGGGCAATGGGCCTACACAATCAATGAGTAAATGTTCAAAAGTTTGTTCCACAACAGAAAGTGGACACAAAGGTACAGGCTTCAACGGCTGATTAGGTTTTCCAACCAGTTGACAGGTGGGGCAAGTCTTTACATATGCCGAAATGTCCTTTTTGAGTTTTGGCCAATAAAAATGGCGCAAAATCCGATCATGTGTTTTCTGAACACCGAGATGTCCTGCCGTGGAACCATGAGCAGTCTCCAGAATGTTAGTCCGTAATGTTGCCGGAGCAACAATCTGAAAAATGGCATCAGTCATAAGATCACCTCCCTGTTGAACCCACTTTCTAATCAGCAATCCGTCTTCTAAAAAATACCCCCGGTCAGTCAACTTCAGCTCCCTTGCTGAACGCACCTGCTGAAACAGCTCATATAAAGATGGATCATTTTTCTGCTCACTGGCGACTTCAGCACGGGTTAGGGTTGGTAAATGATCTGGCAAAAGGAAAGACACATTGCCCATTTTCGAAGGATTGTCAGTCAACAAAGTTCCTGAAGTAGCTATTCGGCTCTGCGCCCGTGTGACCACACATGCAACAGAAGGACTTTTCATCTGCTTAGCCTCTTCTTTTTCCACGACTGAAGTGGGAGCTTCTCCCCATATTCTAGAACCGGCCAAATCATTTCCCAAAATTACCTGAATTCCACGCACAGGCAAACCAGGACAAACTCCAAGAGCAACCTCCCCCTGTACTAGATCCGAGGACAAAAAAAGACGATGTAAGGGTACAGTCAAAACATTCAACCCCATTCCTTGTACTTTAGTAAAACTCCCAGTATGGGTATCAGATGTAAATGGCAGGACAGATCCCACAATGAAAGAGTCCAAAGCACCTGAATCCCTCAGAATATTCACAGGTACTGTCTGGTTACTTCCCACCAAAGAGACAAATCCCCTTAAAACGTATGGCCTATACCCAGAGTCGATCAACTCGAAATCCATTGGATTTACTTCGGGTTCTGGAGTAAGAGAGAGTTTAGTGTGACACTTCACTGCGGCTATCGCGGCAGTTCTCTCAGTGGGAGAGGGAGGAACAGCTAGGGCTACAGGCTTCATAGAATGGAATCCTGACGAGAATTTATTCCTAACCTTTAACAATGGACAATCCTTTTTCCAATGACCTTTTTCGAAACAATAATTACATGTCCCACTTTTCTCCTTTTGGGAAGGCCCAGAATTACACTTGGAGCACAAATTCTCTGGGTCTGTCACAACTCCTCTCCGGGGGCTGTAATAAGTTCTCCAATGATCATTACTTTTGAGTGTCAACACAAAATCATCAGCCAAAACGGCTGCATCAGCGGCACTCGTTACCTTATGTTCATTTACATAAATGGCCACACGTTCGGGAAGAGTGGCCTTAAATTGTTCCAGCAACAGTAACTCACAAAGCTGTGAAAAAGTCTCCACCTCAGAAGCAACTTGCCAACAGCTAAACAAAGTAGTCAGCTCACGAACAAACTCGGCATAGGTTTGATTCTCGTGTTTCCTGGAGTTTCTAAATCTTTGTCGATAAGCTTCTGGGACCAGTTCATACGCTCTTAAGACAGCAGCCTTAACTTTTTTATGACTTTCACTGTCCTTCATTTTTAAAGCAGCAAAAGCCTCCTGAGCTTTTCCAGTTAGAACACACTGCAAGAGTAAAGTCTGTTCTGAATCTGACCATTGCCTCATTTTAGCCAACCTCTCAAAAAGCAGGAAAAATGTGTCTGGATCCTCCTCAGAAAATTTCGGCATGAGCTTTAAACTTTCAGAAACATCAAAAAAGTCGCTAACCCCTTGGGACTTACTGGACGCAGATCCATAAAAGTGTCCTTCCTTTTGCTTTAACTCTGCCTCACGCAGACGGGTCTGTGACCTTAACCTTTCCAGTTCAAGCTCCATCTCTTTTCGTCATCCTTCAAGCTCCATAGCGTGATGGTGCTGTAATGTCAAAAGTTCCTTTTGCTGCTCAAATGTTAGATTACCCCCTAACGGAGGAGCTATCTTATCGGTAGAGTCATGGGGTTCTGTTTCCTCCGAAGCCATGACATCAGAAACATCTTCAACCAACAACACACCATGTTTCATTAAGTTTGTTTTAATATGGCAAAAGATTTTTTCCTTACGAGACAGTTTCGAACAATCAATCTTGTAATGTTCAGCCAATACAAGTAACTGTTCTTTTTTTTAGAGCCTTCAACAAATCCCCACTTGGGTTTTCAATAAACCTCTGCACATTATCCATCACACTACCAAGAGTTTCTTTACTGGGTTTAAATAAACTTTCACACAAGTTGTCACAAATAACAGGCTAACCCCATGCTGCTGACAGAGACCACATACACTGTGGGAGCAAACTTTCCCCTAGCTATCTGCCTACCCCAAAACGCTTACTACATAAACTCAACCCTAGTCTTCGCAAATGCGGTGGGTGTTTTAAACACAAAACCCGATGACTAGGCTAAGCAACCAGAAAACTGGTGACTCATCCATAGTCACGGAAATGTACCCGAGACAACTGCTCTGACCGCGGTGCAAAAATAACAAACTAAAACAAAAAAAGGCAGTCAAGTCACCCAGACCACATTCTAAATCCTATTGGGAAAGCTTATCCCACCAAACACTGTCTGTGGATCTCCACCAACAGCAACAGCCCCATGGCAGACCAACAAGAAAAAAACCTAAAGGAATTCCAATATCCCGGACGAGCCCCCACTTGTTACCAACTGGGCTCACAGTGGTAACAAAAGAGGGAGTCAAATACAGGATGAAGTATTCCCATTCTCTTTATTTACCAAACTTATTCAAAACAAACTCATAATGGGGTCTGAGTGTGTAAAATATCAGTAGTGAAATGCTGTGAATGGTTGTGTGAACATGTGTGCAATGCTGTTCAAAAATGCAACCCAAAGCTTAACAAATTATAATTACGGTGATGGTAAGAGAAAATGCTGCCCAGCCAGAGGAGAAAAACCCAGGGAGTGAGTCTGGCAAAAGCAGGCTTTTTAAGTTAAGCCACTCCCACCTCTGCAGGTGCATTACATTCTCTCCTAATCACACCTAATACAAACAAACTGAGATGGCAGGCCATCACAACACATACATAGATACATATATATACATACACACACACACACACAGTTTAACAGGACCATGGTTTGCTTTATGAAACTGCTTTGCTTACTATTTTTTTCCATTAAGTTTCAGTTTGGGACTCAGATGCAAATCTCTTAATACTGCAGGGAGAAAAGCTAGTCTGTTGTGTTCCCTCTGTGCACTGCACAATAAGTCATGTCAGAAGCAAATTAGAAACTTCACCTCCAAAACTCCTGATGGACTTGCATCCATCTTAGGCCCCTTGAATGTGATCATCCACGCACACATGTGATCATGTGGTTCATGAATTCTAATTTAAAGTAACCGTGTGTGAGAAATTGTGACATCTAGCTTTAAAAATGGTAATAATGATGTTAAACATCGTCCCTCACTCCTCCCCTTCAAAGTAAATTGGCAAAGGAAGATGGGCATCACCAATTCTTTTTTTTTTTTTTTTTAATTAGGCCTGTCTTTTTTGGTCTACACTATCTGTTCATGGTGGCAATGCACCACTGCACATTGTTTGCATAAGACACCAGAAGACAATGAAAAAAAGCCAGGAAATTTCAAATGTGTTTTCCTCTGAGTGGACCCAGTGACCATCTGGTCAATCGTTGATTGCAGTGAACATAACCAGTCAACATATTAGATTATTAGATTTCATTTAGTCAGTGTAAGAAAGTAAACATTTATGCATGTGTTAACTAATTTACTGTTGGCCAATAAGAAGTACACAGCTGAACTTTCAATGACATCGTGACATGAACACACCAAAGTAAGAGCTTATCAAGACTACTTCACCTCAAAAGCACAAGACCCCGACTTCATTCTGAGGCTTGCATCTTTTGTTTTGGGTACTGTGAGGAAATTACAGAAATTCTGTCAAAGAAAAAGAAAGATGCTCCATGAGTAGATCTTTGGGGATAGCAAGTGGCAAGTTGAAGCAAAACATGATCACAGAAAAGTGCTGCATGGCAGAAAAACGTTAAATAAAAAACAAAAGATAAGGAAGATGAAGGAAGTGAATGAAGGCAGGTTTTAGCTCAGTTCTAGGGCAAAGCAGGGTTAGTGATGGAAGAAATTAAATAATAGAGAGCTTCAACCTTCAGCAGAGCGTCAACCATGTCCTGAGTGGGTGGGGCGGGGGACAATGGGCTGTGTTCCATGCCTCTATTGTTGAGGCGGCCAGCCAGAGCTGTGGCCGTAAGGTCATTGGAACTTGTCGTGGCAGTAACTTGTTGGTGGACACCAGCAGGGAGGGATGATGTCAAGCTGAAGAAGGAGTCCTATTGGGCCTTCTTGGCCGGTGGGACTCTGGAGGCAGCTGATAGGTACCGACAGGCTAAGCGGCATGCGGGAGGCATTTGGCAAGACCATGGAGAATGAGTTCCGGACGGCTTCGAGGCGATTGTGGTCCACTACACCATCTGGCAACTCAGGAGGGGGAAGCAGTGCTCCGTCAATACTGTCTACAGTGGAGATGGGGAGCTGTTGACCTCAAATCAGGACATTGTGGGTCCGTAGAAGGAATACTTCGAAGACCTTCTCAATCCTACAAACATCTTCCGGTGAGGAAGCAGAGCTGGGAGGCTCAGGGGCGGACGCTCCTATCTCAGGGGCTGAAGTTGCTGAGGTAGTTAAAAAGCTCTTTGGTGGCATGGCTCAGGGAGTAGATGAGATCTGCCCAGAGTTCCTTAAAGGCCCTGGATGCTGTGGGGCTGTCCTGGCTGACATGCCATCGCGTGGACATCGGGGACAGTACCTCTGGACTAGCAGACAGGGGTGGTGGTCCCCCTTTTTAAGAAGGGGGACCAGAGGGTGTGTTCCAATTACAGGGGAATCAAACTCCTCAGCCTCCCCGGTAAGGTCTATTCAGGTGTCCTGGAGAGGAGGGGCCGTTGGATGGAGGAGCAGTGTGGTTTTCTTCCTGGTTGTGGAACAGTGGATTAGCTCTATACCCTCTTTGGGGTCCTGGAGGGGGCATGGGAGTTTGCCCAACCAGTCTACATGTGCTTTGTGGACCTGGAGAAGTCTGGGCTTCCCTGCTTAGGCTGCTGCCCCCGCAACCTAACCCAGGATAATAGGTAGAAGATGGATGGATGGATGTATAGAAATTCAATAGTAGTAGTAGTAGTGATGAGGATCAGTGGCAAATCTATTGGAAAGCATTGAATTGTAGCCTTCACAGTGTGGCAGGTCAATATCATTCAGACACCTGATGCTCATCCCTATGATAAAATAGGATTACAAGATTTTCCTGAGATGTGGGGCTAAAATGACTGTTCTGTTTGATTTCACACAGTATGTAGTTCCATTCACAAAACAATAAAAATCAGTATTAAAAAAAAGTCAAGTTTAGGATTTTATGATTGAGAGCAGATGGTTCTTTAACACAGATTTAAATAAACAGTGTTTCAGCTGATCTGAGGTTTTCTGAGAGTTTGTTCCCAGCATCAGAGCTAAATGTGGCTTCTGACTCTGGGAACTGATGAAAGACCCAGATCCAAATGACCTGAGGGGTCTGGTAGGCTTTCTATGGTCAAGAGGCCTCGATTGGACACAGAACTGTAAAATCTATGGTTTGATGGACCGGCAGCCCTCAGAGCTGGACTGATGTGGTCTACATCTTTGGTCTAGGTGAGAACTCAAGCATCAGTTCTGAATAAGCTGCAATAACCAGCAACCTTCTTGCTGAGAGGCTGCAGTGCTAACCACTATGCCACTGTGACTCTCTATACCGATAATGCTTTATTATTTAACCTATGCCAGGCCTTTGAATGACAGCAATAACAATATCATATAAAGTATACTATATAATTAAATTATAAATTTGATTGATTGAGATGAAAAAAAATGTAATCACAGTGGAGAAATTCCATTCCAGTACAACTTATGTTTCGTCCAAGATTAAACAAAAACATACAAATACATAAACAGGATCAGGCAGACTGTGGCAGCAGCCACTGAGAGGTGCACATTTCTTGTAGAGTGAAAGTTATTACATTTTAAATTTAATACACATCTTAAAAACAACAAGCATGGGGACGGTACTCCGTATCAACATATACCTAAACCCCTGGAATCAGAATCAGACAGAAATAAATTGCATTGGAACATCCTTTGTCTTATCTGCATTTCCTTTTTTTTTTTTTTTTTTTTTTTCTTTTTTTTAAGGCAGAGGCTTGATAACAGCTATGACAGCTGTATCAATAAGATCTAATCCCATCTCTATCCGTAGACTACAGGGACAGGTTAAACTGTGAAAAAAGCTTACCGGTAGTGTATTTTGACCCTTTGAAAATACAATAAATTGGACAACAGACATCCTTAATTATTATGAACACTTTGTCCTGAGCAGCCCAATAAAAGACATTATCTGCAACAGTTTATATCCGTTTTGCAGTAGGACAAAGCAAAAACACAAATAACCGTGGCCAAATATTTAGATTATTCCTCCTTTTTTTAAACTGCCTTCAAGAAGTGGAGTAAAGCTAAGAGAAATTTTGTGAGAAGGACGCCAACTTGTCCCACTTATCTGTCCTTAACTGGTTTGCTGATAGTCTATTTGTCTTGAAAGTCTTCACTGGTATTCATGTTCCATCTATCCTTACATATGTAAATGTATACACAAACCTGAACTGTACATGCACATTTTAAAAGAAGCGTGTGCACACTCACATACACTAACCAACTCTGTGGTATAACTCGCTACCATATGGAGGCACACAAGGGTCCATTTGTTTAAAAGTTCATTCAAGCATTAACGACCCACACGCAGAGACAAACCAGAATACACACACATACATACAGGTGTTCACAGTTTGAGTTGGCTGCAAGTAGGAGTAATTGTCTTAGCGCGAGTTCACTTCTCTTCTTCATTGTCATTTTTTCCCCGACTCCTGTCCTTTACCCCCTTCCTCTTCATGCTTCACCTCATCTAGTCTTCTCTCCTTGATTTCTCCTTTATTTTTTCTGTTCTTTACAACATGCCTCCAACCTGGGCTGGCACTGATGTGGAAAATATGGCCACAAACAAATTGACTATAGACTCCAACGATGCCTGACAGCAAACCGAGTGTCATTCATTTTTAATGAGACACTGGTTGCGTTGGACTATGTGGAAAATGGCTGTATTAAAAGAAAAAAAGAAAAAGAAAAAAAATCAGCAGACGCTAAAACAGTGATTTGAACATTTTAACGGGGAAACACAGATGATCAGATATTCTTGGTGGAATATCCTGTGATTTCAATATTTAGAAAGTATCCAAATGCATTTAGAAAATTTAGCATATAGCTTAGCCCGTCATGACTTATCAAACGTCACAAGCGTTAATCTTCCTCAATATTTCAGAGTTTTATCAAAGTTCCTTTGCAGATAAAAGGCACTGTGAAGAAAAGAGGATAGTGAACAAACAGGGTCCACATATCAGTGAGCTACCATAATGATCATAATAAATCAGGCAAAAGTGTAGCCGATTTGTATGTCTGGCCAACTCATTTGTGCAAAAGGTACACAAAGTGACTCACTCACACAGAGAGGGTGTGCTGATGGACTGGAGGGCAACGGAGCCACAGTGGGCAACAAAACAATTATCTCCTCTGCGATATGGTCTCTGTTGTGATTAAACACCTTTGACACTTCACTCAACGGTATCAGCAGTAAGTACTGATCAGCTGACAGGAGCATCAATATCTACCAAAAAGTCACACTGCAATGAATACAAAGCCGAGCCCTGAGCTGTAGTTGTCTGACATGAGAAGATTTTACGAATGTTCAGTATTTTTTACCACAATTTATCCAGCATAGTGATAGGATTTTTAACAAAAACATTTGAAAACAATAATCACCAAACTTGTAATGGAATATGAAATGAATTCAATAGTAAAAAGGGGATGTAATATTGCAAATCAAAATCTTTGCTGTCATGATGTGTATGATGGAGATGCTGTGCTTGCCCTTTCAGGTAGACAGTCCCCCCCCCCGTCTTCCTCCTTGTCTTTGTGAAGCAATTGGGGGGAATGAATATACCCCATCTCCAGCACAGTGATGTAATGTGCAGGCTTAGATCACTGCTGCTTGACAGATTGTGGCTCCACAGCTGGTCAGGGAGGTAACTAACAACTTTTATACAGTGCACAACACAATTTGGTCTCACCTCATCTCAGAGATGCTTAAATAAGCTCCAAAGAGACATCTTTCTGCTCTGAAGCAGGGACACATTGCCTGTGCTGCGGCTCAGGTCCCGCCTGAGACCCACAAACTACAGTAGAAAACACTGCAGGTGATGCAACCCAAGCAACACACGCCAGGGTGGGCAGCAGATATCATGCCTAGGAGTAACATATGCTTTATTACGAGCGCTTTGGCATTTGTTTACATACGGTATGCCAGCTGCAATAGTGAGATCATTTTTTTCCCCCTCTGACAGGTGAGAAAACTTCGCCCAAGAGTCCAAATGTACAGTACATTCTTGTTCAACGATGGAGGAACTGCTTGCATAATTTGAGTATTTTAGCTGTGTGATGTGCTAACATTAACAGCCTTGGATGAGCAGAAAATATTCCAACAGGATTAAACATTTCTGATGATATCCACCATGTCCTTCTGGCTGGATACATTCAAACCGCTGACTGAATGCATCACCTACATGTTACTGAGGGATTCAAGTGAAACACCAGACAAATAAGTTCATATCATATGTTTTTGTCCATCTTACTAAACCACCAAATAGAACTGCAATGTGGCCAAATATTGAATTTGAGTGAGGATGGTGATACCCAATATACAGCTTGGTAATTAAACTTTACCATCATAGCATCCATGAAAGTACACTATGATACTCCGTGTTCAGCTTACTAACATAAAGTTAGCTGTATGTATTACTGGAACTTAACAGACTAAAGTGCTTCGCCCAAAGGAACGAAACTTCTTTTTTTATAACACTGGCTGTCA
>NC_136617.1:18003360-18108360 GCF_933228915.1 Telmatherina bonti | reverse complement strand
CATCTGTCCTGTCTTGCTCTGGCTTACTGAGGTGATTTGACCTAGGTCTATTTTTATCAGTGAAAAGCAAAAGGGGGGGACCACAGCCCTGCCACTTCTCTCCTCTCTCATGTCATATTTGGACTCCATCAAGTCTACCTTTCGCCACAGATTCAGTAAATAAAGCTTATGGAGAGAATTTCTCGGGTGTTTTGGAGATCTGCTTTAGTGGCTTCAGGCTTTAGGTAGTTGAGATGAGAATCTGAACCTCATACATCTGGAACATTGGTCAGCAAAGGGTGAAGTATCCTCTCTGGGATGGGGGGGTTGGAATGGGAGCTTAACAAGTGTGGCATGTGGAGTGATGCAGACTCTCCATTGGTCTGTTGCAGTGACAAAAGAGTTGAGCTAAAAGGCGAACATCTGACTCCACCAGTCTATGTTCCTATACTCCCATATAGAAGTGGCTGAAATGGGTTTCCTTCGCAGAGTGTCCATTCTCTCCCTTAGAGTTAGAATCTCGGCCATTCGGGAGGAGCCCAGAGCAGAGCAGCTGTTCCTCCACATTGAGGAGGAGCCAGATGAGGATGCTCAGGCATCTGATTAGAACATCTCTTTGATGTCTCCCTGGTGGGGTGTATCCACCCTGTCCTATCAAGAGGAGACCCAGGACACACTCGAGCGATGTTGCTCAACTGGCATGGGAATGCCTCGGGATCCCCTCTGATCTGGAAAAAGTGGCTTGTTAGAAGTCTGGGCTTCCCCGTTTAGGTCGCTGCCCCTCCAGTCGGACCACAGATAAGCAGATGAAAAAGGATAGGTGGCGTACATATTGCTGCAAATCATTGGCAACAGTATCCTGCTGCCATGTTGTGCTACAACTGAATTTTTTCAGATTTTTAAGACTTCATTGCTTTCCAGCAAATATATGTTCCAGTTTGGCAACATGCAAACTCCTGATACGACAACTGTCGAGATCTTTCTTGAGACTGTGATACATACAGAAATGTTTATATAGCTTTCCAAAGACTCCCTACGATAACATTCTCCTTTTTTTCATTCTTATGAGAATCACTTCTAGCTCAGTGAAGATGTTGTATAGAATGATTTATGTAAACAATCACTTATTGTGATTAATAAATAACCACTGACTGAAAACTCTCTCTTGCTCTTAGAAGACCTCTTCATTAGCCAGGAGGACGAGCAAACTTTATCTAAATGTTCAAAGTGTCATACACTCACTCTGAATCATAGAATTACTAGACCTGGTGCACATTAAAAATGAATAAAAACAAAGTACCACTGATTTTTCCTCTGAAGCTAATGTTGGTATGAAAAAGAGAACATTTCAAGCTAGCAAATCTAGTCAACCTATCAGTAAATTAAATTCCCAGTTACCATCGTAAACATTTTAGGAATACCCTCCTCCAAAATACATAGAAAAAAAAAAAACATGATAAATTTCTAGTTATCACACGTCAAACAACAATCTTAATGCTTTTTGAACTAAAACTTTTGGAACAACTATAACAAGTTAATAAAAACTCACCTCGGGTGTCTAATGAAGCTTCCACCATGGAGGCTCCATGTCACGTATAATCCGAACTTAAAGCCAAATTTTTGCCTTCCTTTGAGTAATTCATCAAGCTGCTTCCTCATTTGTAGAAGCTCAAACAACACATTCCAGCAGAAATCCACTCGACAATAAACTGTTCCACACCTGTTCTCTGGAAACCAAACAGCGTTTCATGATTAGACACACAACCACCTGGAAGCTGCAGTCTAATTGGTTAATGCGCTACCAGAGCGGGTGGGTGTTGGGCAGTGATTAGTGTGTTGACCATTTTGACTGAAAGAAAAAAACTTAGTTCCCGGTGTGCAACCCCATCTACCAGGTTGTCTTGTAAATAGTTCTTTTTGTCTCGACAAGCTTGCTGAAAAGAGTAAAAGAATAAACAGGTAAAAAGATTTTCCATTGTAACAGATGTAAATGGATGGAGGGAGTTTCAGGAGAAAAATCAGCATACGCTTGACTGGATAATTGTCACATTTCCTCTGCCTCCACTCAGATTCCCACACACTGAAAACTAACTTTGTAAAATGGGTTAGATGTAGATTATGTACATTTAAAACTTACAAAGGAAAGAAATTATTTGTCAGTATTAGGAATTTATCCTATTCATTTTTTTCCCATGAATACAAGAATTCAAAATAATCTAAAACCCAGTAAAAACCATTACAAAGATGCGAGCTGTTCAGGACAGTTTGCGGAACAGCTTGCTTGTTGACTGGGAGTCTGTGAAGCATTGCCCTCTTTCACATGCTGATCGAGACTCATCAGGCGGTGGAGTTTATGGTTACCGTCTCCTTAGTGTTCAGACAAATGGTTCACAGTTGGGCCTTTGATGACTGTTGAAGCATCTGAGTGAATGCATCTCCCTTCCAACCAACACCGCATTGCTCAAGGGCTATAATACTCAGAGGCTGTAGGCTAATCTTATCTCAGAGCCAAGAGCTCCAGCTTCAGCCTGATAAAGTTTAGGACCACTTTGGTCTTCCATCACTCTAACGCCTGCTTCAGGGGACTCCTGAGAGGAAATGTTCTCCACTTTAAAAGGCATTCATATATGTTATGATTGGACTGGATTGCCCCCATGTTTTCACACACTGGTTTATGAACTTCCATTTTGAGCTCTTGATGTAGTAATAGGGTCATCTGTATCAACCAGGAAATAGATAAGTTCTAAACCAAGCTATGATTAAGGCAAACTAATTAGTACAAAATAATAAAATTGTCCATGGAAAATATATTGCCTCAAAATACTGATTGTTAATCAAAACACTCAGCAATTAGCAGTGAACTTCCTAGCCTGCAATCCATATAATACATCAATAATTCATTTGGCTTTCAGGCATGCCAGTCCAGCCAGTCACAACCCCAAGGACACATCTTTGAGTCCTACTTGTCATCCAGCAAAGGAGTCATTTTTATAAAAGGCAACAGGCACATGGTTCAGAAGAGAAATTAGCTGATGACAGTACAGCATTTTTTCCATTGACTGCAACAAAGTTGACATAATTTAAATTCATTTATTTATATTTCACAGTCAATTTCTCTGCAGTGTTTCTTCAAAGAAGTGCAGCACCACAAACTACGAGTGGCTCCCAGGACACCACTGAGACCGACTGCTTCTGTTTAGTTGGAAATATCCCGCTTTGACAAAAGTTCTGTATAATACACATATTAGATTTAAAACTCTCTAATGTGTTTCTGGTGAGATTTTCTAACTTAGGTTCGACGAGTCACAAGAGAAAATGTCTGTATATGTTATTTGCTGGGTCTCAAGGCCTTTATACATTTGTGACTGATGCAAGTAAATGAAAAGAAATTGTGAATAATTCAAAGGTAAATTATCAACGTGTCTGTCTATGCACACTAAGTGTGATGTCAAATTGTGAATAAATGATGAAAATTCTGAAAGAAACGCACGAGATGGATTCCACATCAAACCAGGAAAACAGTGTGCTGACGCTGCAAACGAAAAGACAAAAAGAGGCGCTGTGGTCATCCTGTTCTCCAAAAGAAAGGAGAACTTGGAGTTTCATTGTTTAATCCAGGAGCTGAAGCGGCTTCAGGATGGACTTTGGGATGTCCCTGGGACAGTTGGAGGATCTGCTTCAGCAGCTAGCTGCTTGCTTTAAGAAGCAGAAAAGAAATAATAGATGCTTAGTCATGGTGATGTATATTGTAAATTAAATAGCAGCGAAAGTGACGCTTGCATAGCTGGCAACCGGCAATCTATCAGTCTGCACACTTTCTCTGATTGGTTGATTATATATCTGTCAAATGCGAATGACAAAAAAATTGACATCAGTTTAAAAAAAACTTGAAAATTGCTGAATCGAATTTTGTCACTGAGTCGAATGTTCACATTGATCAACACTGAATCAATAAAAAATATTACCATGCAAATTATTTGGACAAAGTACAGGTACATCTCAGAAAATTAGAATATTATGAAAAGTGCAATATTTTTTCATCACTCATTTCAGAATGTGAAACACATATATTATATAGATTCATCACACATAGAGTGAAATATTTCAAACATTCAATCCTTGAAATTTTGATAATCGTGGCTTATAGATAATGAAAATCCAAAATTGTCTCAGAAAATTAGAATACTGTGGAAAAACTTCATCCCCGCGACCCTTAACTGGCAGTTAGGAAAATGAATGAATGAGAAACTTCAATCTTAGAAAGTCATGGTGTCACACCCCAATCAACTAATTCACTCTAAATACCTGCAAAGGTATCCTAAACCTTTAAATGGTCTCTCAGCCTGGGTCAGATGGCTACACAATCATGGGGAAGTCTGCTGACTTGACAAATGTTCAGAAGATGATCATTGACCCTCCACAAGGATGGAAAGCCATAAAAGGTCATTTCTAAAGAAGCTGGTTGTATCCATGCATATTAATGGAAAGTTGAGTGGAAGGAACAGGTGCACCAGCAAAAGGCATCACCGCAGCCTTGAGAGGATTATCAAGGAACTTCCATTCAAGAATTTGGGGAGTTTCACAAGGAGTGATCTGAAGCTAGCTAGCCACTACGCACAGACAAATCCTAGACATGGGCTGCAAATGTCACATTCCTCATGTCAAGCCACTCCTGAACCAGAGACAATGACAGAAGCATCTCACCTGGGCTAAGGAGAAAAAGGACTGGACTGTTTCTCAGATGAAAGCAAATGCTGCATTTAATTTGGTCCCAGAGTCTGGAGGAAGAGTGGAGAGACACAGAATCCATGTTGCTCGAAGTTCAGTGTGAAGTTTCCACAGTGATGATTTGGGGAGCCATGTCCTCTGCTGGTGTTGCTCCACTGTGTTTTCTGAAGTGCACAGTTAACACAGCATCTACCAGGAAATGTTAGAGCTCTTTATGCTTCCTTCTGCTGACAAGCTTTATGTAGATGCCGATTTTTTTCCAGCAGGACTTGGCACCTGCCCACACTGCCAAAGGTACCAAAAGCTGCTTCAGTGACCATGGTGTTACTGGGCTTGAGTGCCCAACAAACTCACCTGATCTGAACCCCATAGAGAATCTGTGGGGTACTGTCAAGAGGAAGATGAGAGACACCAGACCCAACTATGTAGACAACCTGAAGGCTGCTATCAGAGCAACCTGGGCTTCCATTACACCTGAGCAGCGCCACACGCTGATCGCTTCCATTGCCACACCGCATTGATGCAGTAATTCATGCAAAAGGAGGCCCAACCAAGTTTTGAGTGCATGGAAATGAACAGACTTTTCAGAAGCCTGACATTTCTGATTAAAATATCCTTTTTTTTCATTCATCTTATGTAATATTGTAATTTTCTGAGACACTGCATTTTGGGTTTTCATTATCTATGATGACATCAAACATCAAAATTTCAAGGAATGAATGTTTGAAATGTTTCACTTTGTGCAATGATTCTATATAACATGTGGGTTTCACATTCTGAAATGAGTGACAAAAAAATATTGAACTTTTTCATAATATTCTAATTTTCTGAGATGCACCTGTATTCGGAGTAGGTGTGTAAAGGCCTTTAGGCTAATTTTGTAAAGCTCTGACAATGATGGGCAAGTAAAGCTTTAGAAAACCCCTAACCTAAAAAAAAGTGCATCTATAAGGAAGGATAACTGCAGGAATAATGAGTGTTCTCATTTAAAATGTGAAGAAAATGAGTAAATGTTGACTGCAGAATCTATCTGACATTCATCAGCTTGATACTTTTTCATGTGCTGTAACCTCTTTCAGTTCAGTCTTGAAACACTCTATTTTTGTGCGCAGGGAGTAGGAGGAATGGAGATAGACATTTGTTCCTCAAATCTTTAAAGAGGAAAAGTACAAATATGCAAAAGAGACCGGCACTGACTCAGTTCCTAGAGGAATCTACATGTCTGCAAATATATCTACTTTGTGGAAGTTACAAATGAAATCCAGGATGGTTGCTCATGAATAAAAACTGCCACAAGTGTCCCTCAGATTTCTCTTCGTATTTGCGCTCTACCAAGCATGTTCACATAAAGACAGATGTGGAAAGCGAGACGAGCGACTCACAAAGAACTTTGCTTTACTGGAGAAATCCCTGCCTTTCAAAGGCTACATGACTGTTCCTGTAATTAAAAACCTAGAAGAAGAAAAAAAAAAAAATACATCCATAAAAATTTGATTCCTCGTGGCAAGCTCTCTCCTCCCTGTGGTCACATCTGGGGAATATGAAAGTGTGACAGTAAATGAGATGAAGAGAGGAAAATCTGGAGTGGGCAATGCAGTATAGACAAGATGGGGGAGATGTCAAGAAGACAGTGAGTGTTTGACCTGAAGGTATGCTGAATAATGGATGCATGAGGTGGAGAGTAGAGAAGAGAGGATGGGTGGGAGTCACCGCCACTTCATTCATCCCTCTCTGTTCATTTGCTTTATTTCTTTTCCCCTCTTTGTGTCATCTCCACTAGCTGCAGTAACTCGCTCTGACTGAGAACATACGCGAACGTATTGAAATTTTCTGGCTGATCCTTTGGAGAGTCTGTTGGTTCAATGCAAAAGTAAAATGCAATCGGTGGTACACAAAAACGGCGGTTTAAATTCCTGGATTTCTTGATCATTCGAAGGCCGCAATCGTGGAACGCAAAAGGAAACAGAACAAGGGCATGCCTTGAATTTCTTACAACAGCAAGTACTTGCAAATAAATGTACAATGCGCACACGTTTAAATCAAACAGTCTAAATTTCATCACAGCTCCTGTCTCTGGTATCTGCAAAATGAATTCAGAGTGACAAGTCTTACAGCCCTTTTCCATCAGTATCAGCTTGTCTCGGTTCGGTTTGTAGGGTTTTCCACCAGGCTTTTGTACCTGTTTACTGGTACTTTTTTTGTAACTTCTCAGCCCAGGTTCTAAGCGAGCTGAGTCGGGTTGTGTGTGACGTCGCCAGAACGCATGCCGCTATTGGTCAGGGTTGTGACTAATCAGAGGTCAGGGAGTGATATCACTAGAAGAGCGACTCCAACTCGCAAGTTGTTTACATTACATGACAAGCAATGGTGCAGCAAAAGTCTGTTCCGTAGTCCAACATTGAGTTGGAGACATTTCTTTTACTTAGTTGCTGAGGAAAGGATACAGAGGGAACTAGATGGAGTGACACAAAATGAAAAAAAATCTATCAAGAACTTTTCGGCTCAATGGCTACGGCATAGCAAAAAAGTTTTCAGCAGTATCGAAAGAAGCTGAAAAAAGTGACTATCGGCAGGTCAAGGACCACAATGGTTGGAGTGGACCAAACTGACGAGACTGGAAGTGGCCGGCGAGCTGCAGACCAAGTAGTAGATTGCCTCTAGGTCCTGTGTTGTTATCGAGCTTGTCGTGCACAACACTGACGTCACAGTGATTTTGCACAAACCCCGCCAATTTTAGAATTGTAATGTAAAAGAAACAGGACCAAGCCGAGACCAGTTGAGGCGAGTTAAGTTGAGACAAGCTGATACTAATGGAAAAGAAGCATAAGATCCCTGAACCAGATTTAACATTTTTTATATTTTGGCTTCATTCTATTTTTTTTTTTTTTTTTTAAATTACAATTGGGGATTACAAGTAAATCATTGCATCTTGTTTTCATTTAGTTTACACACAATCATCATCCCCCTCCCTGAGCCGTCACCTTATCGTGGTGGAGGGGTTTGTGCGTCCCGAAGATCCTAGCAGCTATGTTGTCGGGGGCTTTATGCCCCTGGTAGGGTCACCCATGGCAAACAGGTGTCTAGGGGAGGGACCAGACCAAGCACGGCTCATCGACCTCTACGATGACGACCGACCTGGGCATGAATGTTCCCTTGCCCGGACGCGGGTTACCGGGACCCCCCTCTGGAGCCAGGCCTGGAGGTGGGGTACGAGAGCGAGCGTCTGGTGGCCGGGCCTTCGCCCATGGGGCCCGGTCGGGCTCAGCCCGAAAGGGTTACATGGGCCCCACCTCCCGTGGGCTCACCATCTGCGGGAGGAGCCATAGGGGTCGGGTGCAGTGTGAGCTGGGCGGCAGTAAGGGGCGGGGACCCTGGCGGTCCGATCCCTGGCTGCAGAAGCTGGCTCTAGGGACGTGGAACGTCACCTCCGGTCCCTGTACGACAGGTGTCAGAGCTTGGTCCGCATTGCCGGTAGTAAGTCGGATTTGTTTCCGGTGAGGGTTGGACACCGCCAAGGCTGCCCTTTATCACCGATTCTGTTCATAACTTATATGGACAGAATTTCTAGGCGCAGCCGAGGTGTTGAGGGGATCCGACTTGGTGGCCTCAGGATTGGGTCCCTGCTTTTTGCGGATGACGTGGTCCTGTTGGCTTCATCTGGTCGTGATCTCCAGCTCTCGCTTGAGCGATTCGCAGCCGAGTGTGAAGCGGCTGGGATGAGAATCAGCACCTCCAAATCTGAGACCATGGTCCTAAGCCGGAATAGGGTGGATTGCCCTCTCCGGGTCGGGAGTGAGGTCCTGCCTCAAGTGGAGGAGTTTAAATATCTCGGGGTCTTGTTCACGAGTGAGGGAAGGATGGAGCGCGAGATCGACAGACGGATCGGTGCGGCGTCTGCAGTAATGCGAGCTCTGCGCCGGTCTGTCGTGGTGAAGAAGGAGCTGAGCCAGAAGGCAAAGCTCTCGATTTACCAGTCGATCTACGTTCCTACCCTCACCTATGGTCATGAGCTGTGGGTCGTGACCGAAAGAACGAGACCAGTCCATTGCAGGGCCAACACCACGTAGCAGGCAAAGTACCAGAGTAAAAAGATACAGTTTTTGCTAAGAGCCCTGTTCAAGCAACAGTACGGAAGTTTTCAACCTTAAAACTTTCTGCATGGAAACAGCATCGCAACATGTTACACACCAGCAACTGGATATCAACACACTGGCCATTTTAAATATTCACCTGATTCAGCAAATAAATGCTAGACATTATTTCAGGAAATTAAAAAAGAAATGTGAAAATGAAAGAGATAAAACAAGCATGAACATCGGACTGACTTCTACTAGCTGCAGGGAGCTAAAGACAGGATCCAAGACAGACGTCCAATTAGCCTTCGTTGGAGAGCACCACACTGTGAAAGTTCAGTTGTGTTGCTGTAAAACATTTCTATTCAGAAGATGTAAATCTGAGGTTGACTCACATGTTTTGCTACTCTGAATGTAAAAGCCCCCCTGCCATTTGTTTGTTTTGTCTTTAAAAAAAAAAAAAAAAAAAAGCTGTGACATTCACAAATAAAACAGTGGCTTACGACTCGTTTTCAAGCCCACCTTGATTATCTCACCGTTTAAAGAAAACTAAGCTTATCATCTTATAATTACCAGTTGATGATTTTTTTCCAGAAAAAAGAACCTCTTATTCTGAAACGAGCTTCACAGTCTCTCTTTGCAATGCTTTTTATATGTGACTGCATATTTCTTTAGTCGTGTGTGTCGGTAACTCCAAGCTGCAATTCAACTCTATCTACAGGTAGAAATAAAGTGACCTGAACTTGAACTCTGAACATAGTCTAGACATCAAAAACGAATCATTGCAGGAATGGCTGCTCTTAGGTGCTAAATCACAACATTTTCTGGATTCATTTTATAAATTAAATTATGATTTTTTTTATATTTTCAATGCTGGCTTTATTTATGTATATAGATGTGTATTAACTATAGTGAGAAGGGACTATGGAAGCCTTTCAGGGAACTTTGTGGGAAATGTTAGCAAGTGGATTTTAAACAATAAGTTCTGCTTAGAACAATCGGAAATCTTTTGCTGCTGCGTATGTGGAGTATCAGCCTGGATCATGGCATGCAGCCAGCTGACCCCTCTGCATTCTTATTCATAAGCAAAAATCCTCTTTAGGTTTCCTCAGGCAGTGTTAACCTTAAAGGAAATATATTCATGAACATGATTCTTTAGTTACCAATAAGTATCTTCAAATACTTTCCCATATTCTATGCATTTGCTGGACTTGAATATGCATGAAGTCATTGCTGCGTTAGTGGTTGTTGATGTGAAATGTCAGCAGTCAACAGCCAAGTTAAGATGTATGCATTTTATTAGAGTCATCGCTGATGAAGTCAGTGAGTCATACACTAAAACTGCCCTCGGCGCAGATTTTTAAACCAGCAAATCCTACTATCACTGCAGTTAGAAGTCTAATGAGCATGAATAGAAGATTAAATAACCCAGCAAGTCATTCATTGCAGTATTTAGTGAGCTCTTACAAAACTGTTGGGGGGGGGGGGGGACAAAAAACAGATGCAGAAATGTTTTCTTGTTTCCTGTCTCAATAAGACTGCGACAAAACACACAGACATTGTTTGATATTGTTTTAATCAAAAGGAGACAGAGGTGGAAAAACTTTACTAATTTGTTCAATTCTGTTCGTGGAAAAAACAATAAAGTTGTGAACTGAGATCAAATTCAGAAACATAAAATCAGTTCACTGAAGAGAAACAAAAATCCAAACGTTGTTTAATCCAGAATTTGAAATTGCCTCGCTGATGATTAAAGGCATGTTTTAAGTGTTAAAAAAATGTTCCTCTGAATACTTTTTTTTTTAAATCATTTGATTGTTTCAGCCTTGTTGAACTGCAGCTTCTGCATGCATTCAAAGTGGGCTTCTTATAATCATGGCTATAAAGCACTTGCATGGTGCTAATTTTGCCAAATGCTTCAGGGAAAATGTGATACAATAAAGAAAATTAAATGTTTCAAAATCCAAAAATTGAAAATGAAAACATTTCACAAGCAGCTTTGAGTCCCAGAACTGATTCTTCTTAGAAAAGCTGCAATCTGACAATTTAAAAAAAACAAGTTTTTGGCATTTATTTTTACCTTCATTTATGGAGCTGTTCTGGATAACATTTTCTTTTGGAGGATGTAGAAATGTTGGTCTCCAAACATTAAATCAGACACTGCGAGGCATAAGGAATTAAAGGCTCAACCCAGCATCAGAGCTTTGTGAAGTCTGAAAACGGTGGATAAAACAAAGACTTCAACAAGAAAGTGCTAACTTTTTTGGGGGAAAAAAAAAAGTCTTTCTTATGTATCGCAGCTCAAACATGCCCACAAAAGCTGAAAATAACAACAAATAAACTATAATAACTAATAATTGCACTTGGGGGTACAGCACACTCATGGGTTAGAACATGTTTAACTCAGATTAGCTTAGAGTCTCCCTCCTGCTTCTGTTGATAGCTTAAGAAACACAAATGTTATTGATGTTTTAACAGCACACACACATATATGCAACACACTCAGCTTTTTCTTAGATTAAAAAAAAAAAAACATGCACAACACAGATAAACACTCCCGTAAATGCATACATACACATATTTATTTATATTTATCTGTCTAGAACCTCATTAAAGTTTCATACAATGCACGTTTGTGATTAGAAACTGTGCTGAGAGGGGAAACAATCATTTCAACAGGAAAAATAAAGACAGGAAAAGGAAATTTACTTGAAATTAAGTAGGAAAGCTTCTGTTATCAACCATTCTGAGTGCTCACCCTGATGTCCTTTTATGTGCCTGGGAGAAAATTAAAATGCACGTTATTGGAGACTTGTGAGGCGAAGGGAGGTTGCAGGTGAAGAAACTGAGCAAAAGCTTATCTTTTCCACAGAAACAGAAATAGTCTTTCAAGGACGCGCAAATACACATGCTCAGACACATCTCACACACCTATCCTTATCAGTGTTATTGTGCAGTGATATTATGAAGAGAATCATTATTAAAGAACTTCGGAGCCATAATGTGAAGGGCGGGCCACGAAAGGCTGTGTGTTCATGACGCATTGAGTGGGTAAGTGTATGTGTGTGTGGTAGAGAGTGTGCAGTAGTATACCTTATATAAGCATGAGTCTCTACATTTCCCGACTAGTTTACTTCAGACTTGACACTAAGCAGCCTTAACATTAAAACCATTGAGTGTTAAAGGTGGAGTATGTAAGAATTTCAATATTTTCTAAATAAATTAACTAATAAAATAACTACAATCATAATTAGTTTTTTTTAACATGAAGGTTCCAGTCTGTCCATATTTGATGCGTTATTAAATTACAAGTTTAATTAATGACAAATGACAAAAAGCACTTTTTTTTTTTTTTTACTGGTAGGCAAACATTTAAGAAGGGTCTTTGTCATTAATTAAACTTGTAATGTAATAACACATGAAATATGGACAGACTGGAACCTACATGTTTTAAAAAAAAAAAAAAACTGTCTAATTAAGATTGTAGTTATTTTTTTAGTTAATTTTTTTTTTTTTTTTTTTTTGTCTTGTCCAGCGTTTAGGCAAGCAGAATGATGGTCTGGATGCTGTGTTCTGCTGAGCAAATTTTCTCTGCCAAGGGAAGCTTTATAGATATAATGATCCCCTTGACTTTCTGAATTTTTATTTTATTTCTATATTTTTATTTTGTATTATTGCTTGAATTGTAGAGTTTGTACTGCTGGACCGGAGAGGACAGACGAAAGACAGAAAGAGAAAGGAGAAAAAACACCTCATAAGAAAAGTGAAAGAGATAGAAGGGAGAGGAAAGGGAGAGAAAAAAAAACTAAACTAAAAAATAACCCAAAAACAAAAAGAAAAAAACAACCTACAGATGTATACATATACACACATACATACACACATATACATATACACACACGTACACACATATACATGTACAAACATATACGCACTCGCCAGTATTAACACATACATACACATACAAGCCAACTTTAGATCATAGTAACTAAACTATGAAAAAAGTTTAATATAAATGAGAAACAAACAGAAATGAGAAAACTAGTTGCTGTTAGTGAATAAAACTAAAAAAAAAATTTTTTTTAAATATTGAAAATCTTACATACTCCACCTTTAAAGAAAGTTCCATTTTTCAATCATCTGGTTGAATGTCAGTGGAAAGCACTGGAACAAGGGTGGATGTAACTCAGGAGGAACTGGAGGTGCTGACTAAGTGGAAAGTTGATGGATTGATGCCTGGATTCTTCAGGCACTGTATGCCAGAAGTGTCATTGGGCAACCCGATGTGTGGCCGTGGAAGTGTGTGGAAGAAGTTAGAGGTGTTAGATAAATTAGGGCTGTAAATCAGCAGCTTGATAGCAATATGTCAATTATTAATACAATAATATCTCATGTTTAAATGTCCCAAGTAACATATCTAATTCAGTCATGAACCGATTTGAGTTTGATTTGGTTTCGGAGCCACTGATTAAAATAAATGAAAAGATGACAGTTAACTGAACAGAGTTGTTTCCATCCACATCAAATCACAAAAAGCTATTCGATCATAAAACAATTTTATTCCTGAGATCTTCAAAACAAAGTTGCATTGGATATAAAGTTATTCTATTGATATCTGGATTATTTTTGTAGTTTGGACTGATAACATTGACTCACTGGTTACATGACTGATATACCGATGATAGACTGATGTTTTGTTACACCCTGAGTACGAATGTGTGTTTGATGGTTAAATTAGGGCAATGGGATGCTGCATATTTTGATACTGATCAATACAAAGTAAATCCAAGGGAGAGTATTGCTGATACTGGTACATTTTGCATAAAAAAAAAATCACAAATATGTAAAAAAAAAAAAAAAAAAAAAGTTTCCCTTTAATTATTCAGAACACATAAAAACTTTTGATTAAAAAAACTGAATGACAGAACTGAGAAATTTAAAGCTTTTTTGTTATTCATATAAAATATAGACAATGTAACAAAACAATTTTAAAAAATCACATTTTTTCCCTTTAATCACAAAATTGTTTGAGAAAAGTAAAGTCAACATTGCAAATCAGCTAAACAAAAGCAGAAGCTACCATTGGTCGGCTCTAATTCACGTTCTTTGGCTTTTTGGCCCGAAAGCTCTCAGTTAGAAAAAGATTGACCTCGTCATGCTGGTATTGAACCGTACTGATACTGGTATTGTTATTAATACTACTGATATCTGTACAGCCTTAGTGCAAATGTGATATGCTGTGTTAAAAGCGCACTACTGAACTATTGCAGATTTTTGCATAAATATAACCAATACGGATTCAGCATCCATACTGTATCCTGTCTTTACTCTGAGCTCAAACATGTCACTAAAACACAGTGTGATGTTGATCCTCGTCTTAACTCTGCCACTGTCATTGTTTTACCTCGATTGTTTAATGCGGTGCCATCAGTTCTAGGATTCTGCAGGGAAATGACAACTCCAGGAATGTGCATAATGAACGTCAGCCCTCTATGAGTCAGGATCACAGCGTTTTCAGGTCAGAGACCAAAGCAGCATTGTTTTACTTTGCTTTAAGAGGTCAAAAAAGACCCAAAACACTTTACAAACAGTCCACTCGTGATTTAACAGGACCAAGTCAAAGAGACCGTAAAGAGTGAAAACACAAGTACTTTATTTTACCATGCCTGGACACCTCCGGAGGTCTAGGAACCACAGCCTGCAGGCGAGAGAAAACACACAATCAATGCTTGCGCACATGCATTAGCAACCATTTCCCAGTGTGTCATTCTGCCTGTGGTGTGCTTTGCCCCTGTGCGGACAACTTCATTCATTTTGTATCTTTGGTAAAAGCAATCTTAGATATAAACAATTTTATAATATTCAAATCTATTTACACCAATCTCAGATTATTGAAATGTTATCATTCTTATTAAAAGACTGTAAACTGTGATAGATCCATCCAGAACCTGCAGTCTGTGTTGCCAGATCTGATCTATTTAATAAGGGTGGGAAAATCCAATAGAAAAATCTGGATTTTTTTTGCTTCACAATGTTGAAATCGATTTTTTTTTTCAAATGAATGAAAATAATCCCCTGTAAAATTTTTGTCATTTTTTTTGTTTTTATTGATCTTTTTACTTGTCTTCTTGGGCATTATAGTAGCAGAAAGATGATCTGGCTACAGTGTTGTTTTTTTCCTAATTGAAAATAAAAAAATGATGAGCAAAAAAAGTTTTATACATTTTTTTTTTTTGTTTTTAATCTAGAAAAATCATGCGATTCTCACAATTTAAATTGAATTGGCTGCCAAAACTTCAGAATCGAATTGAATTGGGACAAAAGCACATCGTCACACCCTTTTTATTTAACTTGTTTGAGGCTTTTCTGTATCATTTATACAGAAAATACACTTTCATTAAGAACTAATCAACATAATCAAAAACTTCCTTCCTGAGCCTCAAGTAACATCAAAGAATCAAGACTTCGTGTCCACTTTGTGTCTAATGTCAAGCTTTTTCTAATTTTTTTTTCATTTTTTTGTTTTATTAAAATGGATGAATAAGTAAATACACCAACATACGGGGTCAAACGAAGCTGTATTATTAAGGCTCGGCTCTGGATCAGAAAGTAAAATGTATTAAAGATGCTCAGATATAAGGTGGAGTAACAGGAGCTTATTGTCCCTAATGGCAGGTGGATTTCATTCAAACAGAAACAAACAAGAGGCATAGTAGGGGGCGCTGCTCAAATCAAAGAAACAAATAAAACAGAAGGGAATAAATGGAAAGAAATCATTCTGATTAAATAATAAATCTTTCAACAGAAATGGACAAAACATGACCGACTCCAATGAATACAAGCGAAAAACAACCAACAGCAGCACCGCTAACTAATAATCCAACAAAGCAAACTGCTGTGACATCGTAGAAAGTCTAAAACTTTAAATGATCTTCTCAACAGAAGACCTCAGCAAGACCCAAGAGGTCAGACACATTCTCATACTGGTTGCTGGGTAATGATTGGTCGGAGGCGCACTGTCTCACAAACCAACACAGCCGCAGCTGGACAAGTGGATGCCACACCTTTTATTCCTGGACTGCAGCAGCTTCAACAATGATTGGTCCAGAGGACAGCGAACCAGGGAGCAGTTGAACAAGGTACGGCAATGTGGAGATAATCCCAGCCAGGAACATTTGCATACAAAATGAGAAGGAGCAATTAGACCAGCGGGTGACATCCATAACAGCAGCATTGTCATATCGGATACTGTCAATCCTTGGAGCCTTGGGGGGGGTCCCTTAACCTTTGAAATGAAATTACAGCAGAGACATGAGGTGCTGTTTATATCCAGACGTGTGTAGCCTCCAAGGCTCTTCCAGGAGGAATAAAACAACTTTTATTTTCCTTTTCTTTTTCTCCTTGGCAGGAGTAAATTATGGGCTCTTGATCCCCTCTTGCAGTCAGGGGGTGTCATCCTAGAGGACTGGAGAAAATGACCTTTTGTGACCCGAAAGAGGAGGACGGCTTCGGGTGTATTAGTTTTCTTTTCTTTTTCCCCCCCAGATAAACACACAATTCACATTTACCTCCAGATTTCTCTTTCAGGACCTCCTGCAGACCCCAAACCAGATGGTCTGAACAAAACCTCTAACACAATTTACAGTCCCTTAGGTCAATAGATACGGAATGTCACATCGAACTAAGCAACTGGCTCTTGTCAAAATGACACCTTTACACCTCCAGATAAGACTCAACGGCGCCAGGAGAGAGACCCGGCAACTCTGCTTTGATCCTCCCCGAATATACATTCTGGGTGACAGATCCACCCCTCTTCCCACAGGAAGAAACTCCAGATGCACTTCTTTGTGTCTTAAATCTCCTTTCACTAACTGGTTTAATGTAGCCTACATGATTTTTGTTGATAGGTTTGACTGAAGTTTCCCTTTTTATTCATTCTCATATGTGATTTAAATCCTTGAACTGATCACACATCAGAATCAATCATGAACACTTTACTACATAATGTTGGATATATCTTTCCAAGTTTGGAACCCCTGTTAAGCAAATAATAGGAATGGATAAGAATGTAACACTCTTTCAGGATTCATCGGCTGAGGAAGACAAGTCATGCCAATGGATTAATCCACACTTGATAAGAAATATGTGAAATATACAACAATTGGGTTTCATGTGTAAAAGTATTACTATTGGTAAATGTTCCCTTTTCAAGCAAACAAAACATCTGCATGAGTCCCCAGAATGTTGATTGCCATGCTTAAAGCTAAGAAACAAAGTTAATAATTTGATTATCATGATCATGTTAATGAAATGGGAGAAAGGAACCAGGGCCCGCAGTGAAATAAGACCTGAATCACTCCTACCCTCTTGGTTAACAATCAAAGCTGACCTGATTGGGTAAGACTGACCAGCCTTCTGACGATTAGTGGTTTGCGATTGGTCAGGACCTAGGAGGAAAGGTCCAGTTAAATGGACCCGCGCTCTGGACTTAGTCTCTCTTACTTCTCTTTTTACTTCTTGCTTCTTCGTCTTCTCTTTTTTTTTGTTTTTGTCCTCGCTTGTCTTCTCTCTCGGCCCTTGACTCTCGATCGCCGTGATTCTTGTACTTTGACTTAATTTCGTTGCCCTCTCGCAACTTTCCGCTGTACGCAGCTGTTTCTTTGTTCTCATAAGTTTACTCCATCTCTCTTCTTGTGTGCGCGTAAGATCTTAACGAGATAAGTTCGAACAGAAAAGTAATATTTGTGTTGAAGGCGAAACAAGCCTTGTTTAAGTTTACCCAGCGAATATTTTTATTTTTCCTTTTTGAGATCAGTAATTCACCAGAACAGCAGTTCCACTAATTTTTGCGTCCGTACAAGTACTGCCTACCCTCAGACAGTACGCGTGGAACACAACCTTTGGAATAATTTGAGTACGAGAAACACCGCCCTTGGCTCTGGGATTCTGCTGGACAGAGATCCCAACCCGTTCATCAGAGCAGCTCCAGACCTACTTCTCCCGACGCCAGAAGGTCCATTTCCCGGAGACTTGCAGTCCAGGACAGAACCACCCGGCCCGCCGGCTCCATCAACTGACCCAGCGGGAAAAAGTAGGATCTTCATAGCGCTTTGATATCACTTGTGGTGTTCAACAGTACATCAAATTTAACCAAAGTATAAATTTGAATTCTCATCCAAACACTAAGTATAATTTTAACAAAGATTTAAGTGAAATAACGATACCGATTTAATTGCTTCAATTCCAACCAGTTCCTTTCTGCCCCATTTCATTCAATTCATTTTTACCTCTCATTATTACTATCATAAATGAAAATCCCTGTAAACAAATTCACTTGACCATCTCACCAATAACCTCTCCATCATTGCTCATTTTCACTGCTGTATGTTTACCATCATTGTAATAAATATGTATAATCAATTCATCCGTTCTTGTCATAATTTCTGAATGTACAATTTCTGGTTCATTCGTTCTGAGAATTTACTACTTTAAGTGAGACTGTGTTTATTGAATTAAGTATATTTCAGGTTTTTCTCATCCTCCTGAATCTTAAGTTAAGTAAAAGTGATGAGTGGTGCTCCGAGGTAATTAAAATTTAATAAGTAGTAATTGATAGAGGCATAGTTTTACTACATAATGGTGCCGTCCATGTGAGGCCAAGAATCCGTTAATGAATCAGAAATTGCATTCAGAAATTACGGAATTATTGGGAAGCGCGCTGCGCTTAACTGCATGATACTGTTCCATCTGTTTTTCGAGCCGCTTGGGAAAACGCAGAAGCGTGTTCTGTGAATGATCTCTCTCTGGGAATTTTTATACACTTGGTAAATGTTGTGCTTTAATTGTTGGTGAACTGGTGTCTTTACGAATAAGCACCGGATGTGATTTGTAACTGTTAGTCTGCCAAACTGCAGACATTTGCATGCAAACGCGCCAAGACGCGTATCCAGGCCTGAGCAGAGTGAGTTGGGTGCGGAATCCATCCAGGGTCATTCTGCTGGGTTCAGAACCGGCTGTCCTGCGTGTTCCAGGCGGTTGCTTTCTGTAACTCCACTCCTATCCTATCGGGGGAAGTAGCTAATCCCCACTGCGATAGAACCGGTCTCCGTAAGCAAGGAGCCGGTAGGAGATTTGTTAATTCCCGTTGCAGCGTAATCCTGCAAACGGATGTGATTGTAGCATAAAGTGCTGATATTTCCCCACAGAAGGGGGGGAGAAAACTCCAGACGGAGTTTATTTCGCTGTTTGATTAAAGCGCAAACAGGACAGGAAATTCCTGTTACCTGCCGGTAAAACCCGCAGGTGCGCTGTGTTGTCCCGTATAGCGGGAGATATCTGTGAAAAGCGGCAGACCGTACGGTCCGAGCCGAGTTGAAACGCCATTTGAGCTGTGCTGTTGGTTTGTGAATTGTGGGACAAGAAGTCCGTGAAATCTGTTGTTTGTGGGAGCGAAGTGAAGCTACTTCGGCTGCCATTGACAGACTGACCACTTCTGTAAGTTGGGGAACACCTGTGGGCGGTCCTAAGCGTGTCATCGGTGACACACCGTCACCTCCTCTTTGGGAAAACCCCAATTGGTTTCGTGGTACATTGCCGCCATAGTGTGGCGACTCGTGGTAACTGCCGAACCCTTTGTACATTGTGTAAAGACCGCGCCATCGCGTGGTGTGCTTGTGTGTTGCAACTTGTGGTCAATCTGGAGAAACAGTGACGCGACTGGCGACCTGTTGGCAGTGAGACTTAAAACTTGACTGAACCCCGCCGTGGGAACCTTGTAAATACCGTGAACCCGGAAGTGAATTGTATGTACCGTGGGAAAGCTGTTGTGGCGTGTGTTTTTAGCAATAGCTGCTAAGCTGTTGTAACTTGTGTTTTTAGCAATAGCGGCTACGCTGCTGTAGCTTGTGTTTTTAGCAATAGCTGCTAAGCTGTTGTAACTTGTGTTTTAGCAATAGCGGCTACGCTGCTGTAGCTTGCGTTTTTAGCAAGAGCTGCTAAGCTCTGTGTTCAATTTTTATCCTCAACTATACTAGCAAATGGTGAATGATTGTACAGATAAGCATTTAAACAGATTAATCCATTTAACTCCTGTGGTTTGCTTATGTTTTCTTATCACATGGGTGGTAAAATAGTCATAAGTGGAATTGAGCGGAGTAAAAAGTAAAAAGAGGAATTGCCTTTTTCAAACTGTTTTGCTTTTTTTTTTTTTTTCTAGCTTAATTTTGTTATGGAATTTTCAATCATACATAGTGTTTAAGAAAACACAAGTGCATTTAACCCCTTGTTGGAAGTGTATTATTAGTTGTTTACTATTAATAAGCCCACATTAAGAATATGTAAATTTGCTTCTCAAATAATTGCAGCAATAAGCTTGTCTGATAACTATTTAACCTTGTGGCTTGTGTATCAAGTAAATTTTGTGATTTTATTTCTTTTGCTTAGATAACTGAGATCAGCATAGTTGTACCTTATTACTGTGGCATACCTCTCAGTTTGTAAACCACTGCGAAGATTGTAACACTAATAGGTTAAACTTAGATATCAGTAGATCTACCAACATGAGTTTGACAGGTAGCTTAGCAGGCCAAAGCGAATCCTCAGAAGCAGAGGAGAGAGCCTTGTTAACGCTAACGGAGGAAGTTGTGCCAGGATACTTGACAGCAATCCTAGATACAGACCCAGCTAACCTTCAAACAATCTTGAATGGATTGATTGAGGAAGTTGAGAAGAAAGTGCCAAAAGACAAGATGCTGACTAAAACTCTTGCAAATTTTTCAGCTGTCATCTTTGGCCAATTCAAACATGCCCAAAACCTGGTCACTCAAGCTTCCGTGAAACTCTCTGCTCAAAAGCAGAAAATTTCACAGTTGAAGGAGGATAAATCCACCCTTCAGCAGAAATTAGACTTGTCTGAAACAGTAGGCCATCAGAACAAAGTCCAAATCCAGCAATTGACTGCGGAACTGGCTACTTTGAAAGGTGACAATGAGGACTTAGAAGCCCAACTCAGGGCTCAGGATGAAGAAAAACTCACCATCCTCCAAGCCACACAGAAAATTGAAGAGCTAAGTACAGACTTAGCTGCTTGCGAAGAGCAACTCGAGTCAGAGCAAACTAGGACTCGAGTTTTGGAAGAACAGCTAAGTGAAGCCAGGGTGAGGTGCGGAAGTGCTCAGGAGCAATCCGATACCTTAGCACGCCAGCTAAACAGCGTCAAGGCAGAAATAGACGCAGAACGAATAGCAAAGTTGGAGGATTTTGACAGGTGGAAAGGCCAACCCTCTGGTCATGACCCTAAGAATCCACCTGTCATCCCTGATAGATTAAGTCCAAAGAATCCATTCAAAAGCGAAGGCAGAATGTTTGATGGGATCAGACGAAATGCCTTACCCAGACACTCACCCATGGCCGACCCTTTGGGTCCTTCCTACACAGAATTAGCTAAAATCGCCAAAAACATCAACAAATTCAATCCACAACCCCCGTATAATTCCGATGTGAGAGGGTTTCTACGAGACTTGGATTTTCACTTGCAACGATTTCCCCATGCTTCCATTAATGACAAAATCTATCTGATCAGACTGTCAGCCAACAGGGAAGTGAGCCGGTTCTTAGACAGACAGCCAGACACAGTCATGGCTAATTATGACTTACTCTGTCAGGCGCTCGAGCAAGAATTTTCCAGCGACCTGCCTCAAACAGGACTGGGCGCAGCCATGTTGATCAAACAGGGTAGGTCAGAATCTCCACAAGAATACTATTTTAGGCTAAGACAAGCATATTTTGGGCCCCAGAACTACCCAGATATGGAATCAGACCTCTCTTTCCGGACCCTCTTTATTCAGAACCTGCACCCAGGGACCAGTAGACACCTAGGGGTACTGGGAAATCCTACAACATCTACCACACGCCAGTTACGGGAATGGGCTGCCATTGCTTACCAGAAACAAAAGCAGGCAAAAGAATCCAAAGAATCAGAAGTACTCCAAGTGGGGGCGGAAAAACCTTCCCTGGAACTTGAAGGAACGCAGGCTGGTCCCTCTCAGCATGACAGCAGCAAAGGAAACAGAGGTGGGAGATCAGATAGGAGTTTCTCCACCCCCAGGTATAACCCAAGGCAGACAGGTACCCAGTCCAGATGGACAGGCAGGGACCATAACTTCTCTCCAAGAGAACACTACAATCCGTCAGATAGACAGAAATTCCCCTCTCATCGATACAAACAGTTTCGACCTAGAGGTCACAGGGATGACTACAGGGATCCCCACAGAGAGGGTTCTCCTGACACAGACCGCTGGTCGCCACCTCCGAATTACTCCCCAGGTAAAGATAGAGGAAAACACCGTAAGAGCTCCCCAGGAGCCGCAGCCAAGTCCTCAAAACAGGAAGAGTCACTCAGCTCAGCTGACATTGATAAATTAAAAGCACTCCTGGAGAGACTTTCAGGAAAACCTAAGGAAAAGGATCCTGATGTGTTAACAATCAGCATACCGGAGAATGAAACCCATGACTCACCTGACCCGAATTCCTCCCCTGAAACGAGGAAGGTGGAAACACCCAACAGATGTGTAAATCCTGGAAATGACAGTCAAACTGACCCTGTTCATGCTCCAGGTGTGTGTTCAGCAGAGGGGGGAGTCGAGGATTCCCCCACTGCTGTCTTAGTGATGCAAATTGACCAAACACGCAATGCAGCTCAGCCAGGTGAGGAAGCGATCCCAGCAGAACGGCCAGTTCTGGAATTTCTCAGTAGTCTCACTGAGAAGGGGGTAGCGAAGAAATTATATCTCTTATTAACCCTGGAATCAGTATTGAGGTGTGAAGCGTTACTGGACACAGCAGCTGACATTAGCCTAATGTCAACCTCGCTTTTCAATAAACTGAAGTCAGCAGCAGAACAAGACCGCAGACAGCTAAGACTGCAACGTTGTGAGCTGGAAATACGACCATACGCAGACACAACTACTACTCTGACAGCACGAGCACTGATACAAATGAGAATCGGGCCCATGACTTTAGTCCACCCAGTGTATGTATCCCCCCTGAATAAAATTCCACTGCTGATTGGTAAAGACCTCCTGAACAGATTTGAGCCCTTGATTGATTTCAAAAGGCTTAATTTATGGGCCCAGGTCAGACGACCCCTACCTCTCCTGCCTACTGACCAAACAGACTCCAGCTGGGTAGCTGTGGACATGGTAACCCGGCAGGACATGACATCACCGGGTCTCAGTCAGCTGTCTGAGCAGAAACAGACTTCAGCTGACAACACCCCCCATGGTGAGCCTGTAACAAGCTTATCACAACGCGACACTTTTCTGTGTTCCCTACTGACAGCGAACACACCACAGTATTTCCCCAAAATACTGGGAGGCCTCAAACTTCAGGATTCTCTGGTTGAGGATGTGAAATTAGCTTTGTGGTCTGATAAGTCAGCAATCAGCCAGAAACTGTATGAGACTCTGAGAGCTGACAATCCTGAGCTTCCCTCCACAGAAGCAACGACACGATTCCCCTCAGACAACAACCCGACCACTATTCTGAAGGCTACAGGGGTCTGTACGCTTAACGTGACATGGAATAACAGACACATGTCTCACAACTTCCTGATCATCCCTGACCTGCCCCACTCGGTGTACGTTGCAGGGGACATCCTAGTCAGATTAGGGGTACAGGTAGACACTATCAACAACGTCTTGTGGTCACTGACATCTCCAGGAGTCGATTCTGTTCCTCCGGATCCTAAGAGCCTGAAATCAGGACAGATTATACCAGAGGCATGCCAGGTTGTCAACACCAATCATGCCACCATACCAAAGAGCACAAAAACTGTGCCACTTCGTGTGAACATGAAAGCAGGACAATCACCTAATCACAACCAAGTCCTCTTTCAGCCTGCCCCAATTTTTTTTGAACTAGGTCTGTCTCTGGATGCTACACCCTTGCTGTGTTTAAACTCCAGAGCAACAGTGTTGACAGTCTCTAACCCCACAGCTGAAGACATCATCATTCCAAAAGCCACGCCGCTAGGCTGGCTCATCAGCTCAAAGTTCCACGATTTTGAGCTGAATATTCCCATACTCGGTCCAATACCAACATCTTTGTTGTCAGATGACCCAGCTGCTTCTGTCACATACACGAAACCCTCCAAGGCCATCGCTCTGGTGTCTGTGTGCCAGATTGCCCCAGATGCAGTGAGCCGGGTTGATTACAGCCAAAATGACGGGCTGACAGTACACACCATGGATGATGTCCTCACGGTCTCTGCAGATCCCATGGAAGCCGAGCCACAAACAAAGAGCAAAAACATCTCAGACGCAATTGAGATGCAAATAAAGGAAGTCATAGAGCAGGCTGACGCTTTAAAAACTGAGCAAGAGAAAGAAAAACTCAGACAGGTGCTGCTAAAATACAAGAGCTCCCTCTCAGTGGATTCTCTGGACTGTGGTCTGACCACCATTCATTCAGTAAGGATTCCCACACCACCTGGTGCTCCTCCCACGTTTGTACGCCAGTACAAAATCCCTCTAGCATCATACGAGCCAGTCCAAGAAATAATTGATAACCTCTTAGAAAAAGGAATCATTAGACCCTGTAACAGCACCTACTCTGCCCCCCTATGGCCGGTCATAAAGCCCAATGGTAAGTGGCGGCTAACGATTGACTACAGGAAATTGAACCAACAGGTCCCACTCTCTAAGTGGCCAATGACTAGACTGGAACAGGAACTTCCTAGAGTCAAGAACGCAAAATTCTTCTCCACACTTGACATAGCCTCTGGGTTCTGGACCATTCCAGTGCGGACCGAGGACCAGCATAAACTAGCGTTTACGTTCGCTAACAGGCAGTTCACATTCCAGAGGTGCCCCTTTGGCTACCTAAATTCCCCGGCGGAATTCGCTATCTTCCTGAACAAAGCCTGTCCAGATGCTGCAGAAAGAGGAAATCTCATATTTGTGGATGACATTCTATTACGGAGTGAAACATTTGAAGCACACCTGATTGAGATAGATCATGTGTTGAATCAGCTGACGTCAGCTGGTGCTAAAGTGTCACTAACAAAGTGTCAGTGGTGCAAGACGAAGGTGAATTATGTGGGACTTTTGGTTGGACCGGACGGTGTACAACCGCAGATGAACAGGATTCAAGGCCTGATGAACATTAAAGAGCCTGAGAATGTCTCAGAGCTCCGCAGCTTTCTTGGTGTGTGTAATTACTCAAGACAATTTGTTGAGAATTACACAGACATTGCAAAACCACTGACTGAACTCCTCAAGAAAAACAACCCATTTGTGTGGGCTGAGCCTCAGAGGCAAGCCATGTCCTTATTGAAAGACAGGCTCTGCACTGCACCATGCCTGGCTTATCCTAACACGGATAAGGAGTTTCATCTGGAAGTTGGTTTTTCTGAACATTGCCTGAGTGCTGGTCTATACCAAACGTATGATCAGGATAAACGAGTTGTTGCTTATGCAAGTAAGTCTCTCACAGCTCCTGAACTCAAGTATTCAGACTGTGAAAAAGCTCTTCTGGCTGCCGTATGGGCTGTGAAACACTTCAGTAACTATCTAGGAGGTCAAAAGGTCATCTTGGAAACACATCACCAACCGATTGTGTTCCTGAACAGTCAGCGAATCAGAGATGGTACCGTCACAAATGCACGCATTGCATCTTGGCTGATGGCTTTACAGAGTTTTGACCTGGACGTGCGTTACGCCCAAAACAAGAGAAGCCCTCTAGGGTCAGATCTGGCTGCATGCCAAAACTGTACCGAGAACCCCCCTGCTCACACACCACTGATAGATGTGACTCCCCAGCCGATGACAGACTCACACCACCAGTACTTTGATTCCAATGTATGCAAAGGAATGGTGACAGCTTATGTGGATGGGTGCTCATTCCACCATGAAACCCAGGTCCGGGCTGGGGCTGGTGTTGTTTGGCTGAACGATGACCCCTTTGAACCTCAAAGCTTTAACCTGGGCTCTCAGTCCTCACAGTACGCTGAAATTGCAGCCATTTTAATCACTTTGCAGCTCGCAGTTTCCAAAGGCGTGACAGACATTGTGATTTGTACCGACTCTAATTATGCACGTCTCAGTTTCTCCTGCCATCTTGCTCTCTGGAAACAAAATGGTTTCCAGACTTCCAGCAATAAACCTGTCAAACACAGAGACCTGTTCCTTGCTTGTGATCAGCTGATAGTCTCCCACAACATGCAGGTGTATTGGAAGAAAGTCAGAGGCCACTCACGCATCCCAGGGCAGGATAAAGAGCTGAATGACCAGACAGATGCCTTGGCTAAACAAGGAGCTGTCCATGGCACGGCATGGTCGTTTGACCCTGCATGGCTGCCACGTCCCGCCGTAGACCCGCCCTCCCACCCAATGGTTTCTGTGATCACAAGATCACAAACCTCCACCGCTAACCAGACCCCGGACTCGGCTGAGTCCCTGTCTGTTACTCCTGCCTTCTCTGACTCTGACTTAATTGCTCTTCAGGCACAAGACCCAGCCACGGCCTGGTTGATCAACTTCCTTTCGGATCCCGGCTCGTCGCCTCCCTCTGCAGCTGACTTTCATAATATTCCTGACTTGAAGAACCTCTTTGCAGTGCGCTCCTCCCTGCATGTGGTGAAAGGGGTGCTGGTGTTTGTCTCAGGGTCGCTCACATCTCCTGCATACGTGGCTCCCCTTAGCCAGAGGGGGGTCATGCTACAACACACGCACAATTCTCCCACTGCTGGGCACAGAGGAGTAAAGGCAACGAACAATGCTTTAAAACAGGTCGCTTTCTGGCCAGGAATGAGAAAGGATGTCGCCGATTATGTCAAAGGATGCCTGGTTTGCTGCCAGTTCCAGCCAGCAAACCCAATCCACAGAGCCCCTTTACAGAAAAGAGGCATCTCTTTCCCATGGTCTGATCTCCAGATTGACTGGGTCGGACCATTAACTAAATCTACTAGAGGAAATAAATACTTCCTAACTGTAACCTGTGCCTTCACAAAATGGCTGGAATGTCTACCGGCCCCAAATGACACTGCTGAAACCACAGCGTGTCTGCTCATGAATCATGTCTTCTCCAGGTTCGGACTACCAAGCCGTGTAAACTCGGACCGAGGCACACACTTCACATCAGAGGTGATGGCAAAGCTGTGGCAGACACTAGGTGTGAAAGCTAATTTCCATGTTAGCCACCACCCGCAAGCGTCTGGCCAAGTAGAACGCTGCAACCGCACAGTGGTTGAAATCCTGAGGAAGTATGTGAACTCAAATCACAGAGACTGGGATGTTAAACTCCCACTGGTGCTGATGGCTATCAGAGCCACACCCCATGAGACTACAGGAGTCTCCCCTTTTGAGATGATAACAGGCAGACAGATGACCCTGCCTCTGCACCTCCTCTACCAGCCAGGTGAAGCCAGTGTGGCAACAGCATATACTACCCACCAGTACATGACTCAGCTGCATAAACATCTCCAGGCCACATTTGCCTTTGCGCAAAAACACCTGGAGAAATCAGCTGAAGGACAGAAGTCCTACTATGATCAGAAGACATCACAGGATGAACTTCAAGTGGGAGATAAAGTCTGGTATTATGTGTTCATTATACCCACAGGCCAGACTGGAAACAGATCTGCCAGACTGACGCGTAAACTGCTCCCACGCTGGACTGGACCTCATGTGATCACAGATAAGCTGTCATCTGTGGTCTATCAGGTCAAACTTAACAGAGGACAGAGAGAACCCACAACAAAATGGGTTCACAGAAATCAAATCAAACCACATAAGGTTTTCCCCATGGGACGAGTTGGGAATGCACAGACCCCTGGGGATTTATAAATAAGGAGAAATAAAAAGGAAGGAGAGACCGAGCAAACTCTCCATAACTGAGGAGTTGACGTGTGGCTCGTGACTGTATTAGGAATTTAAAGAGTCACAGTAAGGTGTGAAAGGTGTTTTCAAAGGTACATTGAATCTTAGCAGTACTGACAGAATTCTTCTCTGTTTAAACTCCAGTTGTTGTTAGTCTTACGGGTACTGAAGGTAGAATATCTTCTGCAGTGGTGAGCACAACCCAGAACTGACCCCAAGTGGGGGTGCGTGAATATTGTTCCTGTGTAATCATCCAGAACCTGTGATGAATTGTAAAACTCTAACCAATCTTTGTCTGTCTCCCGGTAGGATGAGCCGAATTGTGACCATCCTGACCCTGGTGACGATCCTCAGCTGCACTCAGTCTGAGATTGTAGAACCTGGACCCGAATCAGGCATTGTCCTGGTAGAACAACCAGGCCTCCTGATCACCAACTGCCGTGTACACACGCAGAAGGTGTTTGTCCGGTTCGATCCCGAACTGGTCTGCAAAAAGTCAGTCCCACCAGGTCTCACCTTAACATCATGGGCAGGTGTACGTTGGAGTCGAGAGGTGACTCAACACTCAGCAGCGGACATAACACACATGCTCAAACAGCTGCAGAAGTTCACAGTGACTCAGGCTGAGCTGAGCGGAGTGAACAGGAGGGAGAAACGGTTCATCGGAGGACTGTTAACTGCAGCGGCGGCACTGGGATCCCTGTTCAGTCTTGGAGTGTCTTCAGTAAACGCGGTTAATGTGGCGGCAATTAAACGTCACATGAATGAGTTGCAGAATGAAATTCCAGTGATCCAACAACAACTGAAACTCCAAACAGAACAATTAGCCACAATTGGTAAAACGGTGCGAGAAACTGTTGTTGTGTTAAATTCCCAGGGAGAGGCTCTTCGACGAACAACTGCTGCTGTTAATTCCCTGTTGGCTGTGTTACAGGTGGACTATGCTTACACGCAGTGGCTAACAATGCTGTTGGCAGATTACAACCGAGACGTCAGCTCATCCATCGACACTCTCGCCATCGGTCGCATTCCACCCTACCTGGTCCCCGTCAGCCTCGTGGAGGAGATCCTGACTGCCACCACGGGGGACATGGTGTCGCCGTTACAGGCCCACCTCGCTTACACGCTAGGTAGTGCAATCCCAATACACGTCGACCCAGAAGCGCGGGAGCTGGGATTCCTTATGAACCTCCCGATAGTGACACCTGACAACATTTATCGGCTGAAGGATGTTGTCAACGTCGGACTGTGGCGCGGAAACACACACGTAAAGATACATACACCTGATGTCGTCGCCTACCATGATAACACGCCAGATTTATACCTTGCGCCCAACCTTCAAATGTGCACACTCACCCGCGACATTCACTACCTCTGTCCCAGCAAACCCTTCATCAGAGATGACACCGGCGGCCTGTGTGGCATCAGGAAACTAAACCAAGATTCCAGGTGCCCCACCACGCTCACACCTAAATCTCAGGTGACATCTACTCAAGCCGAAATAGTCGGGACCAGGTGGTTAATAAACACCCCCGCAACATTCGCCACAGTAAACTATGATCAACATGACACCTCCAGTAAACTGGAGCTCCCAGGTCACACTCTCTGGATCTCCGTTCCGGAGGGCGCTATTGTACATGTGGGGGATCTGGCACTCTATAACTTGAGCCCAGAACAGTACCACGTGGGACTGGAAATTTCCGACTTCTTTAAAGAACACGCGCTGGAGCTCAGCAATGACGTAGTGTCGCAGCTCCAGTACGAAGGAACCAAAATTGTGGATGTAAGCCCGGTGGAGAATGTACTGAAAGATATTGCAAATAGAGAACAGAGACCCGTCCAATCACTGTCCTACGCATGGTCCACGGCAGACACCGTGATTGCGGCGATGGTAGCGCTCGGTTATATTTTTGCATTCGGGATGGCATATTGTTACCTGCGCCATGCTAAATCACTCAACGCGAGCTGGAGAAATGCAGACAACGTGCGCTTCATATCCGAAGACGGAAGAAGCCGAAACAAACTGTAAACACCACAGACTTGGTAGACTTCAGTGAAGGGAACTCTGAGGGAGAGGATGGTCCCCCACCCTCTGCAGCCATTTTGGAGTTACAAGAAGTCTAAGCCTTCCCTAAGCCCATAGCACGGAAAATTAGTACATCTAACTTCCCCTGCCTCTTAATATGCCTTATATATCTTTTTAATTTCTCCTTTGGTTCTTTTGCATGCTTTACTTTTGTACGTATTATCCTCGAAATATTTTAGTTCAATAATGTAGAGGTACTAGTGTTTATGATTTAGTAATGCATGAAGAAGAGTGTTAATGAAACCTGAATTACGTAGGAAAATTAGTAACTAGTTGTGAAATAAGACCTTTGATGTACTGTGAGACACCATTTGTGATTGTCCAATAAAGGCCCTGTCTCCACCCGAAACGGACTGTTCATGAAACCTCTTCAGTCCGGATCCTTCCTGGAATACCCTCGAACGACGGTGCAGCCGAATTCTTCCTTGGACCCAGAACCGTCTGCAGTGGGGGATTATGTAGCCTCCAAGGCTCTTCCAGGAGGAATAAAACAACTTTTATTTTCCTTTTCTTTTTCTCCTTGGCAGGAGTAAATTATGGGCTCTTGATCTCCTCTTGCAGTCAGGGGGTGTCATCCTAGAGGACTGGAGAAAATGACCTTTTGTGACCCGAAAGAGGAGGACGGTTTCGGGTGTATTAGTTTTCTTTTCTTTTTCCCCCCCAGATAAACACACAATTCACATTTACCTCCAGATTTCTCTTTCAGGACCTCCTGCAGACCCCAAACCAGATGGTCTGAACAAAACCTCTAACACAATTTACAGTCCCTTAGGTCAATAGATACGGAATGTCACATCGAACTAAGCAACTGGCTCTTGTCAAAATGACACCTTTACACCTCCAGATAAGACTCAACGGCGCCAGGAGAGAGACCCGGCAACTCTGCTTTGATCCTCCCCGAATATACATTCTGGGTGACAGATCCACCCCTCTTCCCACAGGAAGAAACTCCAGATGCACTTCTTTGTGTCTTAAATCTCCTTTCACTAACTGGTTTAATGTAGCCTACATGATTTTTGTTGATAGGTTTGACTGAAGTTTCCCTTTTTATTCATTCTCATATGTGATTTAAATCCTTGAACTGATCACACATCAGAATCAATCATGAACACTTTACTACATAATGTTGGATATATCTTTCCAAGTTTGGAACCCCTGTTAAGCAAATAATAGGAATGGATAAGAATGTAACACTCTTTCAGGATTCATCGGCTGAGGAAGACAAGTCATGCCAATGGATTAATCCACACTGGATAAGAAATATGTGAAATATACAACAATTGGGTTTCATGTGTAAAAGTATTACTATTGGTAAATGTTCCCTTTTCAAGCAAACAAAACATCTGCATGAGTCCCCAGAATGTTGATTGCCATGCTTAAAGCTAAGAAACAAAGTTAATAATTTGATTATCATGATCATGTTAATGAAATGGGAGAAAGGAACCAGGGCCCGCAGTGAAATAAGACCTGAATCACTCCTACCCTCTTGGTTAACAATCAAAGCTGACCTGATTGGGTAAGACTGACCAGCCTTCTGACGATTAGTGGTTTGCGATTGGTCAGGACCTAGGAGGAAGGGTCCAGTTAAATGGACCCGCGCTCTGGACTTAGTCTCTCTTGGTCTTCTTCTTCTCTTCTTTTTGTTTGTCCTAGCTTGTTCTTCTGTCTCGGCCCTTGACTCTCGATCGCCGTGATTCTTTTACTTTGACTTAATTTCGTTGCCCTCTCGCAACTTTCCGCTGTACGCAGCTGTTTCTTTGTTCTCATAAGTTTACTCCATCTCTCTTCTTTTGTGCGCGTAAGATCTTAACGAGATAAGTTCGAACAGAAAAGTAATATTTGTGTTGAAGGCGAAACAAGCCTCGTTTAAGTTTACCCAGCGAACATTTTTATTTTTCCTTTTTGAGATCAGTAATTCACCAGAACAGCAGTTCCACTAATTTTTGCGTCTGTACAAGTACTGCCTACCCTCAGACAGTACGCGTGGAACACAACCTTTGGAATAATTTGAGTACGAGAAACACCGCCCTTGGCTCTGGGATTCTGCTGGACAGAGATCCCAACCCGTTCATCAGAGCAGCTCCAGACCTACTTCTCCCGACGCCAGAAGGTCCATTTCCCGGAGACTTGCAGTCCAGGACAGAACCACCCGGCCCGCCGGCTCCATCAACTGACCCAGCGGGAAAAAGTAGGATCTTCATAGCGCTTTGATATCACTTGTGGTGTTCAACAGTACATCAAATTTAACCAAAGTATAAATTTGAATTCTCATCCAAACACTAAGTATAATTTTAACAAAGATTTAAGTGAAATAACGATACCGATTTAATTGCTTCAATTCCAACCAGTTCCTCTCTGCCCCATTTCATTCAATTCATTTTTACCTCTCATTATTACTATCATAAATGAAAATCCCTGTAAACAAATTCACTTGACCATCTCACCAATAACCTCTCCATCATTGCTCATTTTCACTGCTGTATGTTTACCATCATTGTAATAAATATGTATAATCAATTCATCCGTTCTTGTCATAATTTCTGAATGTACAATTTCTGGTTCATTCGTTCTGAGAATTTACTACTTTAAGTGAGACTGTGTTTATTGAATTAAGTATATTTCAGGTTTTTCTCATCCTCCTGAATCTTAAGTTAAGTAAAAGTGATGAGTGGTGCTCCGAGGTAATTAAAATTTAATAAGTAGTAATTGATAGAGGCATAGTTTTACTACACGTGACACTCTGAACAACCAGCTGAACATCCTCCTAAGAGTACACGACCCAACAACGACTTCTGGCTGTGCATCCAGGTGCCACATTGCAACTGTGCCAGTCAGACTTTCACAATGCCCTGTTGACCAATTATATTCCAGCTCCTCGTTCTCCTCTTCCTCAGGCTGAACTCACGTCATGCACAAAAATGTATTCATGGGACCTCTCGATGGAATCCAATCCAAATTCCCTCTCCATGTAAAAATAGATACAGTGGCTCACTAAGTCTTATGCATTATGTAGAGGGTGTGAATTTCTGATTTCACGAGTTGCAATGTAGCTCTGCTTGACAGCCGTACAGTTCTGTATGTAAACACTCCGCACTGCATGTATCTGTCAGCGAATTCAGAAATCTTAGATCCATTCTAAGTTACAGTCAGAGGGGATTCTCTGCATGTGTTTCATGCACACGCCACGAAGCTGGAGGACGTAATAAATGGTGGAGACGCCTGTTGGTTCGCTCAGAACTGACAGTCTTCGGCTCTGTTCTGTATTCAGCGCAGTTGAATGGTTTTGTTTTGATGAACCATTTCAGATACAACAGCTTCTTACTTCTGAGAGGATGAGGAAAGAAGGAAAAAAAAAAACTCCTTGAACCCTCACATGGCTGTCTAGCAGCTGGAGACTAGACTTAGACTTTATTTAAAAACCACAAAAACTTGCATTTAGCTAACTCATCCTACCAACATAAATCCACTACTGGACTTTCCATTTCCAGTCTCTTCCACTTAAGCAAAAAGATGTAAAACTGTAAACCTTCGCTGAGCGAAAACAGAATAAAATAAACAAAAAGATGACTCTGCTCTCTTCGCACAATCTTTGCTCTGCTTCATTTTCATTTCACAAGCAACACTGTGCTCATATTTACAAAGGAAGTACACTTCATGTCCTTGTGCCTCTTTCTTCTCATGGTACACGTCTAACACACCACACACACTCCTTTTCCCAGTGCCTCTACACTGATCTACCTCGTTGCTGTAACAATCATTATCAGCCGTTGAATCAACCCCATGCTACCTGTGTACTGCGCAAACATTACGTTCGACCTCCATTTCATGTGAAGGAGCAGACGTGACTAATTCTGCGTAGCTGTATATCGGTGATATTTGTGCTCAACGCCGCCTTTCAGTGGAATCACAGCGGAAAATGTCTTGAAGACTTCGAAGACTTAGAAGAACTCGCCATTAATTATGTGTACTAGTTTTACTAATGGCTGCCTCACATTTTTTCTGTTTGTTTGAAGTGTTGTTCGAGCGCATCCTCAGAAAATGACCATTATGTGTCTGCAGGCCGCACTATGAGTGGAAATAAATCAAGCTTTTGCCAAAAGAGTGATCAGCTCTCAAGTCTTAGACATTTAGCTCATAAAATGGACTTTTGTGTTTTTGCTTTTTTTTTTTTTTTTGAAAAAAAATAATCCTGGTTTATGTTTTCTAATTATTTTATTATCACTCAATATTTATGACATAGGTTAGGGGGAAAAAAAACAAAAAAAAACAAATAGCTGGTAAGCTGGGGAAGTTGGAAAGCACAGCGAGAAGGCTTAGATGAGGAAGAGTGTCTGTGAAGGGAGCACGTTGTTGTAATTACAGTAGTGTAGAGGAAATAGAGGGAAAGGAGATTTCGACTCAAATCCCTCTATAGTAAACCTGTGAATATGATGATGCAGAGCTGTAATTATGCTTTCATCAGGAATTAAGGTTTGAGAGTTGGTTAGAGGCAGAAATCCTGCTCCACTTCCAGAAGCATCGTCTTGTTTTCCTGAGTCAGGTCTCAGACCCCAAAACATCTGATGGCGGGTTACTCTTCCCTCTTCCAGGTGCATCAACCCAGACAGCATCATCTCTGCATCTGTCATTGACCTATTTGCTTGATTATGAACCCTAAACTGTTGTATAATGAGCCATATGGAAACATCTCCAAATTCCTACAAACAGCTTCATTATACGTCTCCACACACACACACACACACACGTGTCTGAGGCTTCCTGTTATGCACACACAAAGTCAAACATCCTGTCATCGATGCAACTCATACATAAACATGAATTACAATAAAGTGAGCTGCTGTTTGGGAGATGTTTAAACAGGGACACAGCCAAGCTGACGGAGAACACATGCAGCGTCTGCACCCTTCATTTAACACATAGCATCCACACAAGGTAAACATCTTCCTACATTCCTCTTTATTTAATGTTTATGCATTTACTGAATCCCTTTTGCCTTGAGCAGGTTCATAATTATGTACCGCAGGATGTGTCTGCGCGCTGACCTCTCCGGCAGACACCAGGGTGTTTGATATTCCTGTTTGAAACCGACTCTCCGTGGCCAGTCATCTCACACTTGTACGCTCTCAGTGCAGACACACACTCACGGATATAAATGGCATCCTGCTGCTCCATAATTTCCCTGCAAGTTCAAAGGCAGAGTTAATCAGCGCTGATCAACGTTCATTTTATAAGCACAAAGATAAATTGATATTGCTAAACATAATAGAGACCAAAGATTAGAGGCTTTTTGTCTTCTGGCAGATAGCGCCGCCGCACTGATTAAGTTTGTCAAAGATCCTGACACAAAGGAGGCTTGTTGGAAGATTAAAACAGGTTCTCAAATGAGTGTGTGTTGGAAAAAGAAGAGCCTGTGGTTGTAACAGCAAGCCGGTAAATGAGGGGCTGTTTCTCTATGAAAATTAAAATATGTTATGGCCATTATACACCATAACACACGTTTAATTTAGCCCTGATAGATATATGACCCTGAATAGTAGCTCAGCTAATTGTCTTGGCTTTAATGGGAGTTTAATGAGGTCAGTGACCAGGAAACTGACTAGAAGTATGTCAGGATTATGCAGAAATATCAATACTAACATTACAATTTCATAATTTGAAATATAATGATAATTTATGCAAATATAATGAAAATACTAATGAACAATCCAAAAAGTCAATATTTACTAGAAACAGCTATTATTGAAATAATAGCAACTGTGAATGCCCATTTATTGAACTATGCTGAATGACTGAAATGAAATTGCACAAGTATATGAAATTTGGAAAGAAAAAAAAAAATTAACATTAATTAGCACAATTAACATTATTTTTCAATTGCCCAATATCAGGATTGAACCCATGAACTTCTGCATTGAAGCACACTATCTTACTCACTATGTCACTAGTTCTCTTCGTTACACCTTTCCAATTGGGATGGGAAGGCCTTTGTTTTTCACTTCCAGCAGGGTGTAATTAGCGGGATTGCACAAACATGTGTGAGGTTGAACTAAACTCCAGCGAAGATGTGACAGACTTTATTGTTCAATGTGAAAAACTTTGTTTAATGTGTTTAACATTGATCAAAGTGTTGAAATGTTGCAGGAAGCACTGTTGGAACAAATCCTTCATATTTAACTGTGACATTTGCAAATAAATTCCTTTGCTCCTTGAAGTGCGCAGCTCAGAGCAATAGATCACACTGAGCAGCCTGCAGAGCTGCACGCCGTCACACAAGCAACAGCCGACAAACCACAACAGAGCTATGTGCTAAATGCTGCATTTGAACTCGTGCCTTGTATGCGTACCTGTGCACAAAATGGCTGAGCTGACTTCTGTTTTGTCCAATCACTGGAGAGGATTTCAACATTTGGCAAAAATGTGACTAACTTGACAAGTTTACATGTTAGAAAGAAAGAAAATGCCCTTTGGGCATTCACATTAATTAGTCATAAAGTCTGACTGTACATTATTATTTCTTCACTATGTCGTATAGAACAGTGTTTTTCCAACCACTGTGCCGTTGCACATTAGTGTGTCCTGAGAAACCACCTAATTTAACCTAATTGTCCTAAAAAGCAGCTCTTAGTCCAAACAGGTCCTAGTGAAAGACAATAATATTCCTTCTTGTGTTTATCTGATTTCTATACAAGAGGCTTTGACAAGATGGAGTTTATATTATGTGGACTTTAAAAAAAAACCTTGTGATTTTTCAGTGAAAAAAGCTCAAACAAATGGTATAGAAGAGGTGAGGAATTGTCCATTACGTGCAGCATTCTCATCTGAACCATCAGCTCCAGTTCCTGGCAGCACAGAACCAGCTGCTTGATCAGTTTACTGGCTGGGTCCGATGTAGCTGGCCTGATAGATGCCTGCAAAGCACACTCCACTTCCCATAACGGACTTATCAAACATACGTGCACACACTGAAAGATTGCGGCTTCCTCAAGAAGTAAAGTTTGTTTTCTCTCTTCTTGTAGACAGCCATGTGTTGCATTTCCAGTCTAGTCTGTTGTCCAGTTCAACCCCAAGGTATCTGTAGTCCTCCTCCGCGTCTTCTCCAAAGATGGACATGGTGCTTTCCTTATTCACATCCCACCTAAAATCCACATCGTCTCTGTGGTTTTGTTTGTGTTCAACAATGAAGAAACTGTTTCCGTAGCAGCTCTTTGTCCATCGGTGATGCATCTTCCAGCTGCACATGTTGCAAGGTTGTTGTAGTTTAGCAGAAAACAGGAAATTTAAGGTGCATAACATTAGGTAAATGGTCAGCAGGCAGCCTCCAAAACACATTTCAGACTTGCACATTTCCGTGTGTTAGCTAGTTGCAAATCCACGCTGGATGAGCTGGAAATGATACCTTTTTACTTTGGCAGCAAAGCTTAAAAGGAAAAATCCACTGCCTGCTATTTACTGCTGAAGTGGAAGTTGGAACATCCTGGGTCACTGTAATGAGAGGGAATCTGTTTTTTAGATGCACAGTTTGAACTGTGATGCATTTTGGAAAAAAAGAAGAATTTTAAAATCGGATATATCTGTCAAGAGTAGGGCAAAGAAAAAGAAATCAGGCAGGTGGCATTGAGGAGCAGATCAAACGGGAAGCAGATCAGTGTCGTGGAGATTGCGGTTATATTCAGAAAGCACAGACGGAGGATGGTTTTAAGGTTTAAAATGGTCCTTTTCTCCAAAAATGTGCCTGACTTGGGATAAAAGATTTATGTGAATGTCATTAACCCGCAGCCTCCACACTTGTGTCACGCTGACCCAAAGTTCCCAGCTCCTCTCAGATCAGAACCCACTCTTCATGAGAATTTACTCATCCCCACAAGGCCACAGTATGCAGAAAAATACAAGAAAACACATTCTCTCCTCTTTTTTTTTGTTTTTTATTAAAACATTTTTAGTAATGCAATTTTGAATAAAAGACACATTGCCCATTTTGAGAATGTTCATTATTACTTTTATTAATTATTATCATCGTCATTAACGTTATTCTTCAAGTTTAGCTGTGTAACAAACTTTTCTTGGCTGTCAAAATATGTTGAAATATTTTGCATGAAATAAAACCTAAAAACAATCATGTACAGAAAAGTAGCAGAATAAAGTACAACATGAGAGAACACAACCCAAAAAAAAAAAAAAAAAAAAAAAAAAAATCCCATTTCTTTTCTATAAAAGCCGTTCAAACTGAACAGAGACAAAATCCTACTAAAATATACTGATTAAAAGTACATACTTAATGTGTGTGCATGCATGTCTTCAGCCAATAACAAACTGGCCTTTGTTTAACACTGTACACTCCAAAATGTACACTCACTTGGTACCACTGTGTGTGTGTGTGAGTGTGTGAATTGTCCCTTCCTTGGCAAAAAAGAACTTAAATGGAGTGCAAGCAACAGCATCATTATCCATAACACAAAGACAAAAAGTAAGACACTTGTTAAGGCCTCCCAATGTAAACACTGATTTGAAATGCCATCAAACCCAAAGAATACACATCACTGAAGTAAAACAAGGCCATGTCACGTGTGTTCAACAGAACGTTTTTTTTTTTGTTTTTTTTTTTATTTAGTTGCATAACAGGTCGCCGCGATCACCAAGTAGAAAAATGTTCTCCCAATATTCCTATTCATATGAATGTTTAGTTATGTTGTAGTTTAGCTTCTGTGGGTAATGCAGACGAAGCTGGTAAATGATATTCAGAAGGGATAGGCTAAAATGATCAAAGCTCTTTGTTGCACTTCCAGGTCAGTATCGTGGTTTTCCTTCAAAAGCAACCGATTCAGATGACACAGTTTCCTTAAAAACGCTTCCAAGAAACTTCTTTTAAAATCTCTTTTCTTAGAAAGGCCATTAATCTCTTACCAAATGTCAATCCCCTTGGAAAAGAGATCAATCTAAAAGCAAGGAAAAACTGTTTTTTTTTTTTTTAATAGACTAGAAGTTGAGTCAACCTAAAGAAAGTCAACATCAGCAGATAGTCCAGAACCTGGACAAGTCAGTTCAACTCTGCTTCTTCTTGATTCAAACCTCCAATTCCCCTGTAAAACCTCTAAACTTTGTAAACTAATCATCACCCATCTATCTACATAAAGCCTAGAGGGGAGTAGATGGATAAAAGAATAAAATAACAGGATAGTGGAATATAACAGCAATACATTTTTCCCATCAATTTGTTCTCTCATATTCATCCAACACCCCAAACTATTCATATACTCCTTTGTCTGGAAAGATATCTTTGCATTAATTTGTTTATTTTTTCTTAGTTCTGCTACAATTATGAATGTAAACAATCTTTACTTCGCTAGCAGCCTCTAAAGAGGTACCAAAAGATTCACTTCTAAAGTCAATACACATTAGCACTATATATTGCTAAAAATAAAAGCAATTCCAATATGAATATATAGTTATTATTGACCCCAGCACTGCTTCAAATGAACCACATAAGGGGTAAACTGAAGAAGGAAATAATATTCAAATCACGTACCAAACTGCACTGAGATGCCTTCGCTTGTTACTTGGATAAAATGGCTGAATGGTAATGCATAGAAATGCACCAAAGCTTTTTAGGCCTTTTTCAGGACTTAAGAGGAGACAAACTCATATTGTGTTGGTTAATGTGTTACGATCTCAAGTCAGCTCTTCAAAAAAAAAAAAAAAAAAAAAGACTGTTTTCGTAAAATATGACAAATCATGCCTCAAATAACAGTATTCACTTAGCCTCGATGTTAAGACTGCTGCTGGTTAAAACTGCAAGAATGAACGTGGAAACTTTGCTCCTAACTACTTCGGTCGAGATCTTTTTATCTGGTAGCTTTTAACACAGGAGAGAGCATCAGCTTTTTCTTTTTCTTCCTTTTCAAATCCACTATAGATTCAGTTGAATTATATTTTATCTTTCTTTGGACACAAAAAGCATTATATTCTGTTATTCTCTTCATAATAACAATGACACTAAGTGGAAAAAACAGCTTCAAGTTAAAGTAATGAGAACGTTTCTACTGTCTTCCCGGGAGGAGCTAGAGATGGATCTACCATAACACTATAACCTGCCAAACATAACCTGAGTCCAGTCAGGTTATGTGTAGACAAAGAGGCTGTGATGGAGCGTGTTGGACTGGGATGGTTGTTCTCTATCAGCTTTATTTGCTGGTATTAAGTTTGTTTGACAGGCTACTATTGACCAACCTGCATCACCTTTGCCAGGATGCGGATACTCATGACATCGCTGTATGTCGGCACTGATTTTATCAAACACTCAGCTGAGGAAAAAAAAAAAAAAAAAACTAACTAGTGAACAGCAGTTGTCATAGCAACCAAAGATAAATGTTTGTTCAGAGACTGAACATGATGAGTTTGACCAATCATATGCTTTTTAAAATCAGTGGACGCCTGAAAACCAACAAAGAAATGATTCTGCCAGACACAATACATCCCAGACAACGACAACAACAAACCCATCATGTCTGGAGGAAACAGCACAGGTAACCAGGCACTGAGCGGAACAGTTTTTATCTTTTGGATAAGCATAGAAAAATAGTTTTTCTTCTGTCATTCTTCACATCTTTCCTTACATCTCTTTTCTCAGTTCTATCTTTTGCAATCCTTTCGAAGGAGTCCCTTTTTTATTTTGTTTATTGGCAACTAAGGCAGCAAGGCTGGAGGAGTCTCAAGATGGCTGACAAGATGCTTTTTCTTTTTTTTTTTTTTAAGGACATGACCTGTCATCTCTGCCAAGAATAAAAGGGAGCAACATAAAACAGGTAAACTGAGGGGCTTTTCTGTAACCGTGTGTGAAAGACGTACTGAAAGCAACTAGAGGAAATACCGCGGCTTGATCAGGTCGAGTTAAAAACAATGTGGCAATTTTACTTCAATGAATTAAAAACAAACAAAAAAACATGTTACTTCATGATGTCTTCCGATGCTTTTTAGTATAACTCAGGTTTAACATGTAAAAAGTCCCATCCGTAGAAAAGAAAATGCATTTTGAAGATGCTAACATGCTACATAGAGGAAACCTACCGAATTCTCCGCAACATGAGATAAAACACTGTAGGCAAGAAGCTCTGTAGACTCTGTACAGAGTTTATACACTTTCACCAAAACAAGTCAATCCTTTTGATAAAATGTAGGCTTTTACTGCCCAAGCTCCTATGTTTCTTAAAAAAACAAAACAAAACAAAAAAAAAAAAACTAAAAATATGTAGACACTAAGAAAAAAATGTTGCATACTAAAAACGCTGACCTATCAACAAATAAAAAAAACAAAACACATATGTCGGAAATAAAAATAAAAATACAATATGGAACATGCTAGAAACCAATGAACAGACCAAACAACATGTAAAAATGTCTCACATGCTGTGAAATAGGTGGGTTGGTGTGCAACACGTGTGACCCCTGAGGACTGGGAAGCCGAGCGCAAGCCTTCATTATGTTTACATCATCATTTGGGGACGGACAAAGCCTTTGATCCTCACTCGCATACTGTAAATGTAATTACAAAAATGCACACATGCATGCAACCTCCTCTGCTCTTGCACCATTGCTGTTAGGTGGCTATTATTAATGTGACGAGTCTTATTAAGAACGCAAACGACAAACATGACAAAAAAAACAAAAAACAAAAAAAAACAACCTCAAAATGTCTAATTTTTTATAGTACCATTTCCTGCAAAAAGCATTGTTTTCCTTTACAAAATAACATAAATGTAGCAAATTGCATTTTTGTAGGATAACACCATCATTATCATTATTATTATTATTACCATTATTATTATCATAAATGTTAAGCAGGTTTATAGATGGTTGTTCTATTAGGCAGGCAGCCAGGCACATAGCTAGTATCATGGCACAGAGGAAGGTAGAAAATAAAGTCACCTAGTTTGATCCAAATGGATGAAGAACACTTCAGTCTGGACAGACCGCATATCACTTTAAACTGGCTTTAAGCAGTTTATAAAGGTCAGGGTCACACGGAGCTCCAGCAGTCTCCATGTGGTGACGGTGATTTTGCATTGATCCGGGAACTTGATTATTTTGAATAAGAGCAGGGAAAACGAGTAAAAACTCATTAGTTTGTACCAACTGAACTGCAGCAAGGCCCAAACTGGTTTCAAACAATCTGGGTCAAATAGTCAATATTTGATTTTGATTTTTTTCTTTAGTCAATTTGCAAAAAGAGAAAGCAACAAAAAAAAAAAAAAAAAAAGAAAAGAAAAAGGCTCTGGGCAAGAATTCAGCTGATCAAACCAGATCAGATCCGGTGGTGATGGAATAAAACCACCTGATCGACACGTGAGGCTATTTTGGACCAGCTTGTTTGCACATTGAAGTAGGAGCACAAGCAAGTTGAAGCGTTTTGCTTCTAGTTTGTTTGTTTTTTTTGCTCTGCTGTTTCGTGGCAAGTGCTGATCTCCTCACAACTCCTCCTTAAATAGATCAGTCCGACTTTCGGTCCAGCTTTCAATCCTCTTATATGGAAGGCACACGAAGTGGCTGTTTAGAAAAGGTGATTTCAGCTGCATGCCCGCACCCTGCTGACTTCTTGCCACAGAGCTGTCAAGTGACCGTTACTCAACAAAGGATTCAGGCCGTTTCTCCAGGCTACCTCTGCTGTAGTTCAGCCGGGTCGTGCAATGATTTTTCTGACCGTTTGACAGCGGAGAGCTTCCAGCATGAGGATGCGTTCCATTTAGTGCCCAGGATAAGCCCATTTAGACATGAGCTAGCCTCAAGGAACATGAAGGCATAGAGCTTATACATCCAATAACACGTCTTTAAAGGTTTTCATGAGTCAAAGTTGTCGTTTAATTTCCGTCGGTGATCCCGTCTAACTTCTCTGTAACAGTCACGTCCTCTGTTGTTTGTGTGATGTCATCTGTGACATCTGACGCCGCTTTGCCTCCTGATTCCTCTTCGGTAACACCCGGCTGCTCCTGACTTTCATCCGTTTCAGCTGCCGTTCCGCCGTCACCGGCATCGCCGCCTGTGTTCTCCTTTGCTTGGCTGTCGCTGCACGCTTCTATGACGTCATCCTGATCACCCGTGGCTTCCCCATCTTCTTGCGCTGCCGTCGCATCTTGACACTCGCGCTCAAGCGTCTGAGTTTTGCCGTCTTGCGCGTGACCCGCCTGTTGTGGCACTTTGTCTGTGTACCTGTGTAGGCCCCTCTGTATGTGGGTGGTGAAGTCGTAACGGTCCGCACACACGTGGAGGCAAAAGCTGCATTGGTATGGTCCCTTGTCGCCGTGGCAACTCATGTGCAGGGCATACATAACCTCATCTAGGAAGTAAATCCCACAGTGGGTGCAGCGATTGCTAAGGTCGTCCTGCGTGGCCGCTTCCACCTTTGTGTGGTTTGACGCGGCATTTGACTGGCATTTTGTCAAACTGTTTTTCTCATCCTTCCCCACCTCCTCACTCGTGTTCCCGCCTTCATCTGTCCTCTCCTCCTCCTCTTTCCAGCTCCCTCGCAGCCTCTCAGCTGGCGGCGACTCTTGTCTTTTCCTTTCGGCGCCATTTGTTGAAGTGTGTGTGTTCAAGGCACTCTCTCTTTGTCTTATTGCGAGATCCAAAGGAGCGTCGTTTTCTAGTGATGAAGAGGAGGAGGTTTGTGTGTGAGGAGGAGGAGGAGGAGGAGGATAGTGCGGAGGGGCCGGAGGAGGTGGTAGAGGAGAGTAGGGAGAGGCGCAGTAAGGCACCGTGTAGCTTTGCTGAGGATGCTGTACCGGAGTCACCATCGTACTGAGATAGTGGGTGTTATTTCCGAGGCCGCCAGGGCTGCCGAGGTTACTGATGCTGCCGGGGAACCCAGAGGTGGCCGCCATGTTGTACTTGGTCAACAATCTTATCCAATCTACATCAGGCTTAAAATCAGGTGAGACGGTTAAAGGATGGGGCAGCGAGAAAAGAGGATATTGGTATTTTTCGATCGGTGAACCTGGAGGAGAATAACTAGAGGGTTTGGACGGACGCATGTATTTTTCAATCGGACTTCCTCTTTCTGATCCCCCTCCTCCCTTCCCACCATCTACTTTTGACGTCATTCCTCCCTCCGTTATGCTCCCGTTGCCCTCGGCTACCATGGCAGAGGTGGGATGGGAGGGGAGGAGGAGAGGAGGCATGCGCCTGTGGATCTCCAGCGTCTGATTGGCTAAGAAAGCCTGAGTGGATCGGGGAGAGCGAGAACGTGGCGAAGGCTGCTGGTTTTTCACAGATGAACAGCTCCTGTCAGACTCCTCCCCGTTCATGCGCTCCTCGCTGGTGAGACGTTGTTGTTTCGGGGCGGGATTGTCAGATGACAGCGAGTCTGGGTTGAGGCGTTTTCGGGTTCGCCGTCGGATGATTTGTTCCCCGTTGTTCTGCTTAATGATGTTCAGGGGTCTGGGTGTCTGAAAGAAAATGTGAAAAAAATATTAATAAACCAGTTTAAACTAGTAATTTATTTATTTATTTTTAATGTACAGACAACTTTTATCAGTTAAAAACAGCCAACAGCAACATATTTCTCACTCCTGGTGGCTGCGGTTTTTGCCCTGACCACAAGGGGGAGCACTTACATCTTATGTAAATGCAGGAGTTCTTTATTCCTTCAAGTTCATTTAACAGCAAAACCCATCTTGTTTCTTTCAAGAACGGTGTTCTTTATATACATACATATATATATATACATACATATTATATATATATAGTTGTTATCCATTTGAATATCAAGTCTATTACTAAATAGGACAAAAAAAATAAAAAAAAACTACTTGTGTTACGTCCACATGACAGAAATAATAATAATAATCATGACTTGCTCCATTTCCACTCCACTAGCCAAAAAACATTTCTAAACAAATTAGGAGTTTCTTTCCCGACAGAGTCTGTGATTATTAAACAACTAAACATACATAATGAACAGTAACCTCGGTATGTAGACAAGTTCAAAAGTTTTTTTTCAAGTTTCTGAAATACTTTTAAGTTTATTTTCTAATCTGCCAGACTGAAAGATTGGCCACATAACTCCAAGATAGTGACTGTAAATGCTTTTGTTGTTGAATTTTTGTAACTTCTCTGTGTGGAGTGTTGCTGATATAACAGAGCAGCTTCTGCAAACATCTAGAAAAATAAATCATTCCTAACAAATCCAAATCTCTATTAAAGTTAAAAGTTTCCAGTGCTTAAGTAAACAAACTAATAAGTACAAAAAGAAGAGTTGACCCGGTTCAACAATGTAGTAATGCATGTGTTTGGACAGGCGTCATCCTTCAGCAGGCAGACTCCTAACAGTGTCTACTGTTCACCTGGGAGCTGTCTAAATGATGACTTTCACACACAGTTTAGACATGTGGATCAATATCAAAACAAGATTGCATCATTGAGACCAGTGACACCTAAACGATGACTAAATTATAACACTGACACTTCTCTTATTGGCCAATGGATTGTGTGTTTCCAGCTAAAGAGGTGAGCTAAACCATGAGGGGAAGGGGTGGGTAGAAGATAGAGCGACAGAAAGGTCATCAACAAAGAGAAAAACAAACAAAACAAAAAAAAAAAAAAAACAACAAAAATGAAGGCACTGGAGAGCCACTTCTAAACTCCACCTTCATTGACCCGAGAAGTTTCACTAAATGAAGTTCAAATTAAAGGACAACTAGTTTGTTTCTACAAAAATAACCAGTTAATTCAGCTCCAACTTCTGCCATGGCTGCCCTGCAGCAAACTGGGTGCCATGACGGCGCAAAGGACTTTTTTGTATTTTCTTTATCTCTGTCTGCCCATCAGAGCAGCTAAATGAAACAAGACACAGCAGGAGGGAAACGAATAAATATTAACTGCAGACAACATCATGTCATTAGATATCAGGTCTTTTACAGTAATAGCAACATCATAATGATAAATATTTACAGGAAATATGGTTTTGTCATCCACATTAACTGCGTTTATGCGTAAAAGGCATTCACAAAGAAAAGAAGAAAAAATGCTTAAAATGTACAAAAACCTCCACAAAGACTGAGTAAAGATTATTCCAATCAATCCCCCTGTTTTAAAATGTGTACACTTTGAAGACATTTTATGAGTTAAACCTAATTTTCTTTGAAGACAAAGCTTCATCATTAAATCTGTTTTTCTGACTAATTGAACAAGCCTGTTTTTGGTTTTGTCTTTTTCTTTTTGCTATATTTTATGGACATTTTGTGGCACTTTTGTCATTTTTCTTGTTAATTAAAATATGATGGGGTTTTTTTTCATCTATTTTTATGTTTTTATCCTGTGAGGCACTTTGTCAGATTTCTCTGTGCAAAGTGCTGTATGAATAAAATGTACTTATTTACTTAAATAGTTTTTTTTTTTAAACACACATTTTATGGATTTTCTGAAAAGTGAACCAAAATTGTTTCATAAAGAGTTCTTTTTAATTTTAAAATTAAAAAATCAATACTTAAGTATATATACACAAGTATATCTTATCCAAATACTAAATTAATTCATAGAAAAATTGACATAATATTTAATACCTTAAATAATCAATCCCTGTATAATCTTGGGAGAGACTCAAACTGAATAAGGCAGCACGAATTTAGCTCATATCCATAGTTTTAGTGTTGAATTAGTGCAATATCTGGACGTGATGTATCACTGCTGGTAGTCATAACTTTTGTTATATTTATCTGTTTTCTCAACTTCTCCTTCCTCATGCTCCACTCTGAATTGTCTCCTTATTGCTTCTTCTCTCTCCAATTCCCCAAAACATCATTATCTCACACTGCCTCTATCTTTTCCTTTCTTGCCTTCCAACCTTTTCTCTGCCTTTATTTGTCTTCTCTCCCTCCCTTCCTCTCCTTCTACCTATTTCTGCCTCTTTATTCATAACTCTCTCTTCCCCTCTAAGACCCTCAAGTGTTTTACTAGCTGCTATCCTCTCTAATAATGTGTGTAGAGCGTATAAAAGTTTTATTATGGAACATAAAATATGGTTGTCGTGAAGACTGCCAAGAGTACAGGGAGCTGGAACGTGATGAGCTGAACGGGTTGAACCAAGGACATCTTCAGGGGCAGGAAGGAGGAAACTTTCACTTTTCTTACCATTTTCTTAAAGTTCGAAGGCTCCATCTGACAACTGTAGGACGTTGTTACATTATGTATTCATTTACACTGTGTTATATCACATCGAAACAGTAACATGACTTTTTACAAGCTAAGATTATAAAACTGTGTGAACATGAATCTGGTGCATCTAAAGTTTTGTTTCCATGCTGGTGATATGTGCACAGTTGTGTTCAATACCTTCAGAGCATGTCTGAAGAGACTGAGCTTGATTTTCTAAAGTCAAATAAATTCTAGACTAAGTCGTTATCTCAGCTGCGCTTCACGCTGTTTAATTAAATTTGGGATTTCCACTGACTTTCCTTGGGCTGAGATGGTAAACTCGACTCATTCCATTATATTTTTCACTTCATGAAGCAAGCTTGCTGTGAATGCTGAAAGGCTCTGCAAACTCCCAGCACCCACCAAAAAAAAAAAAAAAAAAGAAGAGAAACACAAAACCTTGTTTTCACAATAGTACTTTTCCACAGCGGGATTCACAAAACAGAAGCTAGAATTTAACTGCAGTATGCACCAGTTCATTTGCATCGTATGGCAATTAGCCACCCAGAGGGAAATGATAATTAGTGGTCAAAGCCACCCTCTGAATGTACTGAAAGACAGCGGCCCATAAATGGTGACAGCTGAACATTCATGAGCATCTTATTAGTGGAAAAGGGTTCAGCGCTTCAAATTCATTTCTGTTGTTATGGACTCCGCCAAAACAAAAGAAAAGAAAAAAGATAAATCAATCTTTGGTGATATTAACAGGAAAACAGACACAAATACGCCACAATATGTAAATAAGGGATTTTCTAATTAAACTGTAAAATGGACATGATATAAAAATCAGCAGTTTAATGAGTATTCTGAATTTTATCTTTCAGCTGCAAAGACAAACTGAAACACGTTGTCCATTTCTACCTTCTGGTAAATAATCTCCCATAAAAGATGATGATGATACATGATTGTGTTGACATGGAGAAACTTTCCCTCTAAACTCCTGTTTAACCTCAGTTTGTTAAAGCTGCAGTGTGAGCATGCGCTGGCACGCCTGTCTGCTCATCACTTACCGAATGCAGTTTTTGGTATAAACCACATGCGTTGCAGACATAGCCTCCGTTGGCGTTTTTCCTCCACAGCGACGTCTTGGTGGTCAGACAGTTTGCGCAGAAAACTCCACTACCCCTGCGCCGCTGCGGAGAGAGAGAGGAGCAGAAACGATTAGAGACTTGAAGTAAAGATAAAGAAGCACCGGGTGGATGTCGAGTAACTGAGGGGAAAATAGAGGAAAATAATCCAGAGTATGTAAATTGAATTTTGATTCCCTTTCAACATCCATAGCACTTAAGACAAATTGACTTGTAGTTAAGGTTAAGAGACCAGCGGAAACAAAGAAGAGCTTGGCTTGCTGGCTGACAGATGACCGCTCTCATTTATCATGCCAAACGGGAAACTCAGCTGAAAACGTTTCTCCTCTCTGCTGTGATCTTCCCTCCAAAGAACACAGCCATTTAAAAGTAACCAAAACCCAAACAAACCCGAGACTAAAACCAAATGGGAATCTGACTTTTCAGTGTGTAAGAATTTAGTCAAATGTTACTTGTATGACCCGAAGAGGCTTGCATCGGGCGTCCGTCTTGCAGTACACACTTCCGAGTGCTGCTGTGACGTGCAGCGGGCGCATTACAGCCCAGACTTTGTTTGACTTTTGCTGCGTTGGCCAACGTGTTCTCATATCCACACCTCTGCAGTTCACGGTGCAGTGGTGCATAAAAAAGTAATGTGTGTATGGAGGGGGGGTGGGGATGGAAGGATAGGGGTGAAAAGGCCAATTGTGGAAGCAATGTGCTCCATCACAGTAATGAGCCAATCAAAACGTTTCTCCATCCCATTAAGTCTTTGGCCCAACTCGCCACCTTTATGACCCTGAGAGGACAGCGTACCTCATCTTTCTCCTCCATGACTCTTTCTCCCTCTCTGTAAATGTCTAGCCGATCCCCTTGTCTTCTTTTCCTCCTCTTAAAGTTAAATCTCATCATTTTTCCTTTTCTTCGTCTTCCCCTCGGTTTTCTATTCTTGCGCTCATCCATAAAAGCAGGTAGCTGCGTTTCCAACCGCTGGCAAAGTCATCTAAAGCCTCAGAGCTACAGATGGAGCCACTAGAAGACCTTCCATGGAGCATCTGTTTTGTGCTGCCAGCTAAAACCACAAGAGTCCAGCGAACGCAGCGCTTTTTAGTTTTTTTCTGCAATCTAATGCAATGCAAGAAACACGGCACAATCAAGCACTTTATGTTGCTTTCAGGGAACACACACACACACACACACACACGCACGCACACAGGAGCATGCGTTATTAATGCAAACGGAAAGCAAAACGTGAAGAAGAAGAAGGTGCTGCAGCTGTGAAGAGATGAAGTTGAAATGCAACAGGGTGAAGTTGGGGAATTTCAACGTGAAATGCGAAGCGTGTGGATCGTTTCCAACAGTTAGTGATGTTCAGTCCACCTGATGAATCACAAACGCAACAGGCACACATTTGTTTTCATCTTCAACAAAAAGGAAACGCGTACGTTTGTGTGTTCATCCGGCAAAAATCTTTGTTTCTCACGTTTAATGTGTGTATAATAAAACATCCTGTTTCCAACAATACTGCATGTTATAAACACCTGACTTAATTTTACTAGCGTCTCTGTGGAACACATGTTTTCAGCCATCTGCCATCAGACAGGAGAATGCTTACATGACCGAATCCTCAGTGGCACACTGAGCCAGAGTGAGTGTTTGACTCGGTGTGTGTGTGTGTGTGTGTGTGTGCGTGCGTGCGCGCGCGCACAAACACACCATACGGTAACCACATGTAGAGAGACAGAGCCAGGTGATTGATTGATGTGCGCTTCCTGTGTGTGTCTGTGTATGCGCATGTGTATGTGTCTAGTGTTGCAAGCCAAACAGTGCGTCTGTCATCAGAATTCAGTTTCCCTGCGAGCATCCAAATCACTCACATATGGCCCCACAGCTGCCCCTCACTGCAACACACACACACACACACACACACACACACACACACACACACACACACACACACACACACACACACACACACACACACCTGAAAACATTGGCTTCCACTGGCTAATGAAGGCGAGTTAGATTTGGAAGAGAGGCCACAATCCAAGAAATGTGTGCGTGCTATAGAAACAGTGGCTGGACTTGTGCTACAATGATAGTACAGTGTGTGTGTGTGTGTGTGTGTGTGTGTCTGACGTAGAGGTTCAGGTGTCAGTTACACAGGAAAGTACAGAAATAGACCGCACAGCCACACACAACATTTGGCTTGTGATATCAGACTTCCTCTTCAATCATCACCTGGTTGGCTTGATATTTGTGCCTCTACTGTACACACACACACATACACACACAGCTCAGTGTAAACATGCAGCTGAGAAGTTAGTACTGTAACATGTCTGTCTTAGTATCTCAGTCAACAAAGTTTCTGTGCTGGTGTGTGGAAAGGGTGTATGTTAAGCTGATTTATTACAGATACCTGGCCTCTCCCACTCACCTCAGCCTGCAGAAAAGGGCTGTGGGTAATTAGAGCTCAGACTCTTAATGACATCTATTTATCTGCAGCCTATAATCGTTCAGTCGGCACCACCAACAACGCCCCCCCTGACACTCACACACACATACATACGAACAGACAGCACACACACTGATAAAAAGACATTCAAAACTCAGATGTTCCAATTTAATGCTACGAAAGAAACCTGAAGATTGAAAGTTACTCTACATTTCAAGTTCAGGTGCTTCCAAATGAGTTGGAGAACAATTTGAAACAATTTATCATTTTTGTGTTGAGGATTTTAAGATGGACCAAGAATCATGACAGTGATGTAAAGGTTTAACAACTAAAGAAAGCCCCTTAAGGTAGCAGTAGGTAACTTACTGACCTTATCAGTGTGTTTCTGACTTGTTTAGATGGCACAGTGAACTGTAAATGTCCAGTAGCATCCCAAGGCTGAAGAAACACTTCCACACAATACAGATGAGTTTTACTGTCACTTTACAGTTTGGCTTCATGCAGCACATCAAGTTCTAGCAACTGGATATCAAGACCGGCCATTTTAAACACAAACCGTTGCTGATTTGTCAAAGAAAGGCAAGAGCGCATTGTTTTAGGAGGAAAGGAAGAGAAAGACAGAAGACAAGAGAGCAAAGACTGGACTGGCTTTTATTTGCTCTGGGTTAAGCAAGATAGACGCAGTACTTCTTTAACACAAAAACAATACAGAACAGAGAATGCTTTGTCATTAAACCAACCAGCCACTCTAGCTATGCTACTAAAATCTAGCTAGCCAACTATGAAGCGGTGATCCTGTGAGTGCGTTTTCACTCGATGCCAAAATTTGCAGCATCTGAAGCAGCATCATCCCCAGTGCAAATGCCAACAAATCAGTAAGCTGCCTTCTGTGTTGAGATATTTGCTTTGTGATTCTGTGATTTAGTTGAACATGCTGAATAATCCAATATTACAATGCAACAATCAGGCTGGATAACATGCTCAAAAGGAGTGTGAAGAAACTCAAGCAAGCCTTGTAAGTACTGATGTCAGAATCGTTAGTCTGCTTCTTTAGTTGCCGTTCATCACGACAGGATTTTAAAACCTTAGCTGGTATCCTTTCTGATTTTTTGGTGGTTAATAATGTGTGGGTTTTTTTTTTTTTGTGGTTTCCTTAAGGTACCATGATGAGATTCTTGAGAAGCTGTGAGGTAGTAGGGATAGTAGCATGTTGATCGTGGAAGCAGCTGATCTTGATCTCATGATGTTCATGAAAAACCCAAAGAATAAGGAGTACAACCTACCCAGGTGACGTTTCATATAAAACATTCACTGGTTTAATAGCTTTCACAGTCAGTTGGGTCAGTCTCTGCTCTAACACACAAACAGCTCTGGCTGAAAGCCTTTTTGTCCCTTGTGGTGTTAAATTTAATGCAAGAACGCATAAACGAGGGAACACAACCCGACCAGTGTTGGCTGGTGAAGCCCAGCACTCTAAAAAGAGGCAAATTTCAGCGGTCTTTGTATCAATACTCTGATTTAAAACAGGGTTTTTTTTCCCCTTTTACAAGTTTTTACTTCCTGTTAAATGACCTTCGTGATTGCTATTCTTTTAGATTAAACTGAAATAAGGGTTTCTTTGAGTGGCTTTTTTTTCCCCCAGACTACTTATAAAATGCACTGATAAATAAGTTAATGTAAAATGCTTTTTTTCCAACATCAAACATATGGTTTCACCGCACGGTGGTTGAACACTTCAGCTGTGGCTTTTAGTCAACTTTGAGATTCTCTTGAAGCCATAAATCTACAGATGTTACAACAGCTGTTTACACTGCGTGGTCTTTTGGATCTTCATGGAGGAGCTGCCCGGAACAGATAAGCATCCAAAGGTTTAGATTCTGTTGCAACACTAAGCCTTTCAAATGTATTTCAGCATCTGCCAGCTATGTGTGGTAACATCTTTAGGCTAGAGCGGTGTTGCCCCCTGCACGTGAGCTGCTGCATCTCGGAAGATTTTTATGTCCATTTAAAAAAGAAACTCCCAGGAGCATGTCCACTTTTAAAGATTACGTTTAAGGGGGTTAAAACTTCAAATCCCTTAAGTTGTAACAGCGATTAAACATGGAGAAAATGAAAAAGGAAAAAAAAAAACAGAGAGGCAAAGAAAGACAAAGATAAAGGGACCCCGTGGTCTAAATGAATAAAAAAAGAAAAAGAAAAAGAGAGCTTTTGAAACAAAGTCTTTCGAAATTAAATTACATTTAATTCACTTAAGGAGCAAGTCAGCCTTGCTTTTAACATACAGATGCGTACACACAGACTGACATGCATACACACATACATTTGTACGCAGTGACTTGCATTAAATCAGCAATTATTTAATCAAGCGAGAAGACTAGCTGGAGGAATTAACTGAATTCCATACTGCCAAGACTAATATCCTATACAATGGATCAGACACACACGCAGTCTTACATACAGATACAAAAGGGAAGAAGAAACAGAACCTGAGTAGGAGGGTACGGGGATAATTTCAGATAAAGATTCCCCCTTCTCACACAGACACACTGAAAACATGTGAAACTAATCAAACAGAGCATACAGTATGTGTGTTTGCATGCTAATGCAAATGGCTGCAGAAGTCCACCTATGTGACTTTAAACTCAGTCTACTGAATACATTTAAATAACTTCTAACAGATTCATTGGATTTAAGTTGAAGGATTTCAAGGTGGATGGACTGAAATAAATTCCACTTGCAGGAGAAATTCAAACAAACAACAGAGAACAAGAGGTCAGATTCAACACTATTTCTCAACAATGTAAGGCGATTTGTGACAATAATTATTTTAATCCCTTTGCAGAGCTACAGATTTGCTTTTTGTTTTATCCCTTCCACCAAAGCAGCAATTTAACAGACATTAGGGTGCAACAGCTGCATTTCCATTACAGTTTTTGCAATATAAAAGCGATATCTCCAAGTTTTGACAAACAACAATCCCGATATGCAAGTGTTTCCACTGAACAGCGGATAGCGCATAAGCTTCAGTTTTAATAAAATCTCGTCCAGCTCACGAGATTTTACTAGACTTGCGGCTCATGCAAGGCCGCTACATAGTTTTATTTTTGAGGTTTTCTACTTCCCGAGGAGAATTTGCGACAGCTTTTCAAAGCCTCTCTCCCTCATTTCCTTTTTTAATGCATTGTAAAACTAAAATTTGCTGCTGTTTTGTCCACACCATACCATCTTTCTCTGGAAATGAACAGCTGATGTAAATGCGAAAACTGTTTCCATTACACTTTTGCAATATACTTCCATATTGACATGTCTGAAAAACCAACTCATGAGAGCGTAAAAACTTTTAGTTATATTTGAGATTGTTGTTTTTTTTTCTTTCTTCAAAATAGTGTTTCCATTAGTGGATTTTTATTGTGATAATTAGGTTTATCGCAATTCTAGATGTAATGGAAATGTGGGTAATGCAGGTGACACTCATTGATCATTTTTGAAAGCAGATACTGTAAATATAAGAGCAAGTTGGTCATAAAGACAGAATTTGCTTAATAACAAACACAATGCTCCAGTAAGTAAATGTTCAGTGCAACTATAGACCAGTTTGTTAAAGAATGTCTGACACTAATGTAAAGCAGTCAGAACACTGTAAACTACCCTCAGTAGGAGAAACAAGGCCAAACTCTTGAGGATGTGCTGAGACATAACCGATGTTCAAAGTGAATGACTGGAAAACTGACAAACGGCAGGAACAGACAGATGTATGAGAAGCATCTAGAAGAGAGAATGAAACAGCAGTGGATCAAACTGGAGCAGTACTGGTTCCAATGTTCTTGCCCCTAAGCTTGTGTTACAGCAGATTCCATGCTTAAAAGACATCCCGCTCCTTGCAGTGGAGGTTCGGGATCCTGACGTACCTCAAAGTTCTGGCAAACTTTACTTGCAGGATTACCCTATGTCACCGACTCCCCCCACAAGGTACCACCTCACCTTATTGTCATCTGAACATACGTATGGGAAAAAATGTTATTACGCATAACAAATACAAAGCTATAGTTGCATTTTTAATTCCCTTTAGTTTCAGCTTTTCAAATTGGTTTGCTGATTTCATCGCTTAAAAGTTTTTTCATTAATTTGAACAACAGGCAAATTAACGGGACATTTTTGCTTATCTACATTCACGTATCCATAGAAACGACTCAAAAGCTAATTAAACAGTTTGAAAACTGCAAAAGTCACCGGGAATTGAAAGATTAATTATGAACTTAACCTCTGGGCTGTAGTTGTGGATTGGAGATGCTGGCACAGCACAAGCAAAACGTACAACAAAAGGCTGTATTTACTGTCGAAATGACGGCAACACAGAGGCATGGAAGAAATGTATGGAAGTAAACCTCCAAAAATGCTTTGCCCTCATGCCACTGAAAATAAACAAATTTTTCTTTCAGCAGTTAATGCACATTTGAACAAATAACGATAACACTGTAGAAATGTGATAGGCTGCACCTTTATGTAAACTAGCATTAAGAAGAGAGAATAATAGGAGCCTCTGGTAAGAAATTTAGGAGATTTTTTACCAATTTGTTTAAAAATGTTACAACATCTTAATTATTTCAACAATTAACCAATTCTTGATTGTTACTATAGTAGCGGATAGGAACCTGCAGCAATCCTACAAAAGTTTGCTTCAGCAGGCCTCAGATTTCCCAGCTTAATCCACATTATCTCGACTTTTTAAAGACTGCGGTGTAAGACGTTATAGCAAATCAAATTTCAGGATGGAATCCTCAGCTGTGAGGCTGTTATAAGAGGCTGGCAACAGGGGGAAAATTGTGGAGTAGAATCCATCCTCAGAAATTAGGTATGCAGAGTGAGCAGAGCAGCAGCAGCAGCAGCAGCAGTGGAGTATAAAGATGCTGGATTTGTAATCATTTACTGCAATAACACCAGCAAGGGCATTCCCTGCTCTGAATAAACACATTACATATGGCATGATAACAGCGTTTGAGGAAACACACCTGGCTCTGAAGAAAAAAAGTTTACTTTAAACTACTTTAGCTCCTGAGTCAGGGTGGTATTTCGAGGTCAGCTTAAATGGTCAAACTTATTATCAGCTATCATAAACCTGACCAGATGAGCCAGACTTGCAACAAGAGAATCAGTTTCACCCCTGCCAAGAAGATCAGGTGTAACAACCCCTTTATCCCTGCAGCCTTAGGCCTGTACGTGATGGTATAAGCGGAAGGAATGTGATCGCTTGTCATTGATTCGTGTTGGAGGCCTTGGAGACCGCGATAATGATGATGATGGTAATTTGTCTAACGGTGGTGGCCTGAAACTCTTAATAGGGACTATCAGTTTTTATACTCCTTTGTCTCTCTATATGAGCAAGATATGGCAGAACCAACAGTCTATGAAGCAATGGCAGAGGTTGATGCGCAAGTGCATGTGGAATACACTTGGTTTATATAAATGCGCTGGTCAAATTAAACAACGATTCATTTGCTGGACAAGATGCATCTTATTCTGTGTTTCTTTATTTACATCTGTGTTTTCAGACGTGTAATTTTAGAAGAACTGGAACTTAATGAGAAATAGAGAAGCTACAGAAAACACCAGAACAGGATGACATCATTGTAACATGCACACATCTCCACTTCACACACAAGAAGAGCGAGGTCAATGTCTTTGTCCTTTCTTTCCTATACAAGCACACACACACACACACACACACACACACACACACACACACACACAGATATAGGCCGCAGTGTGTGGCCCACTTCCCCCCTTTTCTTCCTTTCACTCTTTGTGATTACTCTTTTCTGGCCCACTTTTTTCCCCTCTGCCATTCTTTTCATGCTTCCTGTGTTTAGTTCATACAGTAGTTGCTACCTTTTGTTGCACAGCAGTGACGGTCTCAGTATCTGTGTGACTTGGAGCACAAACACAGACTGGCCTACACTTAAGCAGAATCCAATTTTTTAGTCATCTAATTTTGATAAACGATTGCAGACGCATGGACTTCACAGTTATGCTTTGTGAGGATAAGCCAGATAACAAGTAAACAATGGCCAGGGGGCTGCAGGGAGTGCAGGTGAAGCATCAGCAGAGAAAAAAGAAGGGAAACTATTCCACACTGATCTAATTTTGATCAACAGCATGCAGACCTGGAGTCTTTGGGCCCGGAGATCACAGCTGGGGTGTTTGTGAGCTATGTTCCGCGCCGATGTGCATGTGGGTATCTGTTTTCTTTGTGTTTGGATCTACTGATATCCAGAAATGTGAGCTAGTTTTTTATCAAACAAGTCATTTTTATAAAGCTTAAATGTATCATTTTGATAAGATTAGATATACTGAGTATTTTCTTCCTTTTGCAATTGAATAAAAATCCATCTGAGACTTAAGTTTTTGCAACAATGTTACACACTCCATTATTCAGGGCTAGACATCACTCTTTAATCTCTTCTTAACCAGATAAACCAAACAATCCCTTTAAAAAGAATGAAAATTCTCATGGTGATTTCTGACTAATATTACAACTTGTGACGAAAAATCCGAAGGGGGCAGGCTTTTTTTTTTCCCCTCTGTTTCCAGGTGATGCATATTCTTCATTAAAAAAGCTACATGTGCATTTCCAGGGTTCAAAGTGATTTTCCTTATCTAAAATTACATTTCCTTTCTTGAGAGTCTAGAAAGTAGTGACCCACTTCACGCTGACCAATAAAGCACCGTGTCAGTGTGCATTTCATAAGAATATATAGGAATGCTTGCACAAGAGTGTGTGTTTATGCATGGCAGAGGAAGAGAGCATGTGTCATCATGGGAAGGCCCTGTAGGTTGAAATTAAAACACGAAGCTGCATCACACACACGCACACAGACACAGACACACACACACACACACACACACACACACACACACACACACACACACACACACACACACACACACACACACACACACACACACACACACACACACACACAAGTGCATAATCTAGTGTGGAAACCAGGACACTGAAACCTTAACTCATCCCACTGCCCAAGGAAGAGAAAGCAAGAGGGAGAAGGATACAAAGAGGGAAGAGTAAAAGTTATTATGATGTGCATCCTTAATACCCGCGGTATATCCAGTGGTATTAAGTGTCTTATTAACTGTCTTTAACTCCATTTCGCTGTTTATCTGAGAATGGGTCAGTGGGCCGATTCCCACACAACAGAGACCCATCTGGCCCATTCAAATAATCTAACTCAGTCATGTATAACAAAATGATACGTGGAGTCATGAAAGTCTGATCAAATGTAGGACGGTCAGCTGAACCGTAACCAAACACACTAAACTCTGTCATCTCATTAGGATTAGAAAATTTATGAATGGTTGAAGGCTCATCTGCTGTGTTTCAAGGAGAACCCTCCTAAATTTGGATGATGCCATCAGTGTTCATCTCAAACTGGTTGAGTGGGGTAGAAAATTGGTATCGTTGCATGGACAAGGAGACAATCATTAAGATTTTAAGACAATTTAAGAATAATACATGTAATACACATGGACAGGAAGCTGACAGGGATAACTGGAAACCCATTCAAATGTGGATTTTTTTTTTTTTTTTTTTGCTTTGATACCTCTGCCACATCCTGAGAAAGATGTGAGGACCATATTTGCCATACATTCACAATTTTGGTGGGGTGGTGCTCAAATTTCTTGCAGAAAAGCTGCTAACAGCTTAACCTTCCCCAATACATAATTTTTCACTGGGGATGATAGCTGTGATGGTGATTTTGTGTTGTTTTTACCAAATTATGCACCCCTCTGCAAACATATGCAGACACTCACACACACACGCAAGTCATTCATACATATTAATTGCCAGACGACCTTGGACAGACAAGATGTCTCGAACTGGGGAGAGCATGAAAGATAAAGAAAAGAGTGACACAGAATCCAGGTTTAGATAGAGAGACTTTATCTTCCCAATTAGCCTGGTCGGAAAGAGTGAAAATGGGAGGACAGGAAGAGGAAAAGGTGAGGATGGAGTGAACTGTTGAAAAGGGAAGAAACTTTTCACATCATTGCCGTTTTTATTACTGTTAATTCCCAAGCAATAAGATGTCCTTCATGAGAACACTCGCCAACCAGTCTTCCTACTAATCGCCCTGTTGAACTGTCTGCGTGTCAACACACCTGCCTCTTCGTTTCTCTGTGCGCTGTCAATAGGTATTGGCAGAAATGGGAAATGCACCATTTCTGGCCGCAGGGTGAACGAGAAAAAAAAAAAGAAAAAAAAGAGGGGAGGAGGGGAAAGGGAAGCAAGATGAGGCTGGACGGTCGTCACTGAAGTGGAACATTTTTCGAGCTTCTCCCGGGCTCAGTCCGACGGCAAATTGGGGATTTTTTTTTTTCCCCTGCTGTATACGAGCATGTTTACGTGTGTGTCAGAGGTCATGGTGGTAGGAAATGAGCAACGCCGAGTGGGCGCAAGGTTCAAGGTGAACAATGAGCAGAGGAAGACACCAAGAAACACACATGCAGAGAGCAGGATTCCCTCCCATTCGGTTCAGACTTCAGGCTTGGCAGCATAAGTGAAGGAGCTGAGATAGAAGACGAGCAACAAAGCAGTGATTCATCTGAATAAAACCACAGCACAGCTTAAACATAGTGGCTTCCCACGAAAAACATCAATAATGTACAAACGATGGAGTGCAATCACTCCGTCCGTCAGTGTGTTCATCTTTGGAGTGAGGAAATGTCTGATCGTTTTTTGGTTTGTTTGTTTGTTTGTTTTTCCTCACTGAGTGTGTTTAACTTCTTCTGCTGAAATACCCTCATTTCAAGATGGGTTCCTAAAGTCCCCATTTTTAGTCTATTCAGACATTGTTCTCTGCATCTCAGTCTCCCCTCTGACAGCTCCATCTCAACCTATCCACATAGTTGGTTTTTCTTCCTGTTTTTAACCGTATTTACACAGTCATGGAAGCAATTCATGCCGAGAGTACTTGTGCCCGTCATAAAGAGTGCCTCAAATTAATGACACACTGTGACCTTTAAGCATCATTACTCCGGAGCTGACAGCACTGTAGCACTTCTTTGAGCGAATCTCGATATGAGGCAACTGTCAGCAACCCTCCAACATAATTCATGGTGCTGTTGACTGTACGCTGACATTGTCCCTCAGCAGTATTGATAATGGAGAAATCAGTTTGCTGAATGCTTTATGTGATGCATTAGACTTCAGATACAAAGGGTGTATGCGATGCTCCGGGTGAGGCTGCATTATTATTTATGGGGAGGGACTTTGAGCTGTTGATACGTGTGCGCTTGTTACTGAGAGAAAGATACCAGCTGTTATGAAATGTTCCCAGTGCCAGCAAAAAGACGCACACGGAAAAAGAGAACACACCATGTCTAATTAGTTGACATTGCTCCCATGTGGAAGCTGCTAATTTAAAATTGGCTTTATACTCTCCATTTAAATAAAGTTGCTTTAAGCTTGATCGGTGATCCTTGTTTCTTGTCATCAACAAGTAAGCAGGAAGAAAACTGTTTGGTGTATCATCAGGACTGTGTGTGAAGGGGGAAGGGTCTTGTTATAGAGCAAACAGCTCTGTGAAGCGATAACGGCTTGAGATATCTTTACATGAATGTTAATGTGAGCATGCTCCGAGGCCCCGTTAGCAACTGGCATTAACATGCGTCCTGGGTGATGCAGTCACCTGTGAACATCTCTTTGTATGATATTAGTATGCATCTCCGTTTGCATCTGGAGGGACTAGTATGCATCTCTGTTTGCATCTGGAGGGACTATTTGTGCTCAGATCTTACTTCTACACTCTGCATGCAAACAAACGATGCAACCTTGATGGGTTTTTTTTTTTTTTTTTATTTCCAAAGACCAACTGAATGTGTCCTGCATACCCACAATTCACTGCAGCACCTCAGACCTGAAGCCAATGCTGAACCTAAAGTTGCCACCCAGACCCATCTTTAAGAACTGGTGAACATTCAGGACTTTGATATTCATGATAGCTACAGATTGTACGATCTGTGTTGATCATTTTGTATCGAAAACAGCTTTGGAGTTTTCAGATTTGCAGAATTCATGTATTTTCCACGGGCTGACTTGTTGTTTTAATCTTCAAATGCGTGCTCCAGTGAACGCTTTGGGCTTCCTAAAAGGTTCTGCTTTGAAAACTTTCATTAAAAGAAACAAAATATTGAGTCTGAAGAAAATTTAGGGTGTCATCAAAATTCAAAGGATTTTTTGTCATAAAATCACAAATTTTTACAAATTTTTGTAAAAACAAACAAACAAAAAAACCCAACAAACAAAAACATCTGAAACATTTTCCCTCATACTGAAATGTTTACCAGCTTGTTGAAGGCGGAGGTCAAAAAGGTTTAAATCCGTGTTCCTCTGGGCACCATGAATGCCTGGAGCAAATTTCTCACTAATCTTTCAAACAGCTACAGTCAGTCCAGCCTGTCTCGGCATCGTTTGGACACTGTATGGAACAGGATATGGATTTCTTCATATCTGTAGTGTATATTTTAATGTCTAACTGAGTGCAGATCTCTGTGTTTGTTCTTGTCACTGCCGAGGCTCCAGTGATGCTAAGTGGTGCCACAAGCTTAGGGCCCATTTGACATTTTCCACCTAGACAGGGCCTCAGGGCGGAGTTAGAGACTGAAACATCAATATCTGAATTACTCTAACTCTTTCTCCAGCCCTTCCTCGCTTCATCCCCCCCCTCTTTCTCAAAGCCCTTTTGCTCCTCTGGAGCCACGCACATGTGCAAGAGAAAAAAAGGATGCATGCACACACACACACACACACACACACACACACACACACACACACACAACACTTAGGCTATGCTCGACTTGTCAAGAGGAACGGGACAGATCAGCTATCCTCCAAGTAGTGTGTGTGCATTTGTGTGTGTGTAATCGATGTCTCATCTTTGTTCCATTTGCTCCAGACAGCAGCACGTATGATAACCCTCATGTTATCAGACAGACAGGCAGAGAAATGGTTGCTTAGGGAACATCACCTGACACCCCATTTGTTGAGAGATATTCATACTGTGATTCACACTGCCCTCCATCTGTTGAGAGAACAGCATCAGGACATGGAAGTAACCTGTCTGGCAGTAAAAATTAGGCATCGCTTCATGAGGCCTAATTGAAATTCTCAAAAACCCTCTCGCACATGTGTCGGAGCCTGGAGGAAACAGCTAGATCTATCGCTGAGTTTCAAATCTGCCTTTGAATCAAACTGGGATCTGCCACATGTAAAGGCAGCCAGCTGACTCCACATCATGTCCAGAGATATATTCAGCCTCAGCTTAACTGATCTATAAAACATGACACTACTGAATACTCGGGTTGTGACGATATGCTTTCGTCCCGATTCTGATTTTTTTTGGGTGCCAATTCGATTCGATTCTTAAGATTCTTCAATCTTGTTGATTTTTGTAGACTAAAAACAAACAAAAAAAATGTACAAAACATTTTTTGATAGTAATTTTTCTTAATTTCAATGAGAAAAAACAACACAGTAGCTGGACAATCATATTGCTGCTATAATGCCCACGAAGAAAATTAAAAAGATCACTAAACAACAAAAATGACAAAAAATTATAATGGATTTTTAATTTTTTGAAAAAAAAAAAAGGCGATTTAAAGAACGCAAACTCAAATTTTAGGTTTAGGTGATAAAAAAAAACTGTCGTTCACATGTCTGATGAGGATTCAACACTGTCGAAAGCCCAGAAAACTTGAAATACCACAATAGGACCCCTTTAAATTTTATTATAACAGAACTAAATAAAAGTTGAACGTGTGCAGAGAGACCTGAAATCAGTTCCTCTACACAGATTTTGGAAAGGAGTCTTATTTAAGCAAAAAAGTGGAAACTTGTGTTAAACCACAACCTGTTTGAATAAAACACTTCAGTCTGTTGTGGTTCGAACCAAAAGTTGCCCATCAGACCGTAAAACTTGTTTTGTGATCCAGCAGACGGCACTTTACCATCCTAATGTGTGGCGTTGTAGTTTCTCAGTGATGTCGTTCATATGAGTCACATAAGAAATCTTATGAGAAATAAAAAAGCCAAACTGTCAGCTTGAAAGAAAGCAGTTGATTTATGACAACAAATATGCAGACTCACCTGCTAGCTGTACAAGTGAAGCAGACGTGTCACTGCGTACAAAAGTCATCATTATCTGACTGCCTGCTGTTCAGCACAATCAGCCACAGAACTGTCAATATTATTTTAAAAAATTAAAGAAAGGTGAAAGGAGAAAGAAAGAGAGAAGATCTGGGGAACTTTGGACAGAACTGTGTGTAGTTATTAAATAACCTGGGTCATGGTAACCTTAAATGCTTCAGATAACAAAAAGACTTCTTTTTTGGTTATTGAAGAGGGGGGACCTACAGTCTGAAAGGATTATTAAAGCAACTAAGCAGTCTATCTGCATGCTATTCAAAAATTCTAGATTGCGACTGAGCTGCGGCAAAGATGTACCAAGAGACGGGGAAGAAGCCACAGTCCAAGAAGTTCACTTTATTTTTTTCTAAAGTGCACATAAAAGTGTCTTATTCTTCATTTATGCACTGAAATACATTTCCAGCAGTGTGAATCTGCATGGACACATGTAACAAAAGTATGAAATGATAGTTATATAAATGAGCCCTAAATCAGAATAAACTAAATTGTGGTTTTCAATAAAGGGAAAAACTTTCATTTAAGATGAAAAACAACTCTTAAAGAAAAAATGTCAACTTATATCAGTCATATTCATGGTTTTTTTTTTTTTGCCAGTTTGATAAAGGTTTAAATAAGTAGGAAGTGTTGCAAGTTTGTTGAATCATATTGTCCAGTTTTAAAATTGCAATGAAGACATTTGAAAGCCCACAAGGTTATGTTGCTGCATCACTTCTACTATATGAACCCAAAAAAAAAAATAACTATAGAAGAAGTTTGGTCTTTGCATGTGTGCAAGAATGGTTGTTAACTCAAAAATGTGATGGTGAAATCCTTGTAAGAGGCGGAGTGCTTGAAAGGAACTACAAAGGAGATTGGTTTTTTTTTGTTTTGTTTTTATGTCGGGGAGAGAAACAACTGGGTTACTCAAGGACGAAGAATCCAAATTTTTCTCTATCTGTACTTGTGTGCCACCCCTGCACAAAGCAATCTGTTTGAGAAGGAGATGGAGGAACAGAGAGAAGAAGAACATAAAGGAAATGTGGGGAGAAACATGTGGAAAACGAGTGAGCAAATTACTACTGGTGAACAAGATTTTGTACTAACAGCTTGATATTACCCTCCAAACCCATGCGCGCGCGCGCGCGCGCGCGCACACACACACACACACACGCACACACACACACACACACACACACACACACACACACACACACACACACACACACAAACCATCATTCATCCTGATACTGCCTGAGGGCTGACTTATTCTTCTCACACTGCTACATGGACTCTCATAATGAGACACACAAGCTGGAAGGCTCACTAAAGACACCTACAGCTTTGCAAATACCAAGACATTCAAAGTGATAGTTAGCATGTAGTCATTACCGAGAGGAAGAAAGAAAGAGGGGGAGATGGGTAGAGAGAGAGAGAGAGAGGGAGGGGGGGGGGGGGGGGGGGGGGGGGTGACAATAAAATCACAGAATGCCACAGCGAAGAGGAGATCCATGGCACATATTTCCCTCTTCCTTTTATATTTTCATTTCATCTCCAGCGATATCCATCCTCGCATCTCTTCACAGCAACAAAATAAATCCAAATCAAAAGAGAACCTCGGTTGGAGAACAGCAAACATTACAGGGTCGAGAGTTCCTGATTATTTCCAACAGTAGCTGTGACACAGAAATCCAACACACACACACACACACACACACACACACACACACACACACACACACACACACACACACACACACACATAAACACAAATAAAATGCTGCTTTATAACTGTGTATAGTAAGCAGCTGCCCCCTCAAGGTAACTCATTAGGCTACATATGGATTTATACAGTATTTTTGAGGGACGATTTCCTGGAAAAGGCTCTTTTTTTTACCCTCTTACTGTGTAATGTGTCAGTACCAGTAAGTACAGTGGTGGGGGGAAAAAAAAAACAACCTGATAGAAACTGAAGCGAACTACTTGAAAGTGCTGTGTGACAGCTAATTAGTCATTACAATCTGTTTTTCATGCTGAAGACGACCACAAAGAGCGTCTTCGAAAAGTCAGAAAAGTAGGAGCTGTGGATCTGTCGGTGCTGCTTGTAGGCAGATATCAGCAGGTACTTATTAAACCTGAGATTAAAGGATAATGAAAGGGTGAAAATATTGCACTTCCTCAGAATTCATCCGAGATTGGAGCATTGTTGAACAATAAGATATTTAGAAAATAAACAGTTTCATTGATTTGTTAACAGGTCAGTTGTACAAAATATTACTACTGCTTTTACAAAAAGAGAAATGAATTGGAGATAAGAATAATGCTGCTTCTGTTTGGATGTTTTTCTGTTTAACTGCAGTTTTAATATTATCCTGAATATGCTGTTTTTGCCTCTTTTTCAGGTCTTGATAAGCCATAAATGAATATTAAAATTATTTATGTACCATATTATTTTATATTTACTGCCAACTTTTGTAAAGGTTGTTGGTTTAGGTGACAAACAAAACGTTTAGGTATCAATCAACTTATTATTACATCAGGCTTAGTTAAATTAAGCCTTTAAAGCAAGAGCTAAGCACACACACAGAAAAAAACCTGAAATTAAAACTAAAATTAAAGCCTTTAAAAGGGGGGGAGAGGGTGAACGCTAAATATTATATGAGGCTGCTTTTTTTTTTAAATTGACTTTTTAAAATTTTATATCTTTTTTTTAATGATTTTTGGGATTTAAAATTGGCTCAAAACGCCACCTGATGGTTCAAACAGGTACATTTATTTTTCTTCACATTCAATCCTGTGAAGAAAGCTACTGTTTGGGTCTTCTATAGCAAATTCATAATAAATAGTCTAGTTAAGGAAAACCAGAGCATACAGACCATAGGTGAATAAATATACATTTAAAAACAAAGAAATCCAAATATGGGTACCTGTTGTGTGATATGAACACCCATAAGTCTTGCTTCTTTAGAGACTATTTTTAATAAAAATAAGCCAGTAGGTTTTACAATGTTCACTATGTCCTTCCTACTGTCCGGTCATTATAACATGTGCTGCAAAAATGATTCACTAAAACAGACAAATACTGACAAACTGCTTTAAAATCTACATTTAACAGCGGACAAACTGATAGCATACAGAAAGACAAATAGGAATTATGTTCATACATTGATTTAAGCCTTTACTGGGTGAATGAGCGTGTTTTTACACTTCACTGGAGATACAAAACACCGTTAACACGCTAGTCCATGAAATCATAGAACCACAAAGTTCTCCAAACCAATCATCAAATATCAGGCAACATCCCGGCTGCTGCACTGACACTGGTCTTCGGTATAATTAGTGGGGAAAAAAACACATTAGTAATGACCACTGACTACAGTAGAACTTATTTTAGGAAAAAAGTACTGAAACTTGAAAGGCTCGCTATATCTTCCATTAATATAACAACACTCTTTTCTTTGGTTGAAAATGTTTCTACGTGTCCATATACGGATGACAGGACTGACAGGAAGGCAGTCACACTGATGATTATTTTATAAGATCACTGTTTCATTTGTCAGGGATTTGTGATCCCTCTCGCAGGTTTGGGCCTACATGGTTATATTGGCCAAGTTAACAGAACGTTAAATTAGTTTTTGTTTTTTTTTTTTCTTTTTGAAAAATAAAGATTGTAAAGAAATTTGTGAGAATTTGTCTCTTTTCCTGTCAGCATTGTGGGCATTTCTATGTGCACCGCTGTAGCATGTCTGCAGAACTTTACAGGAAAAATATTAAATAAAACAGTTTAAGGCTGAAATCAACAAGCTAACAAGAGGTGGAAAGTTAGCGTTATCAGCATAATGATGGTACAACAGTGTCTTAAAAGTACTATGATCACTTTTTTTTCCAAGAACAGCATTAATTCATGCACACAATGAGTGCTCCTCCTTCAATGAAACCAACTTTGACAGAGAAATCTGACGGACGACAGCAGCCTATTCATCCTGAATTCGCCAACCAATTATTTAAAAGACACTAACATATAGCAGAGGAATAACTGGCAGGAGCTGAACATCCTGGACGCAGATGGAGTAAAGAGTCTGTAAATATGCATTAGAGCCAGATACACTGCACAAAACTGTCTTGTGGAAGTGAATGGAGCTTGCAAACGTGTGTCCCTATGTAAGCAACTATGTCCATATGATTTCTCTCCATCAGCTTGGAAATAAAGTGTTCGGACCAAGACAGGAAGCAACGCACATTCCCATTCCCATGAATCAACTCGTACTCCGGCACGCACACACATACACGGTGAGCAACAATGTTATGACAACAACTCTGCTTTTTACAGCCCACTGTAGCTGCACATCTGGATAGCATCAGGATGTGGAGGCACAGATAAAGACACACACACACACACACACACACACACACACACACACACACACACACACACACACACACACACACACACAGCAGATGATGTCAAAAAAAGAGAAATGGCTCAAAGGAGAGGGTGCACACACTGCCCAAAAAAAAAAAAAAAAAAAAAAAAAAAAAAAGGCTTGTTGCCGTTCCCCTCCTGCTTCCTCCTCCCGGTATTATCCCTCTTTCCATCTATTTTTCTCCTGTTCTCCCTCTCTTTCCCTCCTTCTGTTCTCGTTGTCTCTCCTCTAATCCGATACGACAGAGACACAGAACACAAATCTCCCCGTTGGCAGAGGAAGCACAGCGAGTTTCAAGTCTGAGAGAGGGGAGAAAGAGGGGGAGAGAAAGAAAAAGATTGACTGTTGAACACTAGTTGAAGTGATTTATGAGGTTGGAATCTGTGCTGGAACATATGTAGACACTCCTTGTCTTTGGTTAGATCTTTTTAGGATACACACACAGACACAAAGATCACACTCTTTAGCCAAACTGTCTGGCGAGTTGTAGGTTGGTAAAGGCGTACAGTAGAAAAAAATATTTTATGTAGTCACACACTACATTCACTCTAAGTAATTACACATAAACTGTACCCTACATAAGCTGCACATTCACACAGCCATGCAAACACACAAACATGTCCACATTAAGCTGACAGGCTTCAAAAGTTACACATTCAGGTGCTCTGGAGAACTGTTTCTCTTCTATATGTTCAGTAGAAGTCCAACAACTTTAGCTTGAAAAACATCCAAAGTGTTTGGATTGACCAATGAAATTAATCAAGACAAAACACCACTCGTGTTACTAAGTTAACTCCTTCAGCGTTTAGTTGGTCTTCAATGTTAAATGCTGTGAAACAGCCGTCAGAAGGCTTCCACATGTTTACAAATTACTTCTAAAAACATGACGGTGTGGTTAAAAAACCCAAAAGACAAACGTGGCTCTGTCTTGACTTACAATATAGAAACAATTCTTACAGCTCGTACTGTTCAGCTCTGGGCCTCAAGGGCAACAATGCTGCAGGTTTTTCATGTCTCCCTGCCCCTAATTAATCAGTCATTGTGCAGAACCTCATAGGCTGTTTGATCCATTTAATGAAAGCCAAGTTTGTTAGAGCAGAAATGCATCAAAAACCTGCAGGACAGCGAGCCCTCGAAGACAGACTTTGGACACCCCTGCATTAATACCGCTACAAGTCAACAAATATCTAAATGATGAAGAAAAAAAAACCCCAAAATAAATAAGGTCCATACTGTTTAAAGCTGGAATAGACGCTGGAAGATTGTTGTATTTTGAGGTGTTTGTTTGAAAGCAGGAACAATTATGCCAGCTTCACAACGGGAACATGGCATGGAAGTTGTGTGCACCTTGCTGAACAGCAGTTGGTTTGTTCCCATCCTGGTGACCTTTCTGCTGTGGCGCTGCTGCAGCTTCGCAACTGCCTGTAAAGCCATTTTTTAACACAGCAAGCTGCACAAAATGATCAGAAATACAGTTTTGTACAGTCTAAAGTCAAAACATGATGGCTGCCAAGCTGTTCCTGAAGAACTGTTACATTCAATTTACCTGATGATGACTAAAGATGATTATCCCGAATCAGCACCAGGACAGGTAAACTGTGTTTATAATGAACGTTAACATATTGCCTGTCCACTGAAAATAAGATGTTATTGTTGGAGATGTGAAGTCAACATGATGACAAACAGTAAATATTGCATTGGAGCTTCTTTTCATTACCTGAATGAACTTGTCAACAGTCAACATGGTCAGGTTAGCTGCTGCTATCAAAATCATGCTTAAACTAGCTCAGCGGTTTGCCCCAGTAAGTGTCATCGATGTCCTGACCTGCCTGTGCCTCTGAGTGTAGGATAGTGAGGTCAGAGACCAGGAATTAGTAATTAGTCAGTAATTAGTTAGTAATTAATGTCAACAAATTAAAGTATCATTTTGTTATTGCCAAAATGACAATAACAAACAACCTCATTTTATGCTTATATTCTCTCCAAAAGAGAAAATATCAATTTCACCACGGCAATATTATAAATCTTTAAAAAGACGAGTTTATTGCAGACACGCTGCCTCAAAGGAAGATGTTCATATTAAAGGTGGAAAAACAACACAAAGATGGGGGAGCGTCCAAGTATACAGTTGATTTTTGGAAATAAAAATGAAGGATTATTAGTCTTCGCCTAATAGATGTATCAGGTATTTTGCTTTCAAATTAATGGATCCTGTAATGTATCTTTCCTCTTTACATTCCCTGTCAGGCCTTCTCCCTGATTCCCATTGTAATCATTCAAACCTCATTACACTGATCCTTTAATTTTATTTGTCACTAAATAAAAAGTGTACATATACAAATACACGTCGCCACCCAACGAAACACATACACACCTAGAGACAGATACAAATGCCATTTAATCAACCAGTATAAATAAATAAAAACTTTGTATTTCCCATAAGTCCATCTGGTCCCCTGCTTCTCATCACACCCACAGCTTTCATCTGCTGGTCAATAAAGCTTGCACACACACCCGCATACACACACTCTCAGGGAAAGGCACGGATGACCACACACGTTGGAGGGTGAATCTAAATGTAGATTAGTTCAGTCTGCTAGAACCACTTGCGGCAAGAAGGAACCTTTATCGAGCAAATCTATTTGTTTTCTGTTGTTTCACTTACTGCAGTTTGACCATCCTATCAATCGGTTTAACAAAATGCTATCGACAAGCGTTTCTTTGCTTTAATTTCACAGTACGGCACTTTTTCGTTCAAATTTGACTACAGTTCAGATCCAGTGGTTCACTTAACACACTAACGTCAGAGAGGAAAGAAATGAAAATAGAACGAAACTTTGAGGATCGCATAAACGCAAGCCAAGGGGGTGGTTAAAAATAAATAAATAAAATCATCCTTCATACATTCATTTGTTGATTCTTTGATGGATTTTACCTTCCCAGCCTCCAGCCATCTGTTATTTTTCCCTTATGGTTAGGAACAGAATAGGATTATTTGAAGTCTGATGCAACCCAGAGCATTGAGTGTAAAATGTGTGTGTGTCGAAGTCACCTGTATTTTTACTTCTCTGCTAGACTAAACCCATGGTGGTGGTTAACCAAAAGCAGACGTCGTGTCAGGGCTGCTGGTCTTTTTCAGATCTGCTCCACACTTTGGGATCTAGATGAAACTTATTGCTCCTTTTACTGCAGTTACGAGTAATGAAAGGTCGCAGGGACTAAACTCTGAAACTGAAGTCACACACAGTCTTGTCTGCATTTCTACCAAATTTGATGAAATTTACAGAGGAGAGAAATTACTTTCACCATTGATTTTGATGAAAATCTCCTATTCTGGCCATGGACAACATAATCATAACATGTGATCCTCAAGCAGTTTTTAGCCTTTATGCCTGTAAAATTTGAATACATTAGTTTTCCTTAAAATATTCACATATTCAACTATTTCCCTTTGGCCATAATAAAATATTTTGGATTCTGGATGCTTAGTCATGACTGTTTATTGTTAGTTTTAAACTCAGCGTTTATATTCCTTTGATGGCATTTCCGAACCAGTAGGGGTGACAGAGGGGAAGTGAAAAATGCACTCTGCTTTGATGGTCTTTATGTTACTAGACAAGGCAAGTTTATTTGTACATTTCATTTCATGTATTAACAAAACAACAACAAAAAAAAAGAATTCAAAGTGCTTTCCATAATATATATATATATATATATATATATATATATATATATATATATATATATATATATATATAAAAATAAAAAAAAGCCTGGTGTAATTTAACCCATATGACATTTTCTTAAACTGAGTCCAATAATTTTGATAGCTAAAGCTAGACCATGGGGCTTGACCCTAAACGTAGACGAGAAGCGTAATTGGGCAAATTGAAACAGAATTTGATTAAATATTGATGTTTCTTCTCATGAACTATAGGTACTCTATTCTTCTATCATATTCCAATATCCTACAAACAAACACAGTCAGTAAATGTTTATTTACTGGAGGTTTGTTGCTGCAATTCTTGCTTGTTTTTCAATGTTCACAGCAACATAGTTAACATAATATTAGTCATTTCTATCGCAAACTCAGCAGAACAAGCTGGTCCTTCAGTGCCCTTTATAAAACCACATTGGGAAACGACTAATGGTTTAATTGTCAGATTACAGTCTTATTTGTTCTATATGTTTGTGATACCTGAAGGCTCTTCACATCCAGTGAATTTATTTGAATTTGGAAGAAAAGATTCAAACTTCGGGCCTCATACTAATTTTGCATTCTTTTATGTAATTGTTTTAAATGAACATGATGGATGTAACTTTGCCATAAATTCAAAGCCCATACTATACGATGGCATGTATGATTAAAATGAGCAGAAAGGTATTAATCCATAGCCGGAAAATCTGTATATTTGACATTCCAATGGCTTCCATAATGATGAGTGAATTTGAAAAATTCCTTCAATTACTTTTACCAAACGCATATCTACAAAAGACACCCGCACAAAGCCAAACCCCCATCCCCGCTCTGAATGAATCGTTCCTTGTCTCTGAGCTGATGGAGCGATAAAGTTGGTTTAAACAGCCGTAGACACACCGGCACACACTGTTAAGGCAGGAACATGTGTTTTACATCAAGAGCTCCCAGCTATACAAGAGCTAATGTTACCAACTGTGTGTGCATGCGCGTCCATGTGTCAGAACAGGGGTGCAACATGTCTTTGCAATCTTCTATCAGTTTTTAATCTCCCTTCGGCAGAAAAGGGGAGACAGAAAGAGGGAGAAGCACTCAGCGAGAGAAAGTGATAACCACAGAGCGAAGAAGAAGGGGGTAGGGGGGGGCAAATTTATCCCCAATCTCTCGATCCTCCCATTATTCATTCTGTTTTGCAAGGCTCTTTGGCTTTTTCCTTGCCTCAGGCGGAGAGCAAGAAAACGAGCAGGATTTGCCTACTTTGGTTTACATGTGTATATATGTGTGTGTGTGTGTCTGTAAGGGTGTTTATGTGCAATTTAATTCTTATTGTCTGAAAACTGTGGGAGTCGACGACTTTAATTTTGGCTTCTTGACTTAGAAGGCTGTGTTGCAGGCAGAAATGTCAGACTTCATTCCTCACTTGGAGCTTTCAAACTACTCAACAGTTATTATTTAGCTTGGAGTGGTTACTTGTTGAGTTTGTTTAGGCCGTCCACGGTGTTGCTGCTGCCCAATTTGCAAAGCTGGAGCCTCTGTAATGTCCAGGAAATATCGAGTGGATGCAAACATGGAAGCCCTGTAATAACTCCTCCGCCCATGAACTCCCTGTGCTGGCTTGGTTGGAAACTGAAACTGGATCTCAATCAAAATCTTATCACTGGATTCTTTTGTCAAATAAATGTCTGCAGAAGTGTTTAACTCTTCCATTTTGACAAGAACAGAGGAGGTGAAAGTGAAATCTTCATTACTTACATTCCAGTGCTAAATACATTAGAGACTGTCCAATAACACTAAATTACTGAAAGTGTTTCGCTTACATTTGGCCTACAAATTAGATCGTGACTTATTGCTTGGATGAAGTAACATGATTTGCACCTTCTTGTGAAGCAGGTTTTAGCAGAGGGTAAATGAACAGGTAAGACAGCTTATGGGACTCAAGGAGGTCTCCAGTTCCGGGCAATTAAAGTAGATAGTGTCTACTTAACTCTTGTTCTGAAGCAGGTTTGTCATAGTCTGAAAGTAAAAAAAAAAAAAAAAAACATACATTTGAGTATTTGTGTTGCTCTCATGGACAGTAGATTAATGAGGATAAGGGATATTATCAGTGCTATTTAACTGGATCCAACAGCCAATGAAGTTCTGCACTCATTCATTTGAGCCCGATGTGTTGTTGCAGGGAAATGTTGAAAACCTGCAGGGCTGCTGCCCTCGTCAGACCAGGTTGAGTAGCCCTTATCTACACCATATCAATGAAACTATGAGCTGTGCCTTCGGTTCATGAGGGGCCTGGTTAACCAGCTGAGCTGTCGTCCCTGCGTTGTATTGGTTGACCATCAAAATGTGACTTTGGGTTTTGCCGATACAAACTGCATTTATAACAAACTCATGCTGTAGAAATGTTTTTCTTTCGCGCACACAAAATCTGTTGAACAACTAAGACAAAAATATTATTTAATGTTTTGTTTTTCTTCTTTTTGCCGGAACAGAAACATGGAAAATAGACCACTGAGACCAGTTTTGACCAAGTGAGTCCACTTGACTTGCAAATGAGTTTTCCACCAGAATAACTTCAAATATCACACAGTGTTAGGTCAGCACAGGAGAACTCCTCCACAAGATTTCAACATTATGCATCACAACAATATTCAGCTTCGTGGGCTCTGGGGGCAAATGTGATTTACTGCTTACTCTTGCTTACTGCAGAAACACTGCTTTTGAACATAGGCCAAGTCTGGGTATATGTGTGTGCGCACACACTTTCAGACCTTATTAGGCTGTACTTGTGGTGATGCTTAACCCCACTCAGAGTTTGGCAGCTGCTCCCTTTCTCTCTCTGTCTGACTTTATTTCTCTCCTCTGTGTTTTCCCTTTCCTCTCCATTCTTTGTCGTCTCACTGCTCTCCCTACTGGTCTTCTCTTCCCTTCTTCTGTCCACTTCATACATGGTGGTCTCTAAGTAATATAAAACCTTTTTTCCTGGCTAATCTACAAATAACAGCATTTCAATAATGATGATCTCACACATATGTCTTCAAGGTGTGTGACGGTGTATGTGACAGCGTACTGCATGTGGATGCTTAAAGCACATTTATTATGTATATGAACTGCTTCCGCTGTCCATTTCCTTCATATAAACAATAAACGGTGAACATAAACAATGTTCACATGAATACTGGAAAAGAAGTTAGTGGATAATCCCAGCTAACAACAAAACTGGGTCTTATTTCTGTCAGGTTTTAGTTTTAAATATTTTCATTTTGTTTAGTCAAACTATTTCCCCAAGTTGTGCACACACTTATTCTGAACAAAAACCAACATGGAGTACAAAATTATACAACAGTAAGCGGATGAGTGATAAACAAGTTTTAGCAGCATTATGTGAAGGGAAAACTGCCATACGTTGAGATTTTATAATTAAACTTTGATTGAAAAAGACATTTTTGTGTGCAGAACACAAACAAATAAGGATGTTTTTGGTTTGTGGACGGCAGAAACTTGATGGGTTTTGTCATTGTTTATCAGGTGTGATTAAATAAGGTTAAATACGTTTTTATTAGCTAGACTGCCTGATTTCATTCTAAACAAAGAATTTGCCTTTAACTTGTTGGCTGCCAGGCATTGTTATTGCAGAAAGCCCTGTGTGTTTGTGGGAAGCCGATTAGACATCAGGTGGGCCACGCACTAGAAGTGCATTCACCACATGTTGAGGTGCATTCAGCACATGTTAGGGTGCATGTTGGGTGTGCATTTTGAAGGCACTTTGACGCGTGCCCGGCAAAATCGGCTTTCCATATACTGAAACTGCAAAAATGCGAAAGATGTCAAAAGTCATCAAAAGATGTCTTTGGCAGCCAGTGAGTTAGCTAACTGGACAACGTTGTATTTCTGTCATTAACAGCTCTGGTGACCAAACCATGCAGAAAGATCAATAAAGTGATAAACCTGTTCAAATTTTTAGAACAAGAAGACTTAAAGAAAGTCAAAATATCTTTTTTTTTTTTTACTTATTTTTGTACCACAAGTCTCCCAATTATTATCTGTAGAGTTGACGAGTCTCTTGGCATCACTGCAACTCTGAAGACTGTGGCTTTGAAAGGAGAGTTATTGTTAAGCACTGAGCCGTGTTACATCAAAGAAATAACATGGATCCACTTTCAGAGAGGAGTTTCTTTCCAAAATGGGTTTGATTATCTCAGTGACCAGAACCCAAAATACATGAATTAACACTGGGCTGGAAATGGATCCTATCTGACTTGGCTTAGATATCGGAAAAATATTCTGTTAGAGTTAGAGAGATGGATCATGGCTCCAACATTCCTGGGAGAAGAGGAGATAACAGCGTTGTAATTGTGTTGATCTTGAGCGAACAGACATATGAGGCCAGTTTCTTTGCTTTCCTCTAATGGGTAACATAAACATGGACTACAGTTACAGACAGATGCTGTGTTAGTAAAACTGTTTACTTTGTGCGTTCTGTCTGAAGTAGAATCATAAAGATAACTTTGAAAATAAACACACAGACACACAAACTCAAGGACATGGAAGCACATTGGTTATTGAGAGAAGCAGACAGAGACACACACACACACATACACAAACAAGGGCACGCATGCACGCACCCATTGTGTGGCTGCACCTGGTCTATTAAAGAACAGGATAGATGGGACTAGGGGACCCAAGTGTGTGAATGGTTTTGTCAGCATGTGTGTGTGTGTGTGTGGACAACCTCAGAAGCCAAACATCTGCAACAATGACGCACCTTCGAGTAAGAGTTCACACAATCCATGTCAATGTGCATACACAAGTTAGGTCATTCTTAACCTGATGTTTAGGAACATGTGCAGTGCAGTGTCTCACGTTTCCTTGCTTCTACCCTTCTGCCTATAGATTTGTTTTAACCACAACTGCCGCAAAGATGGCCCCTGGAATGTGCATACTGAATATCAGTGTGCCATCAAAAGGAGAAAAAAAGTTAAGGTAGAAGATGTATAAACTATTGCTTCAAGTAATGCAGCAGACTTTAAGGATGTACTGAGCTTTAAGGATGTCTGCTCGATGACGTATGTTAAAATTAGCAAGTCTCACTTACATATGCTGAAGTATAGGCAAGTCATTTAGACAACCTCATCTTCTCCATACAGTCATTTTATTTCCTAACAGTTTTGGTGGTTGATAGTTTATTTAAGACTATAAATACGTTAAAACTGGAACAAGCTTCAAACTTAGACATCAAAGGATGACATTCGGATTCAATAAAGTTAAGAAGGTTTGAGTGGTTGCACGTCTGAAAACAGACTTCATTTCTTTCCCCTCATCTCTATGGCTAGAAAACTCGTCCATCATAGAGAAAAGATGAGTAGGACACTGTTCTGTTGATCAAAACCACTTCTTCTTTCTTCCACTTCAAATGTATTACATGAAACCATAAGCATCTGGTAATACTGGACGGAAATAGTTTGGAGAAAATCTAATGGAAGTTTGCAGGCAGAGACATCGTTGAGAAGAAGGAACAATGAGCTCGAAATGCATCTTGAGCAAACTCGGTGGATCTCAGCAAAACTTAAAACCTGACAAAAAACAATGCTCTTGTGACACAAGCAGACTGCAATATATTTAGCTTTGGCTCTCTTCACTGAACTATACAGGACAAGTAACACAATACAGTACCCAGGACAGTAACACAATACGAGTCGATATAAATACTCTAGGAACAAGTCTCCAACAGTTGAAGCTGTGTTAAGTTGTGTCGAGTCCTGCCGTGTTGCACAGCCTGAGAGACACACAGAGTGTACAAGACGTATCATGCCGGTGGAGCAGAATTCATAAACACACTTCCACAGAGAAACACACACATGCATACACTTGTGGAGAATCTGTAATGAGTGAAGACCCCATAGGGGACACAAAGGGGGAGACAGGCAGAGAAAGGGGAGGAGCTATGGGGGAAAAGACAGAGTGAGAAGGAACGAGATGCATCTTGCTTTGGCTTTTACCCTCATCAAGTATGCATGGCACTGAGAGTGTGTGTGTGTGTCTATTACAGGTTTGAGGTTGAATATATGTTTCCACTGAGAGAAGTTAAGACCTAAAATCTCCACTCTGCATTCCATTCAAACATAGACACACACATGCAAACGCAGCGCGATGCCGCTATCTACCCCACGAACTCATGCCCAGGGCAATCTTTCTACCTTGCCAAGAAGACCTTCGACCGCCAAGGTTACCATGGCATTGCTCCTTCACACACGCATACACAAACCTGCACACATACACACACTTTCTCTCTTTTTCTCGCACTCTCATGCACACCAGAGCAGGGTGTGACTGGATGTCCTGAAGTGAAGTGGATTAAGGTGTCAAAATAACTGGTAGAGCATGCATGTGAACATATATCTTTTTGGAAAATGCATGTGTGAAATTTGTGAATCTGACTATGGGAACTGCACCTTCAGATTCCTTTCAAAATCTACTTTACTTGTAAATGAGGTGTGGTGCCAACATGATGATTTCTATCAGAAATAATGAAACTTCAAAAGATCACTTCATGTTCAATAGATAGATGAGAGCGTGGGTTGGGTAGGCATCGGGGTTGAACCTGGTCTGGCTGCATTCATGTTTAAAGTGTGGCTGATATGTCTAGTAAGCTGAACACTGCACCCAAAGAAATGTTCAGCGATAACAAAACCAGTTATTTTCTTCACCTTTCTGTCTGGTCTTATTGTTCCTAAGGCAATATTTTAGTGACGGTTTAGTTAATGTGCTGCTCTGTTCTGATGCTTCCACTATCTGTTAAAAACTCAGACGGAAACAGCTGTTAAACTTTCCTGCCTCCAAACTGAGCTGCGAATACTTCTAGGTGAAGCTGCAGATACATTCTGAATAAACTTCCTTTACCATACCAAGGTGCGGTGAAGAAGACACGAGACTCTGTTTTACTACAAGAACGGTGTGGTGTTTATTGCTTTAGCTTGTAGCAAAAACATTCACTACTAAGCAGTTTGTCACAGCTGACTTTCTATGTTCTGACTAAAAGGGGCCACGCTGTTCTTCTAACAGAGGGCTGTCAACCGTGTCTCTGCACAATGACACATAACTCTTATCCAAACAAACATCCTGGAGTAAATTTAACAAGACTGTCCAAAAGTTCTAATTTAATCATTGTTCACGAGGCTTTCGACAACGTGGGTTTCTACATCCAAGTTATAATGTTGTCTGTGCATTTCACTCTTGGAAGGTTATTTTCATCAATCAAAGATTTTCAGTTATGCTATTGATACATCATAACATTCTGTATATATACACACCAAATCCCAAGTGACAACAACATTATTGTAAATTGCATTTCTTTTAAATAATTCTGCCTATAACTTATCTTTTTACAGTATTTTTGTAAGTATCCGTCTGCTCTTACTCACCTCATCCCTACTTGAAAAGCACTATTTAACTTAAAGTGCTATACAGATAATACCAGAATAATCTCTTCATTTGTCTACTGATCAGCCAAAAAATTCAAACCTCTGACAGCCAAAGGGCTCATCTTGTTTCAATGATAATGTTTAAGTAGGAAACCCTGCATTCTGACACTTAAATGGATGAAACTTTGACACCTCACCTGGTTACATTACAGCCTGAATTGATGAGTAAATGCAGATAATGTGATTCAAAATAATTTTTACATCTATTTATGGTATTTGCCAAACTTTCTAAAATTCTTTTGTTTTAATTTATCAAATAAGATCAGTTGCCTTCGCCAAGGCTTTGACTGAGGTCTCATTTTGTGAACAAGTCTCAGATTAAAAGAAGAGAGGAGGGAAGGAAAGACATCCATGAGAGCCAAAAGACAGGAGGGAGGGGGAATGCAAGCAGGGTTTTCAAATTAACTATTGGTCAGGGGTCAGATGGACATTTAATCTAACCAATCAGCTTCCTAATTACACAAGCGCTGCCAGATTGGCATATCCTATGCGCTTGTGCATGTGTGTTTATGTGTATGGCGCTGGCTAGTGTTGCGTGTATAGGTCTTGTTGTAGCAAAACGAACATCTGGCCCCAATACTTGTTCCATGTGTGAACACACACTCTTAAGTCTTCTGCGTGTATGCGTACCGAGTGCGCACGCACACACGCACACACACATTGTAGAGAACTGTTCCTGCTTTGCAGAGACACACATTAAAAAAAGACGACTAAGCCTTAAGAACTGGACGTGAAAGCCATGGCAGAAAAAAACATGCACACATGCATGCATACACACACTTTCAGTTGTGTGTGTGTGTATGTGTAAGCTGATTGTAACAGTAATTGATGTAAACGTCTAAATTACAGCTAGGAGCTAAAATAACCACTGTGTTTTACCGTTGCCATGTCGACATGATAAAAAACACCTGGCTGTTCCAGTGGTGGGGAGGGTGGAACATGTGTGTCATGGGCGCCCAGCTGAACCAATGAAAATGCTGTGTGACTAAGCGACATGTGTCTGAACAAATGAAATGTTGCAATAAAACGATATTCGAGCAGACAGCATGCTAGGCCCAAACCAAACTCATTACATGACATTACATGACATTATGAGATATAAATGACTCAGGAAAAAAAGGCAGTTGGTTCTGTTTCTTCTGTAAATCATTTTAGATCGACATTCTTGTAAAACCATCATAAAACTGTATGCAAGCTATCAGTTTTCCCCACTTTGGTGCCAAACAGTTGCAGGTTGTTGTAAATCAGTGCATTCACCAAGTGCCAGTAAAGTTCAAATCATGACAAAAAACATCTTCTTTGATCTGTCATTGATTCCAGAAGGAGAAATGCCTCTTTTTGCAGTCTGTTCTACAGAGGAAGGGCTGTAAGCCCAGCAGTAAACCAGGAGCAAACAAAGGCCAGTTTATGTTTGTCAGTTTGCATAGCTCTGAGCTGCCTTAGAGTGAAGGATTATGGGAATTAAATACAAACCAAGTTACAGACACAAACTGGGCAGTGATGAACAATAGCTGGGTGAGAGGTTGGTTTGAACTGGAAGTACAGCCAGAGCACAAAAGCTAGCTATGCAGGTGGAAGTCCCTCTGCAAAGCTCTGTACAGCACCAGTAGAGGTGAAAAGCACCATAATACCAGGACCTTAAGCTGTCCACATCTTCGATGGGTGAGACACTCGGGGAAATTACTCGGAACTTTCCCGTTAATGGGACGTCTGACTAATCAGGGCCCTGCCCTGCTTCCACAAAGTAGCCCAAAGAAAACCCACACTGCTAAATCCCAGGATTTCAAAAGCGATTTACGGCACTTTTCTTTGAATGATACACTTTCAGAAGTGGTATGATGCTGCAAAAAATAAAAATATCCCCTCATGTTTACCAAACACCATCAGAGGGAGCATTTGACTTTTAATCTTTATTCTAAAATAAACCAGAATCAGGCATTTCAAAGTACACTTGAACAGAGGATTACCACCACAAGCGAGCTCGTCCCAAGCAAATATGCAAGCACTTAATGTGCTTGGGCCAATAATGCCAAGCTGTCACCTTCTCCGAACGCAGTCATGTGCCAGCGTGGCGTGTGTGGAATTACCTAGAGCGAGCCTAAATGTGGTTAAAATGGTATCATTTGTTATTCGAGCCAGATGTAATGTTCCCAGCAGACAATCAGACTGCTGTCGACTGTCACACAGAGTAAAGCCACACATCGTCATGGTACACACTTCCCCATAAAGCAGATACACACCTTACTCACAAACAGAAACGCACACTTAATCACATATGACCTTATCTACCAATATTTCCACCGGCAGACACTAAAACCACACGAGTTGAAGTTACTGAAAACAGGTTGTATGATTTTGTTTCCGTTACATTAAACACAGCCAGTCTTTTATACACTGAGCACATAAACACACACACACCAACTTGCACTTTTTTTTTTTTTTCCCCTCTTTCCAGTATGACTGTTTATTTGAGTCTGTGTCCTGATGGGAAATGTGACTGCTGCACAAACAAACTGAACCGCCTAGAACAGACAACTCTGTCTGGGAGTGTGTGAATGTGCGTTTCCGACAGACGGACTTCGTGAATATCAGCGTGTATTCTTTTTCCATGTGCACACACAAGCTCAAACACTCCGACTGGAGAGAAAAAAGGAGGCTCTTTTCACCCTGTCCTCAAGAGACACTATAAGAGACGCTGAGCATCTTCAGCAGAGCGTCTTCATCTACGAGCAGAATTTTATTTTATTTTTTTATTTTATTTAAGGATGTCTGTCGAAAATGTGCCTCTGAGTTCAGTCTGATCTCTGCTGTACTGCCGTATCGACGTTTAACGGCTGGTGGGCCGGTCAATAGCTAGCAGCAGGTAATACTGAGGTAGTTGCTGGCATATGCACTTTACAAGCGCAACGCTGCTTGTCTGACATACTGAAGAGAATCAGCAGGCAGCAGCGAGTCACGAATGTGAACTAACTTTCTCTCTGAGTTATCATCTTACATGTAAATACAGCCCTAATCAAAGCCCTGCAGATGTTTCAGGTGATTTTTCTCAAAAGGCATGGTAGGTATCAAAATGAATGAATGCAGCCATGTAGTCGTAGCAAACCTCGTTTTCTAACAGAGCATATATATGTTTTATAGTCCGATATTGCCTGACAAGAATCTGATTTTAAATATTTAACATTGAACTTATTGACCAGTAGATCGTATCAAATATACAGGAATTTCTTCAGACAGCAAACTTTTATTCAGGATTCTTAACAGAGATCAAGCTGAGAATTAAAAATAAAAATTGGCTTCTTGTACCGAGCAGGTGAACGTCTGTCATCATTCAGCTGTGAAACTACTGCGCACACAACTCTCATCTATCCCCTCGCCTTTGAAGATATTAAGTTTCGTCATGTTGCTCCATCCTGGTACCAGTATGTTATTCCTCACTATGCTTCATTATGCAAACTCAAAACATATCAGACTTGTGTCTGTTCTCTGTATCAACGGTTGGATCGACTTCTTGATGGCTTAAAGGTGCTACTGTTTGATAATGGCCACACAATGTATGGACACAGTATTGTGTTACACAGATTTAAAAAAATAAGAACAGAGCTTTTCTGACAATTAAAATAAATGCATTTTTTGTGTTACTTTTTTTTATAGCCATTTATGTAACTATGTGTTGATTCTACTGTTCAGAGGAATCAGTAAAACGTGTTTTAAGTGTAAATTGTAGGGTTTGGTTTTAGAACAAATTGGTACAGCTACTGTCAAACATAACAGGCTTTATAAAGATAATACTCACTTAGGAAAACACATTATTTTTTTATAGGAAAACAATTTCTAAGCATTAGCTGCACAAACGGACAGTGTTTCACATACGCACACTCACACACACACACACACACACACACAGACTCAAGCATAAGCTCTGTCATTTCCTGCAGCGGATATAAAGTGATGTCAAATTATCAACATGGCAGATAAGTTAAATTCATGCTTTAGTTTCCCTATAAAACACACACTCAGGCAGAATGTAAATGCAGACTTGTCGCACGTGGCCGCATACACAAGCTGAGCGGAGAACACACACATGCGTATGCCTGAACTAACGTGCATGCATTCACACACTCCGAGAGAAGAGTGAAGGGAAACGCCGCATAAAGTAATGAGAACTTCGTGGAAATACAGCTGTGTGTGTGTTTGTGTGTGCGTGTTTGTGGGTGAGTGTGTCCTTTAAACATAATTAGCTCCATCAGGCAGAAATGTAAACGAGAGAAACTTTAATGAAACTCCTCTCTGATCTGCTGAAAGCACACATCTCCCATTTATCTCTTTCTGCTCGTCTTTCTCCTGTTGGCTCACGTGTTACTGAATGCCACGCACGGGCGTTTTAAAGCCCCCAACCATTCCCGTTTTAGTGCCGCCTTATGACCACATGAGACGAGCACAATTACATTGAGTTTGTAAGATCAGATCCGCAAATTCTTCCTCTCCCCGCTTGTGTCCATTTACCCTCTCTGCTGTCCTAGACGTGGAATTCCTTTTGAAGATGAAGTCTGGACTTTATTAGATGAACCAATTTTTTCTGTAAATTCACATATGTTTAGGGATATCTACACATGTTCACATATGTTTGGCTCAAAGGCGAACTTTTCTCAGCCCGCTTTCATTTACTCAAAGTCTGTCTCATCCCATTTATAAACTAAAACATCAACCAAGAACTCACTTTTATCCAATCTCTAAACTTCATCCGATTTCTATCCTTGTCTCGTACAGCCAATCTTAATTAAAAATGAAATTTCAGACAGAGCAAATATGTTGAATGCAAAACTGATACGCAAAGCCAATAGTGAAGCGACATCTCAACAAGGCAGCACTGTGCAACAATTATAGATCAGGCCCTTTAAAAGGAAAGTCTTCCCTCCTCCCTGGAAAGCAGAAGGCATCACATAGCAGCATACTAAGAAGTTCGATTCTTCATGTGTATACATGCATGCCTATGCCCGCTTGTAAGCGTGCGTGCGCACGAATGGATTTCTGTGTGTGAGCTGTATATCAATCCCTGTGTATCGGCTGAATTGTCCTTTGAGGGAAAAGAAGGGAAATGAAATGAATGAAACGAGAAGGGGAGAGACGGATCAATGCAGCAGACAATAGAAAGCACAAGTGAGGATGAGGGGAAACGTACGCAAACACAAACGCCGAGCCACGCAGGCGGGCACAAAATGAAAACACACTCGCACAAACCCAGGTGGAGATTAAATATGACTTTGGGTGTTTGTTTCTGCTTTTGTCTCTTTTTAATCTCTCGTTTCCACCGTACCAACTCACTCCCTGCACCCACCCATCACATGGCTTCTGAAAAGAGACAATTTGTATGTTGGACATTTTCATTTTCACTGCATCAGTCTCTGCCCTGAAAGGTTTCGCATAAATTCAACTTAATGTACGCCTCTGTTTGTGTGCGTGTGTATCATGATAAAACAGTAGACATGTGCTCTAAACTGTTTAAGAGGATGCTTTGCATTGATGCCTTTCCTTAACCCTTCCCTGCAATGACTCAACCCCCCCGCCCTCCCATGCATGTGCTACATTTGTACGCATGTCATGGAAACTGATTATAAATGCTGTGATATATGGGTGAAAGATAGCAGCAAAGGCCAGGCCATGTTCAAGTTTTCCTTTATTAAAATATTTCTTCTTGTTGTCTGTCCGTCTTTCTTAACCTCACCCACACAAATCCACCCTATAGCTTTTCGCTTTGATTGCTTATGAATACATTGACCCTTCAAAAGCACACATCCAACACAAAGACATGGGTTGGACAGAGTGTAAGCAGATGTCTTCACAAAGACTGTGCTTTAGCTCCAACTGATCTGACGAGTCTGCCATTACAAACTCAAGACCCAAGATTTAATACAGCTCTGCTCCAACATAAACCCTCTTCTGGCATCCAAACCCCCTGCCAGTCTGTGCTAAAGAGGCCCAGAGGAAAGATAACGCCTAAAAGGAGGAGACAGAAGTGTTTTTGTACCTGGTGCTGTTACATACCCCATACTTACAGACTGAAAGGAAATAAAGAAATGACACATGTGCCTCTGTAACAAAGATGTTATACATATTAATTGTGTTGCAGAGATATTAGTAAAGCAAGCATGCTAACTGGCTAACAGCGGTCTTGTGTCATACCATATAGTAGCCAACAGTGTCTTGCTGTAGCATCTTGTCTTCACAAACTTGCATTTTTTCTTGTGATGAACGACAGGGAGTCAGTGAGTAAAACTGTTAACACAGTGGTCATGGTTCTTGGTAAGGGACCCCTGAAGAGAGGGTTTAACATGGTGAAGAACTGGCTGGTTAAGCAAAGTCTACCGTCGTCTTCTGACATTCTGCCTATGAAGCGTCCCGTCTTGAAAATTGTGGGATGTGTATTATTTGATCATTTACGATGATTACATTTTGTTCTAAAAATGCCATAACTTGACTTAGTGATTGTGCTGAATAGATGGAAAATTTTCCCAAATCTGACATGTCTTGTAACTTTGCAACAATCACCTGTAGCAAGGCCCAGTTCTCTCTGCATATGTGACAAATTCTGACCTCTTATTTGATAGCTGAGGCCCTGGAGCATGTGCATATGGTGCACACGAGGTGAGATGAAACATCAAAGCAACTCCACTTCGAGTCAGTCATCTCGCAAAAAACGATCCTGTGGGTGATGTGGAGTTAATTTGATCAGTTATTGGTCACTAGCTGCGGCTGGAATAAATAGAGAAAGCTGGCACCGATGCCTGGTTTACAGGCAGCTCATATTATCAAGAGTATCTCAGATACAAAATAACAGCTATTTGCTATTCATATGCTCTTAGCTCAGCTTTCTGGTGCCTTTACCTGGGATGAAGTCCTCCACGTTTATTGTTTTTTCTGCAAATGCCCACCTCTCTGGTCAGACAGCATCAATTACCTGAGTAAAACCCCATTTTCTATTTTTTTTACCGAACTACAGGATCTACAATATTTGTGATCAGCAGTTCTTATTAAAGCCCCTCTTCTATGCAGCAGAAAACACCAGCAACCCTTTGTACAAAGACATTTTCACCACACGGTACTTTAAAAAGAAAAGTTAAACTGAGTATATATTTAGCTTAGCTTTGATGAAAAAAAATATATATATATATATTTTTAAAAAAAAGAAAAGAAAAAAAAGACGCTTTCAGTGAGCTATCAGCGATAAATCTCTGTTGATTCTATGCAGCAAGGAAAAGGGGAAACTACCAGGGGAAAGTTTGATGTTTGTTTTTTTTTAACTAATGATCTTTTTGCTCTTTCGGGGAAAAATAATTAAAGGTTTAATGTTTCTTTAAAAAACACTTGTCTCCAGTTCTCTAAACGCCTTGTTCTTCATTGAAGCACTGAGCCTTTTTTTTTTTTTTTTTTTTTTTAAATTAATTTATTTCATCGTTAGACTACTGCTGTCTCACTGACACACACTGACACAGCCCCACCCACAGTAATGAGCGAACCTCATGCTGCCCCACCCTGCTCAGTTTGCCAAGTTACTGCCAACACCTCACGCAGACACACAAACGCACACATGCAACAGGCCACACCACAACTCTACAAAGAAGCCATAGACTCAGCTCATACACTCAAGCAACACCCCTCTCATGCTTCACTTTCACCACTTACATAGGTCCTACATGTCCGTGCCTAGACATTGTACACACACACACACACACACACACACACACACACACACACACACACACACACACACACACACACACACACACACACACACACACACACACACACACACACACACACACAGGGTTGAGCCTATTCTGAACTAATGTGATCAGAGCAAATAAGCTCTGTGGCGATGGTGAACCACAGTCTATTCCTGCTAGCCTATGACATCACTGTAAAGTGAAAGACATTGTGGTCCTCAAAGTAGGGTGAGAGAGCTGAGTGACAGCTGGTAACCATAGAAACTGTCAGTTTGCCTCCTGGTTGCTATGACAACTTGGAAGTTTTTTGCAGTATAGTGCGTTGAACTCTCAAAAGGAAGGTGAATGTAGTCGATGGGAAAAGAACTGAAGTGATGCAGTCATACCCAAAACAGAGACAAACACCCGCCGCGTGCACGAGGAAACACTTGCACGCACTTTGCTAGCAAGCGTGCATTCGCATAAACCCTCTAAATACGATAAAAGTATAACAGTTTTCATTGTAGCAGCTGACTGTATGAGATCTAATCCTGCCATTTGATTCAAAGGGAAGATGATGTGGGGATGAGAGTGTATTAATAGAGGCACTCGACTAATGCTCTCAGCAGGTAGGATGTGGATAGAGAAGCCAAGCTACAAAAGCCAGAGAGCCTGGCTAAACACTCATGTCTGGGTGTAAATGAGACATGTGCATGTTCTTCTTACCCTTAGTAGGGATTGGGATTCCTCTTTTGTGGCTCCTCCTTTCCCCTCCTGAGCACCTCCTCCTGCACCACCTCCTCCTCCGCTTGTGTAATGTTGAGGGGTCATCTGGCTCTGCTTCTCCCCGACTCCACCACCACCTGTAACAGCTCCTCCTGGTCTCCCTCCTCCATACAGCTTGGTATCTCCCAAAAACGACTTGGTGTCTCCCAGGTAAACCATACTAGGTGAAGCCACGCCTCTTTTCTGATGTGAGGCCTCGTGATTGGCTGAGACAAATGACAATGAAAGGGGGGAGGGGAAAAGAGAAGGGCTTGCGCTTCCTGCTCCTTTTTCTATTCTTTCAGGTCCCATACGCTCCTTGGGCACCCAAAGTAAACCGTGGGCCTGCTCGCCTCCTCTTTGTCCGGGTCCTCTCGTGTCCCCGAGAACCCAGCCCTTCTCCCGCTCTCTTTCTTTCTCCTCACCCCCCTCGCTTTTTACGACCCCGCCAGCCTCCTCCCTGACTCCTTCTGCCAACCGTCCCTCAGGCGGCGCGAGGGAGTAGAGAAGGCGTATGTCCCCCTTGCTCTCTTCCTTAATGGCTAGCGTAGAGGGAGCGGAGCAGCCGTTAGCTGAGAGCGTCAGTGAAGGCGTCAGAGAGGCAGATAGCGAGCCCGATGAGGGAGAGGAGTCATGACAGTGGGCAGAGTTAAAATGGTCAAGGAGAGCTGATGAATCGGGAGCCGTGAAGTCACAGCGTCGACATCGGCAACACGCGTGGACTCGCCTGCAGGAAGACAAAAGTGGTACAAATGTTTTTTTTTTTTAAACTTAATCAGGGTAGACATATTTACTCATCATGTGAGGCTAATGATGAATAAACACAAATAGTTTGATGTTTGGAATGTGACTTTTGTGGAATGCACCTTCCCAGTTAGAGTCATCTAAACTGAATGAGTCACGCTGAAGTCATGGCAGAAACGTAAATGTTACTAAAAGCAGCATGAAGATATAACTGCGTTTCATTTCCTCTTAATGGGTATACTCAGTAAACTCTGCATTGGCCCGTTTAAAATGTGAAAGACACTCATTCCCATTGCTTGACGGTGAAATTGCTCACACTATGGGAAAAGAAGAAGAAGAAGAAAAAAAAAAAAAAGAAAAGCTCCCTCCCAGAATCGACTAAATCAAAAGTGCATTACTTCTGCTTGATTTCCTCCAACCACTCAGGTAGAGTTTCATGCAGCCTGTGGCCAAAAAGTGACTCAATGTGCAGCTAAATCACAACGAATTACTTAAAAATGGTGAAGAACATAAATGAACCTGAATGACAAGTACTGAATCACCCATCAACAAACCACCTTCATTTCCTGTTGGCCCGGCCCTAAATGACCACCTATATATCCAGGATAATGACATCAGAATTTTTTCCTGGCTCAGAAAAGCATTTTGGTGCTTCTTGTGCGGGCCAACAAGCAAAAATCAATAAACCATCTAACTTGGATTGCTGTTTACAGTGGCCTTTAGTAGGCGACTAATTTACATCTACTTTATAAGGGACTAACAAGCAGCTGTCACATGCTGTACATACATGAATGAATATGAGCGAGCCCAATATTCATGACATTTCTGACTTATGTACATTTATATTAAGACAATGTGATTGCTTTCTTTTACAAATGTTTTGCTAGCATGCTAGTTTGAAAATTATATCCTATTCCCTCTTATTGAAAAATCTGCTGATTATTTGCTCGAGCACACAACTTTTTCTCACAAGTGTCATCTTAATGTTCGACTGCTATGATGCTGTATGATTACCAAAGGTAAAAAACAAACATGAGAAATATGTTTGCACATATGAGGGGGAACAACAAAAAAACAGAAGGATAAAGAACATTAAGATCATCATAAACAATAAATGAGATGCTCACAGAGATAAACACCCACACAAAGAAAAAATGCATAGTTTCATACTTTCTTGTGTTCTTATACACTGCAAACAGCAGGTCAAAAGGGTCAAAAAGGTCTAAATATTTATAGAAATTTGTAAAAACATGCCAGTGAAAAAGGCTACCTCACACCAAGTTACATTAAATGTCTCCAGATGCAGAACAAAGACAAAGAGGCTTCTGTCTGTCATCGGCGTACACACACACACACACACACACACACACACACACACGCATGTATGCACACTGACTCATTACCTCACTTCCTTGCTCTGTCACTGTTCCTCTTCAAACACACATTTATGATAAATGAACTTAATATCATTCTTTCTGCACATGCAGCTCTCCAACCCAACTTTCCCCCGAACAGTCAACAGCAGCATCTTTCTCTGTAAAAATGAGTTGGTTTTCCCCTTATTGAAAAATACATGTGAAAAAGTACTTGAAATGCTTTTTTTCTACTAACTTTGATAAAGTTTTGCACTGTTTTGTTCAACTTTACTTTTTATTCAGATTATTTATTTATTGGCAAATTGCAAGTAAGCAACTGAACAATTAGAAGTAATTATCTGAACAACAAAGCCTTGCTTGAGTTTTACAGCAAAGGCATTTTACTATTTATTTCAAGTCAAGCAAAAAAAAAAAAAAAACATGCAATGCTTAAACACCCCATTTTTTATAACACTGCCTACTTTTGTGTCAAATATGGCTTGAAACCCATATTTTGATGAGATGTTTCTTTTGGTTTTATATCAAAAAGGGTTATTAATATGAAAGCAAACATAAATGCATTTGCTATTTAAGCAAAAAAAACCATGCCAACCCTGTACAAGTGCATAAGTTTAAATCATGTAACAATACATTTCTAAAAATCAAATCCATTCTCAAAAATCTAATTGTATGAATTCAAAATCTAAAAATGTCAATCAAACTTTGCTACAATAACAAAAAAGATGTTCAACCATTTCCATTAGCTTTGTTCTTATTCTAATTTGATGAGGTGTGCTTTGCAGCTAGGAATAAATCAGGCTTTTATGCCTTCGTCATTAAAACTTAGTTCTATGAATAGATTCTGTTAAGGCTTTACAGAGGAGGAAAGTTCTGTCTATATCCTGCTGCAACATCTACAATTAGAAATGTATTCTTTAAGTTTTTTTTAGCCATTTTGTGAACATTTTTTTAAGCTCATAATACAGCAGAATCTATTTTATACAGAATCTACTGTTTTTCATCTAAATGTCTGATTAACTCGTGTTTTATTTGCCCCTTGTGTTACAATATGAATGGAAGTGTTAAATCAGGATGTCATATCATCTATCAATCACTACTTTCTGACTCATCAAATTAGTGATATCGGCAAACAAAGAATTTTTATTCATTGTATTTTGTTCAAATCAAATTGGTGGCTCACACCCCCCATAGTTAGCATATGTTACGTTGTATCAACTATTTGGAAGTTTCTCCAAAAACAATTTTGCATAACAAGCCTGCAGAAACACAAGGTCACACACATTTGCAGAGTTAAAGTAACAGCTGTGCGCCTGCTTGCGTATGTTAATAAAACACACATTCTGTTGAAAAGCTTTAACATAATGTGCATTTGCAGGTAGGACAAACTACCTCAGCATGGATCACTGAAAGTGTTTCGATGTAAAAGGTCTTTCTATAGATTGATTAGATTCTTTCAGCTGGTGACTTTTTCCCCCCCCTCTTTCTCACTACGATCTTGTTAGAACAGCCGATAATTAAATTGTATTTTTTTGTTGTCTAAAACTTGGGAACCCTTTTAGCTTTGGTTGATTTTACTGGTAGTGCAAAACTTTCTGGCTTTATTTCACTTTTATTTGATTTGAGCTCCAGGATTCAGAGCTTAGATTTTGTTAGGGACGTGAGTGGACTGTTAAATCCCCTCCTAACTCTGCTTTGTCACCCTCTCTCTCCACTTGTTCTTTTTCTCACTCTTCTTTCACTCTGCTTCCCTCCTCCATTCTTTTTCTTGCTCTTTCACTCCATCCCAACTCCTCTTCTCCCTTTCAGCCTCTGATTCATGTGTTTTGCTCTCAAATGAGTCCAGCTTTTCAATCTTTCACTAGCTTGTGGCAGAAATCTTGCTACAAAGGCTCTGTCAGTCTGTCGTGTGTGTGTGTGTGTGTGTGTGTGTAAGGCAGAAAGTAGTGAGCACACATCAAAAAACATTTCAGATCTGCAAGCCAGATCAGTGTTTAAATAGTGAAATAATATGTCACACAACTACCTCCAGTTCTGTGAATCTCCCTCTACATCTATGACGTGTTCAGTCCTAACTTTCTCACACCACTTCTCTGACTTTCCCACCCTAACTCACTCAAGTTTTCTCTATCATTTGCTGGCTCTGTCATTGAAACACCAGAGCGCGTGTGTGTGTGTGTGTGTGTGTTTCTCTGTCTGCATGGACAACAAACTTCAGAGTGATACAGATCTGTGACACGCTGCTTATGGCTTGTGAGTATTTTAGCAGGCAACCACACATATGTACTGGTTTTGCTGATGGTCAAACTGATGGTGCAATCTCAGCCCATCAAGCCATCACAGGTTGTTTTTTTTTTTGTTTTGTTTTTTGTGTATTGTTGTTTGTTTTTCATGCAGAAACAGTTCCAGTGCCGGCACAGTGGTCCCTACATAAAAGCAGTTCTACCTCCAAAGAATGGATGTTACAACAGAATCAGTACTTTAGTGGGCCAGCACAAAGAGCGTTTTATGGTGGGGACATAATAAAATAAAATAAATAATAAAACACAGAAGCTTGGAGGCGCTCTGGGAGCTCGTTTACACGTGTGTCAGAAGTGCATGTAACCGGTTGAGGTACGAGGCGAAGACCCGACTGGGCTGCAGACCTGAATTCAGGGATCGAGTTGCGAATACGATGGCATGCCGACAGAGCGAGGAGTCTGATCAGATGGTTAAGAAATGTTTTATTCCAATACGGTCAGAAGACAGAGTTACAGGTACGTATCTTTAGAGAGAGAGATCCGAAGCAGCCCACTCTACGGCTCAGAGACCGAGGCATTTCTAGACATGATCCGGTCACACATGTTATAGACACATACGCACAAGAAACACAATTCTTGGCACAACTTTGGCTACAAAGCAGTCTTCATGCACCTTCCTTCCACGTTATGAAACCCTCATATCTAATCAGAACCAGGTCACAGGTGTTCTATCCGGTACTTCCCACAACACATGGTAGGAAAAACTGCAAATATTTGACAACAGCTTACAACAAAAGGCGAGTCCCGAACTTATTTATTGGGTTTAGTGAAGCAAAAACTGTTTCTAGTAGAGCTTTTACGTCGCCAGCATTGACACAAAGGTTGCCAGATAACTAGAGGTTGCCCTGCAATGCTTCTGTTGTGTTTTCTGGTCTTATGAGGATGTAGCATGCACTCGGGTGTGTTGTTGCAAAGTTGCATTGCCCACTTAGATCAGGCCATATTAGCATTGTCCACTCAATCCCATTGTATAAATATATATACACTTTTTTTTTTTTTTAGCATGGAAACATTATCTTGTAAATGGAGCCACAAACATTTAAATGGTGATGTTTGAAAATGTTGAGCCAACATGGCATCTAGTCTGTTTCATGCAAGTGAGAACTACAAAAACTGAGTTCCAACATGTATGAAGCAGCAGAGGAAGAACGCGAGTTCAGAGTTCCTCTCATGTTCCTGCTGTTTCATGTTTTTAGACCACAAGTCACATTGATGAATGCTGCCAGATGAAGTGTGTAGAAATCCTGTTTGCACCACGTCCCATATCACTATAGATATCAGCCAGGCTTTGCAAGTCCTAAACCAGCACTGTCACTTACACTAAATTTAAAGATTTGATGATGTCTTTGCTCATTTAAACATTGATTTTGTTCTTCTTGCAATGCAAGACAAAATAAAAACACACTTTGATTCCGCCATTACTCTAATTTTGAACGTAAGGTCGAACTGTACGTATTTTAACAGGTGGACAACGTGGGGTGACTGCACTTAGTATTAAAAAAAGAAAGTATTTCTGCAGGAGTGTGAACACAGCAACAGTTTGTCAAAGTCCTGCAACAGGTTGGATACCCACAGCAACCCCTGGCCATTTGTTTAGTATTAGGCTGTTGGCCAGCTGTTTAATAAAGTAAAGCACGTTTGTGGCCTTAATGGTTTTGGTCCAGACATGATTTCTGTTTAAGTAGTTGGGTCCCGTATTTACAAAGGTTTGTAGATTGTGGTTTGTAAAACTGGACCAGTGAAGGATACTGAATATTAGATCTTTGTAAATGCACATAATGTAGGCATGAATTTGAATATGGAGCAGATAGTGGGCACTCATGGCCCTTGTGGAGTTAATGGTATTTGGTTCATTAAATATTGTCTTTTAACCTTGTGTAGGTTCTGCTAAGCGCCTTACAATGTCTTTTTCATTGATCCATACAGTACTTCTTATTCTGTACATACGCAGCACTTTTCCTCTACGGTCACAGAAAGATGAGCATATTGGTCCATACACGGGGTTCGGTGTCTTTTCCAAGAACACTTCAACAGGGGCTGGAGGTTAAAACATCGATCCAATTGGAGGACAACCTCCACCTTAAGCTCCTTAATGCCCGATAACTGTGATCAGCTCGTTCAACATGCATGATAATATCTGATGTAAAGATGGCCTTACTCCATTCTCGCCATAACAGCGGACATCATTTTCAGCCTTAGACGTCCCAGAAAGTCTAACATCATAGGGACAAATTGTAGAAAAGTCGAGCTTGTCACTGTCACAGAGATGTCAACTTCGCTTCTCTCCGTGGAGTATTTCTAGAAGGAAAAACGGTCTTCGGCATCCTCCGAAGGAAAGAATTTATGTGGGACCAATGCATTTTAGCACAAAACATTACAGCCAATGTGTGTGTGTGTGTGTGTGTGTGCTGATTTCACAGCAATCTGCAGAAGTAATGCTGCTTTCTGCTACGCAATGCTCAACACATAGTTATTTAAAATTCAAAGTAGAATGTGTGACAGACTACAAATATGTGATTAAGGCTGTGTAGCTCCCAGCTATGAATGTCTAAAAAGCATCTCTGAGTGTCTCAAGTGTACCATTTTATAAAAGAGGGCCATTGCTGAAAAATGTGTGCGCTCAGTCAACATTTCCTGGATGAGTTTCCTATCAAATAAGAAAGAATTACAGGGATATCAAAGAGCAGGCTATGCTCAATCATCATTAAGACGTGAGAATGGAACAATTTGGGCTGGTTGATTTTCATTCATTGGTGTTTAGTCACACATTTTAACTGGAATATCATCTCTCTGGATAAAACTCACATCTTTATAGCTGCTGAATGAGCCGCTGTGAGTCAAATCTCAGAGATAAATGTATAAAAAGATGAAAAATAATGTCATTTAATAACATCAAGAAGACGTATAGCAGAAAAACACCTAAACAACCAATTATGCAATCTCTTGCTTACCTGTAGTGTCTAAATATTTCTTCTTCCACTTCTGTGATGAAATGACACTTTGTACACGAGTATTCCCCCTCCCCTGCTCCTCCTCTCCCCCCATCCTTCTCTCCCCCAGCCTCCTCCTCAGCCTTTACATGTGGGGGAGCCCCCTTTAGGTTGATCAGGGAGTGGCAGCTCTCGTAGTGTTGCAACAACACATCGATGTCAGTGGTGGCAAACGGACACTGGTCACACAAGTGGGTGACGCCTAAAAAAAAAAAAAGGGGAACGAATCAAGAGCAAGTCATGGAAAACAAACAGAAGATTCAACCTGAAGAAAAATTTTGACAAATAAACTCAGCCATCAGACGACGTTGGCGCTTTACAGAGCATGTGTTATAGATTTGCCGCACGAGGATCCTGTGTATGCCTTTAAATACCTTGCGTGACAACAGGATGTGCCGGGTTAGAGGGGTGAAAGGTTGAACCAGAAATCACACCGGGGTCACCTCTCGGGTTAGGAGGGGTCGCGCTGGGTGAGGTGGCACTAGCAGGTTTTGAACTGATGGCATCCTGCTGTTTGGTGGCCTGAGGAAACTTTGAACAGCATTTCGGGCAGGTGGACTTCCGACAAGCGAACGGGTGGGACACCTATCGAAACAAACAGTGTTTGCATGCTTTAGTTAGAACTGCACATAAAGTGTCCATACAATGAATTACTTTGTGATGAAATAAATAGTAGAAGAATAAATCTCGCACAAAAACTTAAATTGTTACATGTTTTGTTTTTTTTTTTCCTTTCTTTGTTTTTCGTTTAGCAGCTGTATCAACTGTTTGGCAGCTGGTGCAAAGGAGGGCAAGGAGACTGGGTGGGCAGATTAGGGAAAGCAAAAGAATTTCAACTAACTAGGAAACAATCTAAGCTTTAAACTTGTTAAATACTTTCATAATGCTTGCAAAAACCTATTTTTTTTCTCACTAATTGCCAAGTAAACACAGAAATGATCATTTCAATATTCCATTTATCTCACCTCCCCCAGGTGTTTATGTGGCTGACAGAGGCCCTGAGGACAATACATGCAGTGCTGAATGCAGCAGCGGTGAATGGAGTGGTTGTGCTGGTAATGCAGCAGCAACGGTGCTACTACGATCACGTCTGCACTGTGAGCCATCGAGTAACGGAAGTCACACAGCTGGCAGTTGTAACTGGTCACCACTGCTTCTGAATCACTGCTATTAGGGTCTCCTAGGAGCAGAGAACAAAAAAAAAATGTTCATTTGCATGGGATGCTTGAGGCAAACAAATATCCAAAGAAGTATAAGAGCAGTACAGAAGTAAAAGGATGAGACAAGATGTAAAGGAATGTCTTGAAGCTGGAACAGACGTGGAAATATAAGTGAATAATAAAAGAACACTTTTTGCAGGGCGCTACTATGTTTCACCCAACTTTCTCTTGTTTTGTTACCTTGGCCGGAGCTGGACGGGTTGGATAGCTGATCTTTGCGGCTTTTGGATACCATGTGGTCTCGTTCTCCATCTCTCCTTCCTCCTCTTTCCCTCTCTCTGTCCATTCCCACAGGAGCAGCATTGCTGGGGCTCGCGGTGTCACTCCCACTCCCTCTGTGTCTTTGTTCATAGTGCTCTAAAAGCTTTGCTGAACCCCCCGCCCACTCACAACTCCAGCTACAGAATTTACACCAATAGTACACCTGCAGGGCTCCTCGACCCGTCTCCCCCGACCAGCCCGATGGGTCTGAACCCCCTCTGATTGGGATGAAGTACCCAACCAGAGAATCGTCTTCTGCTCGGACCGCCACTCGCTCTGCCCCGTCTAAGACAGGACTCCTCCCCTTCAACAGGTTGTCATGCGCTGCCAGGTTGTTGGTGGCCAGCAGGGGTGTGGTTGGTGGAGTTTTGACTTTGTTAGGATGCGAGGATAAGAAATGCTGTTCAAGTTCCACAGAATTACTGCCCATATATGTGAAGTTGCAGAATTTGCAGCGGAAGTACTTAGTGTTCCCCTGACAATCCGACGTCTTGCGGCCAATTCCAATCAGCGTCCCACCCAACGTCACCTGATGAAGAGCAGGAGAGGAGATAAAAGACGTTTTACTTACATTATAAATAAGATCTGCAAACAGATGGAAAATATGCAGGATAACTGAAAAAAGGATCCATTGATCTGCTGAGGAACGACAAATATCTCGTATCAAAGATGTATGTGTTGGCCTTGCAAACATTCACTGATGATGAGTGAGCAATCTGCCAATCCTTCCACAAACATAAGTCTTTTAAATTTATTTTACTTCAGTAACATCAGGGTTTTAATTAGACTTTTGCAGCTTTATGATTTGCAGCTATGTCGCATTTCAAGTCTTGCAGAAAGACTGGAAAAAAAAAACCTAATTTTACACTATTTTTTAATGCTGTTTTAATTGAAAGCACAGAGGATTTCTCACAAATGTTTCATTAACAATTTTTTCTTGTCATCCAATCACCTGTCAATTATTCTTCATAACCAAACACATTAGAAAACACCAAATATTCTTCTTTGGTACATTTTTGCAGACATATGGGGTCCACCCGAAGCTGGCAAAAATGTGCAAAAACTGACAAATTTACTTATAGATTTTTTGTGGTCCACAAAATGTGAAAAACTTAAAAAAAAAAAAAAAATTAAAAAAAAAAAGGGTTTAAGTTAATTTAAACCCTTTGCAACTGGCTTAGAAAAAAACAGCAAAAAATTAAAAAAAAATGTTTCTCTTATTACTCCTTTAGAATAATTCTGTCTATCCTGCAGATGGGTCAGTTTCAGCATCTGTTGAAAGTATCAGAAAATGGCCTTGAAATGTAATATTTACAAATAAAAACGGTAATTAAAAAATAATTATATGAAAAAAGCCAGATGGGACAATTTAGCTCAGTTGCAGAGAAAAAAGCAGAACACCAAATGAGAGTCACTGATGCATGTGATCACACAATACTACAATCATCACAGCCCGCAGCACCCTAATTAAGCAATTAGTTAGAGTGCAAACAACTTATTTCATTGAGCTTAAATAAAAAGAATAAATAAATTTTTTTTTAAATGAAAGGAGAACAAAATATGAGGCCAAAATCCAAAGTTGAAGGAAAAGAGTGAAGGAGAAAAAAAAAAGGTGTGAGATGGGTGAAAATTGAATTGAGCAGTTTGAGAAAAATTTACTGGAGCCAGAACTTTATAGGAAAGCAGGAAGGCAGAGCAGGAGAGATAAAGATGGAATAAACAGACAAATAGAGAAGAAAAAGTGAGAAAAAGAAAGTTGAATATGTCTGACAGCTGTTTCATCACATCTTCTCACAGCCGATTATAACGTCTGCCGCTCACTAACTCCTCTCCTCTTCTTTCCTCCTTCATCGCCTCCCTTCTTTCACTGCTTCTTTCCTCCTATCCCTCTCCTCCCTGAGACCTTTTTTTTTTCCAGCATCTCATTGGTTGACAGGGAATCTCGTCTCAGCAAATGACAACATGGAATTTTCCAAACGTGGGCGGGAGAGAGAAAAATTAAGTGAGGGATGGAGAGAATAGAGACCCCTTTCATTCGATTTTTTTCCCTTTTTTTCCCCTAATACTTTCACTTTTTCTTCATAATGACGATTTAAGCCCACTGGATTTTCTATTTCTGACTGTATGTTTGTCTGTGTGAGTGTGTGTGTGCTCTTGACAACAGAGTATGCGTGCATTTCTGCTGCCATTACGTGACTTCTAGTCATTCCACACGGCTGGTTTGAATGAAACTCCTCGACTATTCCTGATACACACACTTCTTCATAAAATAATCCTGCTTTAACTTTTCATATGATCCCTGTTCGCGTAGCCCAAACCTCAGCCTTGATCCAGATGTTCCCAGAGTTGGGAATAGCCTCAAAGCATATAAGACAATTAGGAAATGATCAATGATGACTGAAAAGCTCATTTTAAGTACAGTAAGCATCCATACAGCTTATACAAAGTGTTTAGTTAACATGATTCTAATTATCTGGAATACGAGCAGACCTTACCAGGAGATAATGTAAGATTAGAGGGATCATCAACTTGTAGATTGGTGTTAAATTTTAAAGATGCATGCAGCCTACCGGAAGCCGTAATCTGGATAAAACTGTCTTTTTCTTTGCAACAATGGCAGATATGCTGGAAGTTTTGTCAGATGCTTTCATGTTTATTATTAGCAGGAACAGCAAATCAGTGTTGAGTGGAGGTGTTGCATGTTTTTTTTTCCCTCTTTTTTTTTTTTTTTGTCTTGACAAAGTTTAGAGCTGTTGATTTCAGTGATTAGGACCCCTTGATTTAAAGTGGACCCAAATATAACAAAATTACCAAGGACATTTTTAAACCTCCTCCGATTGATTGGCTCATCTGTTGACGGCCAGACCCCCGTGTAAAAATTGCAGGCGGCTACCTAATTCGCACTGTTGGTGTGTGATTACAAGGGAAGGCAGCGTTTACCTTGTAGAGGGAATTAGCTAAAAAAAATAAAAATAAAAAGAAGAAGTCTGCCACATGCCTGTCATTAACCTACATTTTCTCAGGAAGAAAAAACCGTGTCAGATTCTCGTCTTTGTCTGAGAGATTTACATTCATCAGCTAATACTTACCACAAATACAATGACACGTATGTACAGACAACAAACGTGTGCGTTTCTGTGCTTCGATATATGCAGCCTGTCTGCCAGGTGCCCAGCTTACGTCCTTTTCAGTCTCAATAAATGTCTATAAAATTTCAGAACTAGCAGCACAATTCCTCACTGTCCAAATAACACACACGCAATGTTACAAATGAGCTGCAGCTTCCACTACCCTATAAATTATTCAGTTCAGTTATGGCCGCTGAGTCACAGATTTACAATTACAGTGTGTTCAACTGAACCTGGTGTGGCTTGTTTTGGATCAGAGTTTAGAACTAATACTGATTATTTAAAACTTTTGCATCTGTTGCCATGTGAACAGAGCCAGGTGATGATTTACAAAGATGACAAAATAATCTGCAATAATGTGTTTGTGTGTGTGTTTTTTTTTTTTTTTTGTGTGTGCATTCAGTATTTCATGTTTTTACATCGAGCTTAGTTGGGATTTTTTTTTCTATTTGCATGCGCAGGTTTTGGCTGGTTGGTGGTTGCAGATGTTTGATGTACAGTTTTGTGTCAACACATCTGTTAGACTTCAGCAGCTGTAATCCTTGACCTGTACTTACCTGGACGTCATATGTGCCGTTCATCATGGTCGTCCTGGGCTGCTGATTTTGTGTGTCTGCTCTCATCTTCACCAGCTCTTTGGTTTGGTTCCTCTGTCTCTGTCCTGCCTGCATGTCTGACATCACAGATACACAAAAGGGGGTCAGACTGACAAAAACAGATAAATGAGGAGGGGTCAAGGAGGTTGAGGGAAAATGAGGACAGATGCCATCTGGTAGGAAGGAAAACTGTTCGAACAACAGTCTATAAATTGTTGCAGCCCTCTGCCAGCATGTGATCTAAAGCTTGCTCAGAGATGCTAAATCTGTGAACCTTTGAGCCTCACAGAAAGGAAGTTATGGGTCAAACCTGAACAGGAGCTGCTTTGGGGGCCATTTGCATTTTACCCAGTTTCACAAAAACAGTTGAAGCATCTGTGATTCTTCAAGGCTCCTTTGACCCTCAAAAAAAAATCAAAGTGTGTATGGCTATAGTAAAGATACGGTCAAATCAAACGTATGTAAGCAGAGCTGGAGTTACCTAGGTTTGTATGTTGGGGAGCCATGTTGTGGAGGGCCAGGATGTGTGTGTCGAGGGCAGCATCCTGTCGTGTGCGGTTGTGCAGACCCAGGTGATACTTCCTAAAGTGCTTCACCAGGTCGGCAGGGTCGTTTCCATAGTAACCGTAACCGCACACATTGCACTTGAAGTCTTGGAGTTTAGGAGAAGGGCTGGAGGGCAGCGGAGGGGTGTCAGTTGTCGACTCCTCCCCTCCTTCCTGTCTGGACAGGAGGTTCGGAGCAGATTGGAGAGGAGTGAGGTGATCAGCTTCCCCTCTGTCTCGGTGGCTCCTCTCACCCTCCTCGGCCCCCGTCTCACCGTCCTCGGGCTCAGACTGGCTCTCGGGTCTCTCCGCCGACGCGGCTCCTGATTTTTTCCCCCTCGTCTCCCCTCCTCTCCTCCCCCCTCGCTCCTCATTACTGTAACGATCGCTGACAGACGAAGGAGAGATGGACGAGGAGATGCACTCGCTTTCTCCCTCCTCCTCGTCCTGCTCCTCATCTCTGATGCGCTCAGACGACTCCGGCTCAGAGGGTCGGTTTATTCGGTCGGCCTCTGCTCCCACTCTCTCCTCCTCCTCGCCTTCCTCCTCTTCTTCTCCTGCTGGCCTCTTCCCCTCTTCTTCCTCCTCCTCTTCACCTCCCACGCTCCGGATAGGGGGATTCTTCTTCCTCACCATCTCTGAAAAGGTGACAAAAGACATGAAAATTCAGCTTATGTTCCAGTGATTATATTTACTTTTATTCTTCTTTTGTGATTTTACTCCAAGATGCTTCCAGAACTGTAAATAAAAACAAACACAATTAACTTTTTTTTTTTTTTTTTTTTTTAAGAAGATAATTGCAGTGATGGCTTTAATTTCATTTACAGGCATCTTTAAAAATCTGTGACGATCCGCAAAAACAAAGCCTGTTGAAGGAAAACAGACGCAACAAATGAGAAACATGTTAGGCGTGAGAGATTTTTAAAAGGGGTGTGTATGAGATGGACGCTCCATCGTATACACACACCCGTCATGATGTTTTTTTTCTTCATCCTTAAACTAGGGAGTGAATCTTTTTATCGTTATGGAAACCATCCGTGAGAATCTTCAGCACGTGACCACATCAAAACAAAAAAACCATATCACAGAGACTGAGACGGCGAGGAGGGTGAGGCAGAGAGAGACGTGGGGGTGAGACAGACGTAGGAGAGAGACGGGGAGAATGGCCAACACACAACCACATCAAACCGAACGCCTCATATCAGAAAGATGGATGAGGGAGGCTGCAGACGGCAATTCATCCCCTCCAGCTCTCCAAATTTCTCTCTCTCTCTCTCTTTCGTATCTCTTTCCACTCGCCTTTCATTCATTTTCTACCCTGCAAACTGCTCTTTTTTTCCCCATCTCTCTCCCTCCATCTGCATCACCTCCTGTCCCTTGCTTCCCTCTCTTTGTTTTCATTCGTTTTCTCTGCTTTTCTTTCTCATTTCACATCTCATTTTACTTTCATCCCCCTGCTTATTTTCCCTTTGTCACATTTTTCCTCACCTCCGTACCTGCATCCAGTCCCGGCAAAGTGCAGCTATTTAAGCAAAAAAAAAAAAAAAAAAGAAAAATAGAAAGCGCTTGTCAGGGAAGTTTGTTTCCACTTCTAAACATTGTCTTATTCTCTATCGCCCTCTTTCACATGCAAGAATAATTGCTACAATGATTTAAGCAACTCTGTGAATATTATTTTCCTTCTGTTCTCACCACCCCCCCCCCCCCCCCCCCCCCTCCTTTCTTCCCTCCCCTCCTTTCCTTATAATCACTTTACAAAGCCATCAAATAACCAGCCATGTGTTTTATGTTAAACCATAATCTTTCTTTTGTTCAAAAAGAGAACAATTGCGGTTGTGCTGCTCGCAAAAAGTCGTGACAGAAAGATGCTGCATGTGTTTTTTTAGCGAGGGCTTGCGTACGCATGCGTGCTGTGTGTTTATTTGTGGTCGTTCGAGTCAACCCATTGACCCATAGGCAGAGTTTGGATGTGTGTGTGTTTCTTCATTTGTAATCATGGTCAAACCCAACGGACGCCTGATAGACGTGATCACTTTCAGATCAATGCAATATGAAGGGGAGGGGGGGTAAATGTGTGTGTGTGTGTGTGTGTGTGTGTGTGTGTGTCTTTGAGTGTGACTAATGTATATTTGATGATACGCCTGGAGGAGAGAAGGCGTGTGTGGCCGAACTGTGAGGAAGCCTGTGTTTGTGAGACAGACTGATGCTTATTGTTATTTACTGATAGCGACTGGCAAACATTTTACGCATGAGAGAATGGGTGCGCGCGCGCACACACACACACACACACACACACACACTTGTGCAGAAAATAAGTTAAAAGGAATGCGGCTGAACGCCAGTAATCAGTTGACCATAAACAAACACATGCAGATACACATAAACAGATTAAAAAGGACACTTAAAGGGAAAAAAAAACAGCCCTGTAATGTTATCAGGGGGGATTAGAGAAAGAGAGAGGAGAAGGAAAAAAAAAAAAAGTCAACGTCAACGGTTTTGTTCTCCACGAATCTAGAGTTGGCTTGTGTGGGTGTATATATTTATGTGTGTGGGTGGGTATGTGTGTGTACTTATGTGTATGTGTATGTATGTATGTGTATGGATATGTATATATGTATGCATATGTGTGAGTGTATGTGTATGTATGTGTGTGTATGTGTATGTGTATATGTATGTGTATGTATATGAGTATGTATATGTGTATATATGTATATATATATATATATATATATATATATATATATATGTGTGTGTGTGTATGTTTGTGTATATGTATGTATGTATATCTATCTTTATGTATGCATGTATGTGTACATGTGTGTGTATGCATGTGTATGTATGTATATATGTATATATATAATGTATGTGCGAGTGTATATACATATATATGTAGGTGGGTATGTATGTGCATATACATGTATGCATTGATCTTTTTCTTTTGTTTTTTTTTTGTTTTGTTTTTTTTATGTTCTCTTTTCTGTTCTCTTTCTGCCCCTTTCCTGTCCTTTCCGGTCGGGTCCAGCAGCATAAACTCTGTAATACAAGCTATTATCCAAAACAAATTGAAAAATAAAATAAGAATCAAGAAATACAAGGGGATCATTACATCTACAAAAGTTCCCCTTGGCAAAATAAATTTGCTCAGCAGAACACAGCATCCAGAACATCAGTCTGCTTGCTTAAATGCTGGACAAGACAAAAAAAAAAAAAAAAAAAAAAAAAAAAAAGACAGGAGGAGGAGAGCAAGGGCTGCTCTCTCTCCTCTGTTGAATTCAATTTTCTCTCTATGGTCTTTGTAGTATTTTACAATTTTCTCTCCCTCTTTCTCTCCACCATACAACTATTAAAATAAAGCAATTTATGTCTGCAAGGGCCCACGCCTAGACCAGCCCTGGCACTCGCTCCGTATGTGTGTGCGTAACAGGGAGTGAAGTGCGGGGAGCAGAGGAAAATCTCATCTGATGTTCACCACACCCAGTCAGAATTCATCATTCACTTGCACACACATGTGCACGCACACGCAGTGGAAAACTACAGATCGCTGTGGTAAAGCGATGAGGCTGAAATCCCGACCTAAGAAGCACAGACTGACCTAAATATGTTTCCATATGCCCTGCGCGACTGCAGCAGCGGGGAGGGGGGGAGAGGGGGGGGGGCGCGGTGGTTAGACTTAAAAAGTTCATGAGCGCAATAACGACAGTAATAATTCGATTTATAAATTATTTCAGTGGAGCGTGAAATCAGCACACCATCAAACAGTAAGAATGTTCTTATTATATAACGTTTACTTACGGGGGCATCACTTGTTTTGCATATTTAGAACAAACTCACATGAAAGAGAGAGGCTGAGGCAGTTGGAAAGCAGCATTTCGGTGTGTATGCCTCCTGTTTTGTGTGTTCCTTTATGTCGCAGTGTAGCCTCTGTGTGCTTCGGGCTGTATACACAGACTGGAACCATTACTATCAACTACAATTAGGTGCAACCCACTACAACATGCTGCATAACAACTCCTGCTACTAGCTACAATTAGCCCCAATGCACCACAATGGCCTCAATACCACAGCGAAGACAAATGTGACAGCTAATCATTTCCATCAACTACAATTAGCCCAAATGCTAGTAAGGCTTTTATCTGAAATTGCCAATAATCGTCCCAGGACAGCTGCTGAAAGATCCAGCAGGAGCAGTGTGCTATGCACCCATAGCATGTGGCAGATGTGGTAAGTTGTGGAAGAGTCGGCAAAGTTACTTTGATCGTGTTCATTTTGGCAACAGAAATCTGCTTTTACAGAATTATTACGCAGTGAAAAGTTAAGTTTTTTTGCTGCTGTTGGGTTTTTTTTTTTTAATCAGTAGCTGTCAAAAGATAAAAAATACTTTTTAATGTACGAAATATACTGATTACTTTTAAGGCGCTGCGATGGGCTGGCGACCTGTCCAAGGTGTACCACGCCTTTTGCCCAAAGACTGCTGGGACTGTTGGCTCCAGCTTCCCCACGACCCTTCATTGAACTGAGCGGTTAGGATAATGAATGATTACTTTTAAATAAGCAACTTCTTGATTAAGATTCAGAACAAAAATATAAAAAGAAATGTGAAGTTTTTTGTTTTGAATTAATAAAACAGACAAAATTTTGGCCGGAAGACTTCAGATCGAAGACCTTCCAGACACCAGCTAGGAGCTCATAGTTACACTTTATGAGGGGGACATGCCATTCACATTAAATATTAGTGCAAAACAAACATTTCTTCTTGATAAAGCTTTTAGAAAAGCTGTCTCACACAACTACATGCAATCCTTTACGCATCCTGATGCAAAGCCAAGCAGCTGGGGAACCTCTTGTAACACACCAGCCTCCTTTCCTCTACCGTCTCTATTTCACCTTTCTGTGCGACACTGTTGCACGTCATTCACTTTTCCATCAGGTATCAGTCTCTCTGGAGCTGCTCATTGCTTGTCGATACCAAACTTTTCTTTCCATCTCAACACTCGTCACAAGCAGTCGAGGCAAACAGTTTGTTTTCTCCACTGTTAAAGGTGCATTCTCAGTTGAACATGTTGGGTTACAAAAAACTAGTGCAATATGAATGAGATGTTTGAACTTTAAAAAATAAAATCTTACAAAAAAATAATTAATAATAAT
>NC_136617.1:17893360-17998360 GCF_933228915.1 Telmatherina bonti | reverse complement strand
ATCCAATCAGGAAACTTTTCCCACTGTGACTTACTCAGCGTGACACAAACTAGCTGTTTTCACAAGCAAAGGCAAATCTGAAAGTACTACAGCGATACCCCATGGTCTATAAAACTTCATTTTTGAGCAGCTGGGTCAGGAGACTATAAAACCCGGTTACTCAGGTCTTCAACAGAACTCTGGATGAACGTATTAGGCTGTCCGCTTGTTCAGAGTGTAAAAAAACAATCCGAGTAGACACAGTGAGACTAAATGTTGGACCGTGACAATCAAATACCTGCCGAGACTTTACTGGTTTGGTTCCCGGTGGGACCATAAATGGTGCTGAAATAAATCGGTATTACAGCCTACACACACATACGCAAACCGAGGCGCACACATCTACATCTAAAACTTCATACACATCTGTGTTTTTTTTTTCCCATTAAAATCAACATTTATACACATAAATTTATACACTAGAAGGTCCTGTGATCACATCTGTTTGGATTTTGGAGTTTTCTTGGCATATTGTGATTCTTAAGTGAAATAATGAAACAGAATACATGCACGCACACACATTCACACACAGAAATGAAGACTGTATATCTCCTCTGCTATTTCAATAATCTGTGACCTGAGAGTTTATAAGACTCAATAGTCTGGCCTCTGGAATGGTTGTCTGGATTTTAACTTTACACACACACACACACACACACACACACAGACACAGACACACAGACACACACACACACACACACACACACACACACACACACACACACACACACCACACACACACACACACTTAAAATACAGACAGCTCCCCTGCTATGGTCCTTAGAGCACACTGTGTGTGTGGGGAGCATACCATGTGTGTGTGGTCACGTCTTCGAGAGTCATCATCAGTGATGATGTCACCGTCAGCATCTCGGAGGTGGACCAACTGTGGACAAAAGCCATCTATAAGGTGTATTTCGGTTGGTCAAGTCTCATTTATTTATCCAACAATAAATCTTTCATATGTCACATGAGCCACACTTTCACATGAGCAAATATCACACACATGGACTGCAAGGAGTGTGTGTGTAATTAATTATGGCAAACCTGGCTGCCAGAGGACAGTCTGGCAACAAAGCAGACCAAAATGGGTTTATGTTAACAGGAAACTACCTCACATAGATCAAAAATAGTCTAAAAAAATAAAATTCTTCCTGGTTGGCGCCAAGACAATACATACATACTATAGTAATATGATGGCATTAAAAGATTATTTTGACCATTTTTAGGATTTAAAAAGAAGCAAACTTTGTATGAGCAAAGAAAAATCCGCTTACACAAACATTTTCCAGTGAGTGTTGCAGCTGATCTCAGGTTTAAAGTTCAGATTTTAAACTTCGTTCATTTATAGTATTGTAAATAACACAGGTACACATGTGGAAAGCATATGTGTCAATAAAATGTGAGCATTGTGTAGGAATGTGTCATTTTATGGTTTCTGCTTAGAACAGGGGTGTACAGCTCCGGTCCTCCATGGCACCAATCCTGCAGGTTTTCCATGCATCTCTGCTCTAACACACCTGACTCAGATTAATGAGTCATTTTGCAGAACTTCATAGGCTGCTGGATTCAATGTTCATTCAATGTAAGCCAGATATGTTGGAACAGGGATATATATATATATATATATATAATAAAAATAAAAAAAATAAAAAAATCACCAAGACAGCAGCCCTCAAGGACCAACGTTGGAAACCCCTGGTTTAGAAAGTGACAGAACAAAAGTAAACATAGGACTGATTTTTATTTACTGGAGAGAGCTCAGAGAGGAGACAGGATGCAAGACAGACACAGAATTAAGACCAACAAAGTGTGAAAATATGTTTAGTAGCACTGCTTTAAATTAATACTACATATGTTTCTGAACCCTAAATCATTTTGAAGGCACACTGATGTTCATTATGCACATTCCTGTAGCCATCCTTGCCCTCCAGCAGGGGCGAGGAACCCTGGTCAAAGGCTCAAGACCAGCAGGATTTCCATGTATTCCTGGTCCAGCACACCAGATTTAAATCAAACGGATGCAACGGCTTATCAAGATCTGCACAGTGATTCATTCATTGGAATCTGGTGTGTCGGAACAGGGAGATATCAAAAACTTTCAGGACTAGGGCCAAGGTTCCCCACCCCTGCCCTGCAGCATCCTGAGGCTGAGAACACACACATCAGAGTTTTGTGCTTCAACCCAGGGTATCACACAACTGCTGTGTTTTGATTTATAACATCCCATTAGATGCTGACAACTGGTTATCAACACACTGGGTGTTTTAAACGTACATATTCCAGCACAAAATAAGCACAAAATAAGAAAACGTGTTTTTTTTTTCTCTCTAATTTTTCGTTTGCAAATATTGCTACATCTGTAATTGTTTGTTTTATTTACACAAGCATAATTAACTTTCCACCTTCATCAGATGATAAAAATACGAAACTGGTTTTTTTTTTTTTTTTTTTTAAAATAAGTTGTGAAAATAATTTCTTGTACTGTACACTCAGCACTCCTCAGACTACAGTCATGTATCTTCTCTACTGTAAGCCTTTCCTGGGGCAAAGGGGGGAAAAAAAATCTATTCATGGTGCACGACAACAAATAAAACACAAACTGAGGTGTTTTTCTGGTGAAATAGGTTGAAACTGACTTTTTTTTCCAAACTTAAAAGAGAGATATTTCACACTAAGATGAAAGTACTAAATCACAGCCTTAAGACCAAAGGAAACACCCTGACAGTACACAGATACAGAGTACACATGCACAAAAATACACCAAACACCGTTTGCTAAATAATTGAGGGGCATCCTCCAAATGCTCAAAATAAAGGTTTTTGTTTGAAACCCTCTTTAACAAAGGAGCTACAATGTTCTGAATGAAGGAGAGGATGTGTCTATCCTGACATCACGTGTCAAGACCGGAAACCTGGGAAATATTAATGTTAAATAATAACCAACCCTTAGCATGACACAAGTGGTAAGATTATACAAGAATGACTCATTTTATGCTCACGCTACCGTTCCAGTCAGCCTGATAATCACATCAGGACACACAAGCTGCGATGAGTTATGATCTGAATCCCCAGAAACTTTTTAGATAACGTGATATTTCCCACAGTTTCAAAACAGACACACCAGCTCTCTGATCCAAGGCTAAAAGGAGGAGTCATATTGATATTGATTTACTAAGAACCATCAGCTAAGCTTTGCACACACACACACACACACACACACACACACACACACACACACACACACACACACACACACACACACACACACACACACACACACACAGACACATCTTGCAAGCGCCAATTTAAAACTGCAAAGAAAAATTAAAATATCTTTGTTACTGATCTAAATATGTGTTCAAAAACGGCGTTTTATACCTGTAATAAACAGATTTCCACATTTTAAATGACTGGAGTGTTTTTGTTCATTCCTCTCCAAATCATGTACAGCTGAAATGGAGAAAGTTATTTAGCTTTTATGTGTGTATGTGTGTGTGTGTGTGTGTGTGTATGCCTCGACATTTTGTTAGTCTAATAGCATCATTGCCAAAGTCATATAGTGAGGTTTTTAGGTAATGATGCTCAGTGAATGAACTGTTAGGAAAGTGGAGTCAGCCAGATACTACATTTCAGTCAAAATCTGACATAAGCAACTTTGCTATGAAGCTAACGATTTCTGGTTCCAGTAAGAGAAAACAAATCAGATTTTTCTGAAAGTTTTTCAGGACTTGCTTATAAGCTGTCAGAAAATCAGGAGCTGAAAGCTTCAGCGTGTGTTTACGCATTAGAGGCGTGACCCTTCCGTTGCATCACTTTAAGAACTGAGTTTGTCTAAATGTAAATAACTCTAAAATTACTTAACTCCTGAGTGATTTAACAGGAACATCAATAGATCTGCTGACTTCCTGTTTGTCGCTCGGCCGGCAGGTTACTGTGATGTCAGCTGTGTTTTTATTTGGCATAGAGAGGAAGTAGCAAGTGCTTATCAGAACACATGTGATGGCAACACCGGGTGTTAACGCTAAGATGTCCACTTGCAATCAGATCACACAAGACAAACGACAGAACCAAATTTTCCTTCCATCCTCCTATATCCTATAAACGTTTCCAAACATGGGCTGTGATGAAGAGAGCAGAAAATGAGTGAAACTGACCCTTTCTGAGCTTGCTGGAGAGTAGCTGGTGGTTCAAACTGAAAGTCAGAGCCAACAGGAAAAGATGAAAGAAAGAGACGAAGCGGTGCAGAAACAGACGGGCTTCTTACACTTCGTAAAGACAGCAGCACCAGATGGAAAGAAAGAAAAAAAAAAAAAAGGGGGGGACCATCACACCTGAGCACTGTCTCCTCCCCTTCTCTTTGCTGCTCTTCAACCTTATTCACTCCTCACCACCATTTCCCCTTCGAGTGTTAAAGCGTGGGTGAAAGGGAGGGGAGAGTGTGTGTAACAGAGACCCGACAACTTCCTCTAAACTTCCTGTGATTAGAACTTAGGGGTCGCTGGGGGAGAATCAGGAAATTACACACACACACACACACACACACACACACACACACACACTCAAACAGTTTCAATGAAGCTTTAAATAAATAAGCCTGAACAACAAACACACAGTTTAACTTGTTCTGAATATATGCAAGCTACATGCAGATAAAATACATTTCCAACTGTATTTTTATGAAACTACATGAGATTACATGACATGAAAAGAAAGAAATAAACCCAACTCAGTGCACGGTATGATCTAGCTGACAGTGCCCACAATGAGAGTTTAAAATTGCAAACTTGCCCAAATGGCTTGTGTAAATAACAAAAAAAGAGGAAGGAGGTGACAGCTTTGCCCATTATTTCACAATTAAAACTGAGATTCAATCATTTCCTGACTGTGTGCAGGAAACACTACTTCTATGTGTGTTAGCAAATGAGAATTAAACAAGACGACCACAGTTTTACCTTAATTTTTTAATATTAACTTTGGCATTATCTCACATGTGTATGTAAGGGAGCAAACACACACAGAGGAAAAACAAGCATGTGAAGGACACTAGGACAGTTTAGAAAGCCTGAGGGCCAAGTCTGAGCTTTAATTTCCTCTATCCTGCACAACAACTGACAGATACACACAGACACACTGCGCTGATATACATGGACAGAAAGTGCACCGTTATTGGACCCTTCACCTGCCCAGAGGGACTCTGGCTGTAGACAACTCTAATATTAGAAAGACACGTAATAACTACATAACTCCACTTTGTATCAAAACAATGAAAAACATTTAAAGCAGACTAAATGAACGATAATCAGTTTGCCTGGGAATTAAACTTCACATGAACTCCAGAGCTGCAAGTTTACGGCTCAGTGGCGTTCAATCCACGCGTCATAAACACAGAGATGCAAACAGTCAATTTCTAAGACACCTGAAGCCGTGAAATGAAGGCTCCCTGGTTTAATTCCCAGCTTCGAGCTCTAAAACAGGCATCAAGGCGTTTGGAAAACAGATGGCGTTCATCAGGACTAGAGGAGTCTCACTTAACCTGGAAAGAAAGTTTAAGCGTATACAAAAAAGCCTTACGTACGGCAAGAACAGCTTATTATTCATCATTGATAGAGGAAAACAAAAACAACCCTCGGTTTCTTTTCAGCACTGTAGCTAGGCTTACTAGGAGCCGGAGCGCTGTGGAGCCATGTATTCCTTTCTCACTTAGCTGTGATGATTTCATGTATTTTTTCAGGAATAAAATTGACACTATTAGAGATCAAATTCACAATACTCTTCCTTCTACCTATAATGTTGAGCCTGTTGTGGTCTCCGAAGCATCCTTAGAACCAGGATCTGACTTGTGTCTAAATAGTTTCTGTCCTGTCCAACCCTCTGAATTAACTAAAATAATAGCTTCATCTAAACCATCCACCTGTATCTTAGACCCTCTCCCAACGAGCCTCTTTAAGGACATTTTCCCTTTAATTAATACATCACTACTAAATCTTATCAATATGTCTTTAGTGACAGGATATGTACCACAATCATTTAAAACTGCTGTAATCAAGCCTTTACTTAAAAAGCAATCTCTGGATCCAGAGATGATAGCAAATTATAGACCTATATCTAACCTCCCGTTTATGTCCAAAATTCTGGAGAAAATAGTTTCAGCTCAGCTACATGCCCACCGGAGCAGAAATAATTTATGCGAGGAGTTTCAGTCAGGATTTAGAGCTCATCATAGTACTGAGACAGCATTGGTGAAAGTTACTAATGACCTTCTTATGGCCTCAGACAAAGGACTTGTGTCCGTACTTATCTTGCTTGATCTTAGTGCTGCATTTGATACAGTCGATCATAACATTCTGTTACAAAGACTAGAACAGGTGATTGGAATTACAGGTACAGCGTTAAGCTGGTTTAAATCATATTTATCTGATAGACTTCAGTTTGTTCATGTAAATGACAAGTCCTCCTCCCAAACTACAGTAAGTCATGGAGTTCCTCAAGGTTCTGTACTTGGACCAATACTCTTCACGCTATATATGCTCCCTTTAGGCAAAATTATTAGACAGCATGGAATAAACTTTCATTGTTATGCAGATGATACTCAACTATACTTATCCTTTAAACCAGATGAAACAAATCAGCCCAATAGGCTACAAAATTGTCTCATAGACATAAAGACTTGGATGTCTAGAAATTTTCTCCTCTTAAACTCAGATAAGACTGAAGTAATTCTCATTGGATCTGAAAAACTCAGAGCTAAATTTTCCGGTTTTGTAATGAACCTGGATGGCATTACTTTAGCTTCCAGTGCTACAGTGAGAAACCTTGGAGTAATATTTGACCCTGACCTGTCCTTTGGCCCACATATTAAGCAGGTTACTAAAACAGCCTTCTTTCATTTACGTAATATAGCCAAAATTAGGGACATTCTGTCTCGGAGTGATGCAGAAAAACTGGTTCACGCTTTTGTTACTTCGAGACTAGATTACTGTAACTCTCTATTACTGGGCTGTCCTAAATATGCCCTGAAAAGCCTTCAGCTGATCCAGAATTCTGCAGCCAGAGTCCTGACCAGAACCAGCATGAGAGATCATATTTCTCCAGTTTTAGCCTCTCTTCATTGGCTGCCTGTTGAATCTAGAATAGAATTTAAAATCCTTCTCCTTACATATAAAGCCCTCCACAACCAGGCACCACTATATATCAAAGACCTCATAGTTCCTTATATACCAAGCAGAGTACTTCGTTCGCAGACTGCAGGTTTACTTGTGGTTCCTAGAGTCTCAAAGAGCCGAGCAGGAGGCAGAGCCTTTGGTTATCAGGCCCCTCTCTTATGGAATAAGCTCCCAGTTAGTGTTAGGGAAGCAGACACCCTCCCCACCTTTAAGACTAGGCTGAAGACTTATCTTTTTGATAAGTCCTATAGCTAGGGATGGTTAGCATCCCTTAGTTATGCTGCTATAGGTTTAGACTGCTGAGGGACACTGAGCTTCTTTCTTTTTCTCTTTATCTCTTTCTTTTACCCCCCCATAACAGTGTTGCATCATTAACATGTATGTCTCCTGTCTCAGCAGATCTCCCTGGCCGGGAGTAGCAGTTCCTGTTGTCTGTTGTCTTTCTGTCCTCTTCCCCCCACACAGCAGAGGCAGATGGCTGCCTGTCCTGAGCCGGGTTCTGCCGGAGGTTTCCTTCCTGTTAAAAGGGAGTTTTTTCCTTCCCACTGTTGCCAGTGTGCTTGCTCAGGATGGGAGATTGAGTTGGACTCAACTCAATCTGTTGGTTTCCTTATATAGGCTGTTATGAATTGGCCTTCATTATGTTTTCCCCTCTGTCTGTAAAGCGTCTTGAGATGACATTGCCGTGATTTGACGCTACATAAATAAAGTTGAATTGAATTGAAATTGAATTTCAACAAGATGTAGTAGGCTGACTCCTTTCCTCGCGTTTTTGCTTTAGCTTTCATTCAACCAGACAAGACTCATTTTTACAAGATGGGCGAGTCATGAAAGCCAAAGGAAACTCTTCAACTCTAATATGTGAGAAAAGGCTACTTCTCTGATTCAATCTACAACTTCTCTGCCTGTGAATAAAGTGAAAGAAAAGGTCTGACACACACAAAAAAAAGAAAAAAATATTCATGAGTTTCTGTTGTGAGCTAAGTGTTCTTCCTCCACTAGTTTTCATCTTCATTATTCACACAAAGACAGGAAACTTTGTTTCCTTTTTTGTTCATTAACCAGCTCCAACCTGTTACTTTACTCTTAAAAATTTGATCTGCACTTTAATATGTAATAATTTAGACAAAGAGGAAAAGTGCACGCAAACACACACACGCACACACACACAGACTGTTAGCTTGCCTGTGTTAGGGGAAGTTGCACATCGTTGCGACATCAGTATTTTAGATATGAGCTCCTTAACAGACAAACTTGTACATGAAAGCACAGTTACACAACATGTACTATATATTTAGCTCTTGAGTTTTTAGGTTTTTTTGTCCCTTTTTATTATGGGTGGGGTCTGACGAATACCTGTATTAAAAAGTATTTCATTTGGAGAGAGTTATTAGTCCTGCACACTAAACAGCGAAGCTTTTTCATGTAATCTGCACTACTGAGATCTCCTCTACTAAGAAATTTGCTTTCATATAAAAATGATGTAATGTTGTCATGTGGATGCCTACATGAAAAAGATTAGTGGGATGCATTAAGTAAAACCCACTATTATAATAATCATGAATTTCAATCATGGCTACGTGCAAAAGTGAAAACTGGGGTGTTGTGGGTTTCATCCAGGGCAGCCAATCATAAAGCAACTTCTGTCACTGTATGGGAGGAAATAATTGATCCATATATGTATGTTAAAGAAAGGCATCAATGTGTTCCAGTGGTTAAAAAGGTTACCTCAGCAAGAATGTTCCCAATTCAAACTTCTACTGAGGCCTCTCTATGTGAAGTGTGCATGTTCTCTATAGGTTAGGTTCAATAATGACTCAGAATTGGCTGAATGAGTGACTGAATGTGTGCAGTTGACTGTGTCCAGGAAGTAACCCAGCTCTCGTCCTATGAGAGCGAGAATCAAGCCCTTACCCCAATGACCATGAACAGAAAGGGGTTGATGGAAAGATCCCATCCATTTTCTATACTACTTATCCATATTCAAGGTTACAGGCAAGCTGGAGCTTATCCCAGTCCCAGCAATTAGCAGGCAAGGGGCACAAGCCCAGTCAATGACAGCATTTGGATGCTAAATAAAAACAAATAAACTCTTTACCTTTAAAAGGCAAGCGACATTCCCACAGCAGTCAATATTACGTGTTATTTAACATGTCTTGTATTTCAGCGGTCATCTGCTTTATAAATTATCAAACAAACCAATAAAGTCAGCTTAAAATGAGTGCCGGTGCAGCCTTTCCATCAAACTGCACAGATTGCACACACCATCTAAGTGCCTGTAATACACATGATTTAATCCAATTTTGCATTCTGCATTCTCAACTTGATAAACTGAAATCGATCAGGTGTGACTATCAGTCTCAGAGTTCTTGGCATGATTTTATGGGGGTTGTGAGGATTGGTGGCTTTGCGAGCACGATGAAGGTGGAGATTATTCACAGAGGGTTGTCTTGACACGAGTGCTCTGCTGAAATATCGACAGGGTGGCATCAGCCATTAATCGCATATTGTGGACCAGGCGCCAGCTTCCCACCGGCGATGCACTTTGGATAATAACTTAAATAAGTCCAATAATTCTGTGTAAACAGAGGCCTGTAGAGGAAATTCATTTTGACTTCACTGTGCGATTTATCATTCTCTTGCCTGAAGGTACATACATTAATACAGCCACCCTGTCAAAAACATGCGACATGTTCATCAGGTGCTGAACAGAGATACAGACCTTTTACAAATCTGATACCGGTCTGTATGTAGCTCCCCTGCCAAAAACAAAAAAGACTTAGAGATTAACTTTCAACATCCATTTTCTCACATACAGAAATTCTGCAACAGAGAGGAGTGCCCAATCACAAAAGACACTTAGAACTCTTGATTTCACCAAAGCAAGCTGGTTCTCACAGGGTGGGACATCCAGTATGTGTTTGCAATCATTAGGCCTCGAGCTAAAGACGTCTGTTTGAAAAAAGCTCAACACACCCATTCTGTCAGAAGTTAGCCTTTTTCAAAGTATGTAATGAGGATAAATCGTGCCATTTCGACATAAATCAGGACACCTTAACTAGGTCAAAGAGTTACAAGAGATTCAGGTGTGGATCAGTAAAAAAAAAAAAAAAGAGCAAAGGTATGCAACGTTTCACACCCATCCAACTGCTGGTACACCCTAAAGAAGACACATTAATAAACACAAATACATGCGTGGACACGCACACGCAGAGTTAAGTGCTTAAACCTATCTAGCTGATACTACACCCTAAATCCTTTCATCTCTTCTTTTAGATCTAGCCCTTCCCTCCGTCCTTCCCTTCTTTTCATCTCTTTTTATTCTTCTCTATAATCTCTCTAATCTATGTTGCTGATGAATGGCAAAGAAAAAAGAAAAAAAAGCTTCAGCGAGCTGCTAAAAAATTTTTTTTCTTTTTTTTCCCCGTGTTGAGTTTTTCAATCCACATGCAAAACAATGTTTCAAAGCCCAGAGGTCAAACTACAGAGGTTACTGTACAGAGTCAAATGAACGTAAGCATCATTGGGGAAATGAGCCAGAGCTGCAGCTGACGGCTACGCTGTACAGTAGCTGTTTTTTTAGTCAGTTCTACAAAAAAAAAACAAAAAAAACATGTAGACATTTGTCATTATGGTTAAATTATGCATGAATGAAACAACAAACCACAATTCTGGCAAGAATTCAAAAACTTGAAGCCATAAGACACTAAATAAAAAAGTCATAGCTAAGAGTTGGCACAAGCACCAAAGCAAGAGTTGTTTGTTCAGGAACGTTTGGCAGCTGTGACCGTCTCATCATATCAGGTACCTGCACCTCCTCAGTATCACCAACTCATCCTTTCTAACATCTATTGAGAGGATGTAAATGAGAGTAGTACTTCACTACAAAAAAAAGTGTTTTTTGGTGTTTTTCTTCCATTGCCGCTGTGTCTGGGAACATTTTTGCCTTGAAGTTGTAGTTTCTTTGACTGCCCAAAAACATCCTTGTTAATAGGTTATTTAATCTTTGTGGCATAAATACTGCAGCTCTATACACAGTTTCTTTTTTTCTTTTTTTTTTTAAACCAAAGTCTCTTCACTATGTCTTCGGATACATATCCAATCGAAGTTGAAGCGCTTTCAGTCTGAACAGACTTTAACATCACTGAAAGTCGATAAGCGTCACAACTGTGTGCCAGTAGAAGGGGAATGGAGCAATATCAAATATTTTATTAATCAATTGGGCATAATTTTGTTGGTTCTGACTGTAAAAATACTTCCAAACTAATACAAAAACATCTGAATCATCCAAGTTTACTTAAGTAAACACCGGGCATTATTTGAAGTTGTGGTTTCTTCTGCACAGAGTCATTTCAGGGTCACGTACTTTTTGCACTTAACTGTGGTGAAGATCGAATTTATGTCAAGAACCACACAATAGAATCAGATTTTGGTTAAAACAAAAACAAAACACATTGAATTTGCGCATCCAGACCTACAGTGTGAACGTAACCTCGTAGCGTAGGTGTTGGGCATTTACAAGTAACCTGTACGAGAAGCAAGTCGACGCAGCTGCAGCTAAAACAAGCTACCTGGACAGATGGATTGACGACATGAACCAGTATTCATACCCTGATATAATATCGCAGTACACAGTTCGGGCAAAATATTTGGTGTGAACCCAATGTCAGAAATGTGATGACAAATTGACTAATGAAAAGATGCTAATGAAATTTAAACCCTACAAGTTTCTGCTACTGCTAAACAAAGTGCCACGTAAAATAACTTGTAAAAACTACAACAACATGTTTTAATGCAAGTATTTCCATGTAAATTTTAAAAAAAAGAAAAAAAAAACTTTGAAAATTAGTTTACATGGTCAGGTCACAAGTTGTACCAATTAAGAGAGAGATCAAAACTCTTCCTATGACCGTTATCACATTTATTGTCATACACTGAGGGCTACCACCTACCTTTGACTGGGGGAAAGAGTTTGTGTACCCAGTCCTAATCAATGGATGCACAGAGAAAAATGGGCCCATTTATCAAATTTGTTTGACTTTTAAACATTCAACAGGCAATACAGTACTACTACTGGACAGATATGCATTATATGAGAACTTTTAGAAAATTAAGATAAGTGTATTATAAATCCTTAATAAAAAGTGAAAGATTAAAAAGAAAAAAAGAAAACAATCAATTAGCAGCCTTGCCTAAGCAGCCTGTATGACACTGCGCAGCCACAGTTCACTCCATACCATCTAATGGAAACTTGTCCAATTAGCATTTTCCTTTATTTAATTTTCTCAACGATTAGAATTAATTTCACAATTATTTGGAAACAAAGAAAATGAAAATTTCACAATAACTCATTATTAGACTTTGGAGATAAACATGGGGAACAATAGCATGAGGGCCAAATAGAGATTAACCAAGTCTGAAATCCAAACACAGATGGAGAGCAAGAGGATGCAAATTCATTGCCTTAAAAGCAGCTGGGAGTCGAACAGCTTGCTTCGAATCAGACGGAACACACACAAAAACACACACACTCACATTCAAGATTGATGAATCTTTACTTTGAACCTCTTTGGACAAACACGCCGATAAGAAGTGTTCAATTACTGTTCAATTATACCGAGCGTATGAGTGAGTGTGTGAAAGCGTTCAGGAAAAAGAAAGCCAGCACGACATAGGAGAGGAGATGAGATTCTTTCCACCTATGTGTCATTTCCTCCCTCAGTCTCTCTCTTTCTACATTCTCCCCTTTATATTCTAGCACCACAATTCTTCTCCAACAGCGTTTTCCAGCTCTTTTCCCAAGCTGGCTGTTGCTCCGTCCTCCTGTCATTCATCGTGCATTAACCTCCCACAAAACAATGAACGCTTCCTAAAAAAAACATAAGCCAAATTAATGTTGTCCAATGGAGTTAATCATGAATATATAGTCAGTTTCTGGCAACCTGACCAGATATTATCAGCTGATGACATAATGACTTGTTTGTAGTGATAAATTGCTTTTCCTTCTTAGATTTTTCACTTGTTTTGCTGTAAATGATACCATATGTGGTGTTTCCATTCATGTTTTCCTGCATATTTTGAAGTTTTCAGTTAAAAAGTTGGATGGAAACAACTATTTATAAAAAAAAATAAATAAATAAATAAAATGTCAGGACAGTTTAGACGGTGTTGAGCATGAGATTGAAACTAGCTGATAATGAATGCAGTTGGAGAGCGAGAAACTTCTAGTCACATGACTAATCTGCTGTTTCTGCTTCTATGATAAAAAAAAAAAATAGACGTCTATACAAGCTAACATGAAACAACTGTTAAAAAAAACAACTAAAAGACAAAAATCCAGGTCTTTCAAGTTGCTTTTTTTTTTTTTTTTTTTTTTAAAAGCCATCGCCTTTAGTTGTGCTTGTTTATTCCCCTGTATCATTTTGTTTCCAACTAGCAAAAGCTTTGCCTTTAGTCCTGTTTATTAAAGCCATGCCTTTATTCCGATCCCATGAATACAAGCCAAGCTTATTATTTCCAAGAGAAATGTGCCAAACTTGCTAATTTTTCTCTCCACTGCTGCAACATTTCATGAATAAGACAATTAGCCTAAAGCTTTAAGTCATACAAATGGCATTGTTTTTGTCTTTATCCTTTGCAAGAATACAGTGCAGCCACATTACCATTTGTACACCCCTGCTGAGTGAAGATGAAGGTGGAGCCAAGAATCCCAGAGGTGTGGTGTTGTTGTTTTTTGTTGGTTTTTTTACCCCCAATTGGAAATTTGACAAGAGTTTATCAAGATACTGCAGCGTTCCAGCACACGAGCCGGAGGGGAGCAGAGAACGGTGGTGGGGTGACTCAAAACTCAAGCATCCTTCAACCAGAAGGCCAAGTTATCTCTCCTGTGACCTGCTAAAGTGTCCTTGAGCAAAACATTGAATCCCTGCTGGTCTCCAGGGTGCTGTTCTGTGGCAGGGCTGGCAATCTAACAGGAGAGGTAAGAAGAGAAATTCCCCTACTGAGGATCAGTGGAGTATCACAAAAAAGCCTTCCAGTTAAAGTCACCAAAGTTCCACGCCTCACCTCACCACAAAACACTCTGGTGGCAAATTATCTGCCTCCACCTCCTTCTTCTGTGTATGTGGCACTCTTTTCTCTTTCTGCCTCCCTCTTTCCCTCTCCTCCTGTCCTATTATGGACATCGCAAGACTGTTGCTGTCAGGATGACTAAAGATTTGATTCACCGTCTGTCCCTGTCTCATAGTCCGTCTGTGTGTGTGTGTGTGTGTGTGTGTGTGTGTTAGATAGCAGATAAGAGCCATATATAAACAGCACTTGAAAGCAGAAATGTAAATGTTTAGAAGTCACTGCAGAACACAGACCATATCAAGATACCGGAGAGGGCAAGAAAGAAGGAGAAGAGGAGATTAAAGCGGAGTTCACACCAGGAGAACAAGCAGACTGCAGACAAGACTCAAGTCAGATTCCAGCCATCAATAAGGCTTAGTGGAATTTAGCATCTCAAAGCTATACTTACAAACTCTTTAATCTGTTACTGAATGCACCAAGTTTTGCAAAGAATCAGCAGGATGAATGAGACACCTGTGGAACTTTGCTTTCTTTCAGGTATTATAGCTCAATAAGGTTTCAGCAGTTAATGAATCCGTTCCCACAGAGATTTTAAAGTTCATTTTCAGAGATATTGTTTTAAACACTGCTGCTGTTCTGTTACAATACACCAATCTAAACTATGATAGTTTTATATATATTAAAAAAAAAAAGTTGTTCCCACTACACATGTACTTAAGCCACTGTTTAAGCCCTGACGGAACAATTTGGTGCCGTTAACCCTGATTTGACACCATCAGTGTGATGGCACAACACCTTCCTTGAATTATGACATAAGAAGAATACAGCGGAAACAAAGCATGACAATGGCAGACAACCAACAGTTTGTGGTCTTTCTTCCTGGTGTGTAGCTTTAAAACAACACAACATCCACAGTACTTAAACACTGCGCTGTTTCTGGTGGGAAGAGACGATTTTTATAAACAGTCACCAACGTGTTAAGTTCCACCATTTAGGGTTTAGATCACAAAAACTGCGTCACAAACAGTCATTCTGACACTGTTCCCAGTTATCTCCTGTGGAAACGCAAAGCGCAGGACTCCTTCATGGAAACTGGGCTTTTATATCTATACAGACAAACTGAACAATTTGCAAATGATCAGCTCAAGCTGGGCACACTCCGGGATGTTCACATGAAATATGACCAATATAAATCTTTCAGGTATCTCATAATGTCTGTGCTGCTAAAACTTCTAGCTAACAGGCAGAAAGGCACGGCTAATGTGAAAATATCATGTCGATTACTGACACGCATGAAACAGATGATTAACCTAAAACTCAAAACATTTTTTGCAGCAAATTTGTAACACATGATTTAAAGAATAATAATAATATCATCATCATTAATGCAATGTCACACATCATTTTATTAGAGACCAGAAGTTAAAAGTCTGTGTGAATGTCATGATTGCATTGTGTATTTGAGCCTGACTTCTTTCTATTCCTCTACTGTGAAACACCAGCATATGTTCACTTCTTAACAAAAAAAAGCCAGCACACATTCACTTAAACTTAGCAGCTTTGTGTAATTGGCTTCATCTACAAGAGATGCATGTTAGCATCAGACACAGACTGAAACTGGAACAAACTTCATCAATCAAATGTGACAACTCCCATGCAATAATGCCACCGCTTGCAGATTGTGAGATGCACAAGATCAGCAAATATGTGTGAGGGTGTGCACTTGTGTAGATCTTTTTTTTTTTTTTTTTGCAAGTTTATTCTCTGTCTATAAAAAGTCTGTCTGTGCACACTTAATTGTGAGTCTGTGAATGTGTGCTCAGTTGCACAACTGTGCGCTTTTGCATGTATGTGCATGCGAGTGAGTGAGTAATAGTAAGCAGAAGCTTGTTAACCTCAGAAGTCGTTACCACAGCTCCGAGGTTTATGCCAATTAGACAAAATAAATGATGAGTGAAAAAATAAAACAGACAAATACAAAAAGGAGATAAAAGTTTTTTACAAGAAAAGAAAATAGAATAAAGTGATTCTTATCACCAGGTTGGAACCAGGCTGTCCTCTAGACAGGTTTAAATGATAATGGATAGAGAAAAGCAACGAGTGAAAAATAAGTTGGAGGAATGTACACAGAGATATCAAGCACGTAAAACATCAGATTTTGTCCATTAATTCCTGATACTTGCTAAGACACAAAAAAATAGTTAAAACTGACAAATGAATTAAAGATGTGTACATTTTCTGATTCTTCAGTCCATCCTGATGGGAGATCTGAATGAGTCTGTAAAACCAAATCAGCCATTTTCTCCTGAACAGGCATATGCAGTAACACCGGAAGTCCAATTGGTCAAGAATATAAGAGAAACTGTCAACTTTGTGCTCCAACTCTGGCAGAGAGTGGTGAATTTCAGAGCAACAGACACGTACAGCTGTGGACAATCCCATATTTTACCAGCTCGTGAAGTTCTCGGAGCTGAATATTTGACAGAAATAACTCTACTTCCACACAAGCAAAGGAGTCAAGAGTACAGCTGGTTAAAAAAAATAAAATAAAATAAAAAAAAAAAAGCCAAAGTATGTGATTCCTAAGCTAACTTGTATTTTTCACCGAGTATGAACATGACGGAGGTCTATCAATCAAAGGCTGTGAAAAGATAAGAGCTCTCTTTTTTTAACATTAAAAAAAACATTAAAGATTTTTTTTTTTTAATTTCTTTTTTTTTTTTAAACAACAAATGAAAAAAAGGGTGGGTTTAGAATGATTAGACTTCATATACATATATATATATATACATATACACATATATATACACATATATACATATACATATACACATATATATATACACATATATACATACACATATACACATATATATATATACACATATATACATACACATATACACATATATATATATACACATATATACATACACATATATACATATATATATATATATATATATATATATATACACACACATATATATATATATATATATATATATATATATATACACACATATATATTACCTTTTCTTTGGGCAGTCATGTGGGAGTTTTAATATGTAAATGGAGTTTGAATGTAAACCTATAAAATTATTCACATTAAAATATCATTGCAGTGTTACCAAAAATGCAGAACTTGCAAGAATGCGTACTAAAGCAGACATCAGATAGTTAATCTTCTGTCACTGTGAAAGAAAAAAGCGCATCTCTAAATGCACTGAATTCTGAACAGGTGACTTTTAATCAGACTGAATTGGAGAGCAAGCAGAAGCTTTACAGTCCAAGTAGGGAAATGGCAGATGTTACCAACTTCACTGCTCCCATGTTGTCTTTTTTTGTCTCCTTTTCTCAAGATAACTTTTGTTTTTACAGCTTGGCTCTGGACGGTCCAAACCACTGCACACACACGATACATAAATTCTCACTTGCTCACCCTTTTCCTCTCTCCACGCACACATTTATCAATCTAAAAAAAAAAAAGAAGAAAAAACACATCATATATTATACATATAATGCAATTATGTAACTGCCTATTTATTTTACATACCACCCTCTCATGTAGTTTTTAGTACTCTGGTTTTTTGTCATGAAAGTTCACTTTTTAAGAAGTCCTGCATCTACTTCCTCTTATTTTTCTTGTTTAGCCTTGTTTGATCTTCTTAAACTGTGCTAATTCTGGTGTTTTTCTCATGGGGATCCTCTGCACTGAGGGCTATGCCTATCCTGTCTGCTGGGTCGTTGCCATGGGCATGGCTTTTGTCTGGGTGGCCCTTGCGTTGCACCCTTTTGGCCATGGTGTGTACAGGGGTCCTTCCTGTGGTGACACCCTTTGCAGTCATTGGTGGGCTGGCTCCTGGTGTGACTGAATCCCCAGGATATCACTTCTTCCCAGTGGCTGGTTAAGCTGTCCAAGATGTACCCTACCTATTGCACAATGATTGCTACGATAGGCTCCAGCTTCCCTTTGATCCTAAACTGGACCAAGCAGTTCAGAAAATGACTGACTGACTAACTAATTGGTTAAGTAGACAAAAAAGATGCTTTTAGAGTTGGAAATTGAATCGGAAAAAAAAAAAATTAAAAATGGTGATTTTGCATTACAATTTTAAAATGATTTTTGTTTAAAAAAAAAAAAAAATTCTTTTCAAATAAATACATAATAATCTATTATAAAATGTTCATAATTTTTTCTGTTTTCATTATTTTACTTTTTGAGCATTATAGCAGCAGAATGATGGTCTGGCTACCGTGTTGTTTTTTCCCAATTGAAATTAGGAAAAATAACCAGCAAAAAAAAGTTTTGTACGTTTTTTCTTTGTTTGTTTTTAGTCTACAAAAATCAGCAATATCGAAGAATATATATATATATATATATATATATATATATATATATATATATATATACATATATATATATATGTATATGAAAACACATACACACACACCCTTGTGGGGTCTTTTTTACACATTCGGCCATATGGTGCAGACAGGCGTATGGAAACAATTCTCTTAAAACAACACACAGTCTATACTTTGAAAACTGCCAAACAGCTACACATATTCTCTCTGTCTCTCTCTCAAACACACACATACACACACCACCAGACAGTTAAAGCTGCTGAATGAATTGCTGCCTTGTTCAGTAGTGCACTAATGGCAAGGAACCTGCTATGGAGATTAACACACACACACACACACACACACACACACACACACACACACACACACACACACACACACACACACACACACACGAAGAGGCTTAGCATTAAGCATTCTAGGGCGCTTATCCATTAGAGAGGTTAGTTATTTTCCTCAATCTGAAGGTAAGTATTCAACTTAATATTCTAGCAGAGGTGGTTGTAAATCTGCTCCTTTAAGTACCTGGCTCAGATGTCGTGCTAGAGCTGGATCTCTTCAGCATCAGATAACGAAGCCTGACTAGTTACACTGGCTCATATGGTGACTTATATTTTACTTTTTTGGCATCTGACAACTGTGGGATATTTATCAACTACTGGCTTCCAGAGTCAATGTTCAATGTTTTGAAATATCACTAAGAAGTAGAGAAGTTTAGGATTTTGAAAAACATTGAAATAAAAATGCAATCTGGAATCACAGTGACTGTTCACAATTTGTTTAGGAGTACAGACGTAATTAATGAGTGAACATCATGCAGACTAATTCGCAAAGTACCATGACCTTTCTGCTAAAAGCAATCCCAATCAAAGCAGATAATTCGAGAGATATAAACATTTCTATGTAGTCTGCAAAGTAAATATCTGCCAGAGCCAAGAGGATGACTTTCGCCAAGAAAAATACGTATGCTTCACTGGGTTTTACTGAGAGATTTACCTTGAGAATTTAGAAACTGCATTAGACTGTACAGAATCACCAAGCATTGAGTCAGATTTCACTACAGCCGCCCTGAAGCTGAGTCATGCCCTAAAACCTGAGCAGAATTTAACTAAAAGAAGCACCAACACTTACTTATGTCTGTCTTGAGATGACAGCATGAATATGAATCCACTTGTGCATCTCTCATTTTACTTCTTCCGCCAAGTTCAAGTAATTGCTATCTTCCTTACCATTTCAACCACATCACATTACTGTGCTACTGGAAAAAAAAAAAAGAAAGTATTTTCCCAGTTGTGTTTTCTCCAACAGAAGTTAAATCTATTTTGCTGCCAATCTCTCAATTTGCTTTTATCCTCTTGCATTCAAAGACACAGCAGGTGTTCCAATAGTCTTAACAATATGGAACGTTTCATGTTCCATTACAGACAATTGGCCATGAAGAGATTCAGGAGTCAAAATCAACAGTGTTTGTTATTGCTGTCAAACGTATCCGAGGGAGTCAAAGCAGCTGGAGACATAATATCCAATTTTTTTCAGGTCGACTTACTCAGCATTGATTTGTTAAGATTAAGTAAGAGAATTCTGCTAGACATGATGCTATGAAAGAGAGCAGAGGGAGCACTGACTCATCTCACAGAGAGGAAAACTCCCTTTTCTACTTATATGGAAGAAACTGCACATAACTGCACATGTACTTACTGAATTAGCTGCTATTGCTTTTGCAGCTAGAAGTTTCATCTGTGTTTATATGGCCAGTGATTGTATAATGACTTAAAAGAGGTAAAGCAAAAAATATAAAGATGGGTTTAAATTACTGAGTCTCTAGAATTACTTACAGCTGGGAAAAAAGTAGGAATTTCCATGCACAGCTCTGGATTTTTGTCCTTACAACGTTAAAGCACATTCTAATGAAAAACAGTCAGAGGAAACTATACCTTTCACCATCCTTTCATACAATATTTAAGATGACTGACAGGCATTTGTGCATCACTGTTGCAAGAAAATTCAATCAATTAGATAGGCTAAGTAAACAGAAGCCAACAATGTGAATTGACACGACATAAAACATGTCTGTAAGCTGCTTGTTCGGGGTGGTGATTGGCTCAAATATCTGTGTTTTGGCTAGCTTGAACCCTGTTAATGTTGATTATCTTGCCGTGCACTTCTGCTGTGAACTGCAAAGCAACGCACCATTTTATCAACAAATAATGTAGGTCATGCCAAGTACAAACACAGCAATCAGTACAGAGAAACATTCACTATACATCTTTTGAAAGTGTTTTTCCCCGCTTTTGATGATTTTGGCTGTGCATTGCTGCATATACCAGGAGTCCCTCACCACTGGCAACAGAGTCAAACAAACACAGCAGTTGACTGAAAATCACTGCAGCATGGTGACCGACTTGGTTGCGTTTGGCTTTTGGCGGGCACCTGAATGTGAAAAAACAACCATTTGGAACTATCTGTAAGCCCCCAGCTACTCTGTTTTTATTGTTCTGGCAAGTTGCTGTGCTGCTGCCAGGCAGCCTGGCTGCTGCAGCACCGCCATTAGCCACCAGCCTGTCAGCTCCCAGCGGCGCCGTCCATAATCGCCCAGTGGTTCTGGTCCGACTGGCCTGGCAGCAGAACTATCAGCAGCAGCTTCAGACAATGTTTTTTTTTCTTCTGCATTTTGTCATCATTGGTGAACACCATTATGGACCCTGACAACAGTTACAAAATGTGAAGTAATTCCTGAAATCCACAGTGTGTTCTGAATAGTGTGTTGACTGATCTTGTCCAAACTACTCCTATGATGTCAGGATATGCAAGTTAATGGTGCAAGTTGCTACAGTTGGCTATGGTGTTCTAGACGACATCAGCAAAGCCCGTCATTCCTATGACATGGTAATACATGGTAAAAGACATTTCATATCAGCAAAGTTTGCCTTTCAGCAAAACATAAAAAAAAGATCCCAGCATGTCTTTTTGTCAGTATAAGCAGCCACAGTCAAGCTGACTTAGCAGTAGTTGCTGTACCTCACACAGGGCTGTGAGTGCAGAGTGAGTTTTTCCTTCCAGACACACCAGGAGCAGCACACAGCTGTATAGATCACCAGCATATGGATTAAATAAATACAGTCTGCACAGAGCTTGTTAACACTTGTTCACTTGGCTACACACACAAGTTTTGGGAAAACCAAATAAAAAGCACACACCCACATCTGAGCACACCCAGACAAGAGCACACATGCAAGTTGTGTGTGTACAAACACAAGCAGGTAAGTTAAACATAAGTAAATGCCACCGACCTCCAAAAACTGTGTTGTTGGGTCATTATGGTAACAAGTTGTGGTTTTGGTCGAACACAAAAATGCCAAGAAACAAATGCACAAGGAAAGTTTGGGCTTTTTATTGTTATAGTATAGCACAAAGGATTGACAAGAAAGCTGAGCATAAACCAACCTAACCAGTTTGTCTATCAGCATTGCTCAAATATACCGGACTGCAATTTTTACACTCTCCAATCACATTATTTTAAAATAAGATGATTTAATCTATCGAACTGTATTTCAATGCATTTTTTATGCTTTCTGGAAAACTTTGCGCTATATTAAACCACTGGTTGAGTTCTGGTTTACCTTTACATATGTAGTAAACGAAGCATATTATTATATTTCAACTTAAACTTTGCAGCAAATACAAAAGCATTGATGCTGGTTGATGCTTCGGAAAGTAGGTTGGGTCCATTACTTCTGTTTTGCTTAAGAACTCATCTTAATCTGATAAATGGATTTTCCTTCATAGAAAAAAAAAAAAAAAAGCTAGAGAACAAAAACACTACCCACCAAAAGCAGCAGTGGAAAATTAATACACCAAGGAGCTAATAAATGCCAGTCGCATTTGGCTGGAAAAAAGTCTCCTTGCAGATTTAGTGCATTAATAGTCGAATTGTAGGAGAAGAACTTCTGAGGAGTTGAAGTGAAACCCCCCCAATAAAAATTGTTGAACATTTTTGCTTGAGTGATAGTAAGATACATTCCCGGATTTAAATTATGCCATTACAACTCCTCACAATTTGTTTTCATATGTATTAAATTTACTATTCCATGTAGATTTTCTTTAAACATACAGCTTTACATTTATTTATTTAACATTAGCTTTCATCAGCACATGGTCTTAATGAGATTATCATACAGATAGAAACTGGAGGGTAATTACTTACCATCTAGCTATAGCAATATACTGACTGAGCACATGTCACGTTTTTAATGGAGAAGCTATTTTGGGATGACTCTGCTGACTGTGGATGCAGTCAGTCAGATGTTTTTGTATTATTTTGCTTTACCTCGTTAGTACAATCTAGGCTGACAAAGAATTACAGACAATGTAGTATATGAAGTGTTCTACATTGTCTGCACACTCCAAAGTGTGCTTACCATTATTGAAATGAGATGGCCTACCTAATGTACGGGAATTACCCACAGTGGTAAATGGTAAATGGACTTGTACTTCTATAGCGCTTTTCTAGTCATACAGACCACTCAAAGCGCTTTACACTACTTGTCACATTCACCCATTCACACACACACTCATTCTACACACTTATACCCCGATAGGCACATCGGGGGGCAGTTTGGGGTTCAGTGTCTTGCCCTAGGACACTTCGGCATTTCAGGGGAAGCCTGGAATCGATCCCTCAACTTACCTGTTGAAGGACAACTGCTCTTCCTCCTGAGCTATAGCCGCCCCAGTGCTCCAGTCCTCTGTTGCCTAGCAATTACATATTGCATCTTTATCAAATTAGTGATCCCATTCTTTTACAAAAAAACACTTTTTTTTTTTTTTTTTTTTTTTTGTAATAACAGAAAATGGTGCCAGTAATTTGAATTTCATTTATTTTCATTTACCTGTGTGTCTAAATTACAAGCATGTGGAGGAGGCCGCCCAGATGAGCTTTCCTTCGGCTTAGAGTGCAGTGAAGCTCTCTTCTTTCTGACAGCATATCCTGTCAAGCTGGCGTTAACTTCAGTGGAAAAATAATCCTGGTTACACGCTTGTAATTAAATTAATTCTAAATTTAAAAAGAAAAAAAAACATCTTCACCAGCGCTCTGCTGCTCATTGTTTTCCATCAGGTAAGGGTGGGGAAATCGAATAAAAAAAAATTGAATATTGGGATTTTTTGCTTCACAATTTTAAAATAGTTTTTTTTTGTTTAAAAAAATCCTTTCGTATTTAAAATAAAAATAGCCCATTATAATTTTTTTGTCATGTTTATTTTTTTTTATTGATCTTTTTACTTGTCTTCTTGGGCATTATACCAGACGAATGATGGTCTGGCTACGGTCTTGTTTTTTCTTAATTTAAATGAAGAAAAATGAGTAGCAAAAAAAAAAGGTTTTCCACATTTATTTTTGTTTTTAGTCTACAAAAATCAGCAATATCAAAGAATATTATGAGAATCACAATTTAAACCGAATCGGCACCCAAAATATCGGAATCGAATCGGGACAAAAGCATATCGTCACAGCCGTACTGTCAGGTGCAGAACATATTCTGGGAGAAAAGAGGCTGCGAAGGATTCATCCCATGTAGCGTTCGTTTCAAGCTAATCTGGTGCCAAACAGAGTGTGGATTTGAAGGGTGGATTTGATGGAGCCTTTGAATTTGGACAGCACTTGGCGCGCCACTTTGACCTATGTAGCAGACAAATCCGCACGTCTAAGTTTTTGGGACACAGCTATTAAATATGTTGTTGATTCTTCTTCGTTGTGGTCGCACATGAACAATACGGCATTACACTGCAAGAATGGTAGTGCTCCATGTGCTTCATCTGGGAATGGAGTCACAAGCTCTCCAAAGACAGACCAAAATATGTAAAAGGCTCCATTCGTGTGAACATGTAGTAGCTGTTCAGTGGAAACAAAACTTTGAGAAACAAGACATGTCTGAATGAAAAGTCTTCAAAAAAATAATTTTATGTGGCTGTTTTGTGTATTTCTCAGTGTTTCTTTGCCGTTTCTATCAACATTTTTTTTGCACAACTCAAAAATACGTAAATAAAAAACAAACATTCAGATGAAGACCCTACTACTGTGGCATACCTCTTCAATGAGGGTAAACATTGTAGGTCAAAAGTCATTGGTTTTCAAGTTAATTGCTGATATACGGTACGTATTATACACGAGTAGCCATTCCAACTTTAATCAAGTTATTAGAGGCAAAGCAATCAATTAACAGCTAAACAGAGACTCTGTCCTCCTCATTAATTTGTAATGTCAAAGTGATTTAGAGGCCTGCTAAGTGTTAACTGAAAACAGGCCAAAACCACTTTCCCGTGAAGAGAAAATGAGATAACGGTGTGATGACACAGTCATGTTTGCAGCCTTAATACAAATAAAGTTAATAGAAGAACACAAACAAAGACGGGATCAAACATTAAGCTCATCCAGAGGATGAACGCACATCTGTCACTTTGATCTTTGACTGATTCTTTGTTCCTTAAACCAGTCGATCATTACGAACTAACAAATTAAGTCATTAATTGCAGTGACAGCTGGTGACACCTCCTTTGTAAATCTTCTTTTTCTACATAATTAATGTGCTTTAATTTGGATTAATTAGAATTATTTTGTTGTTTGGGATTATGAGGACAGAGGAGCTGCGTGTGTGTGTGGGTGCTCGTAATTGTGTAATAACCCTTTGTCCAGTATGATGAATGAGTTATGTTTTGCTGTCCTAGACACACAGACACACACATATATTTATATCAACACTGAGATACTGACAGAAGTTATTAGTGTGTGAAAACTAAAAACGACGCACCCTGCTGTAACGTCAGATGAGGAGACGAGGTCATCTCGCATAAACTGAACTAGCTAGTGGTTCATTTTGTGCATACAGAGAATTCACATTGACATCACCTCGTACAGAGCTGTGGGATTGATTTGCCATTTTAGTGGAACCCCGGGTCCGTTTACACCGGTCCCACAGTGGCTCTCATCTTCATAATCTCTGCCATAGTCATAATTTCATAAAAGTATTTCGTTTATTTTTCAGTGTTGTGTACTTGGTTGCCGCAGCAGCATCATGATCAATCAGCACACAAAAGAGGAAACTAACCAGTGGATTTTCATTCGACATTGTCTTGGAAGGAGTGCAGAGATAAACACGTCGCAGAGGCCAGTTGACTTCTGTAGAAAGTTATACAGGTGATGTGGTTCTGGCAGACCATATGCTTTGGGTAAAAAGGACAGTTTGGGCTTCATGTGTGCAGAAGTAAACATGGCTGAATTTACAATGTGTCAGCTAAATCAGTGGTTCTCAACCAGCAACACAGTACCCCTTGTAAAAAAAAAATAATAATAATAATAAAAATAAAAATAAAAAAAAATTCAGCCAAGTACCACCACCACTGCAAAGTACTTTTAGTTAAGAAAGAAACATGGAAAAACATCACTTTGTCATTTGTGTATAGTTCATTAAACTTTAACCGTACAAAACAATGGCAAATGTTTTGCACATCTCTACTACACTTCAACCAGGACTCCATCATTTGCGTTGTCAAGGCGACAGTGACAGACAGATAGTTTCAGTCGGTTTCAGTTTATGAATTTACACTTACATTTATTGAAATATATTAAATGTTTATATTATTTTATTATTATTTTATTTTGTTAAGGATGTTTTAAAGAAAATATTAAAAGGTATATGTTTTCAAAAAATATCACGTACCCCCTGGAATGCCTAGAAGTACCCCGATGGGTACGCGTACCCCCATTTGACAAACAGTGAGCTAAATGAATGTGACCATGGGAAGACCTGAGGATGCATCCAGAAAGCGTTACTGACAGCAGGATTTTAGTGAAACAGTACCAATCTGGATGAAACTCCAATGTACACAAAAGAGCATCACTTTTTTCAGCTGGACTGTGATAGTTTTGTTGTGGTTCCTGCTCTGACCTGTGCTGCAGTGGGTGTGCCTGTTTCCCTGGCAATCAAGTCCACACCAGGTTCTCATCGGGAAATCAGCAGCAGCAAGATAAAAGGCCAGCTCAGTTCACCAGTCATCGCCTGATTGTTGTTTCATCTGTGGTAACAGCTCTCGGCCATTGCAGCATTTCTGCTTAAGAATTTAAACTGCTTGTTTCACAACTGTCTGTTCTGTCACCAGTGCATGATTCTTGCCTGCCTGCCCGTCAACCTGCCTGCCTGCCCGCCAACCTGCCTGCCTGGCCACCTACCACTCTGCCCAGGAGAACAATAAACCTGTCCTAGTATCCACATCCAATCTGCACTTGGGTCCTTGTTTGTCCTACACTACAACAAGTTTGTTGTGCTCTGATTAACACGCTTCCCTGTGTTGTTGTGTCAGATATCCAGCCAAACATTCAGGACTGTTACTGTCTTCAGAGTTTGTGTTGTATATTTTATTGTTCGTGTAATAAATAAATACACTCCATCATATTTTGCTTGGTTTTAATATTCCTACTGCCCCTTTTGCTTAAACAAGATGTTTTTTTAAACATCTGTCTTTTCCTTTTATTAATCTCATATACATTTATCAGCAATTAATACACATGAACACATTGTTTATTTGATTTCAAAAATCAAAATATCAAGGGCTTAACATTTAATTAGCATATAAATTCATTGTCATGGTGTGGTTGCAGTTGGCAGTTTGACTCAGCTCTTCTTCCATCTGGTTGTAAAATAGCTGCATCAGCGTTTAATGATCAGTAGGTTTGAAATCCAAAACAGGTGTCAGAACTTAGACCGAACACAAAGTAAACACTGATGTGTTCCACTGAAACAGGTGGCAACACGTCTAAAGCTAAAAACTTGTTGTTCAGCAGATTGTAACGATCCAAAGTGAAAAAAATAAAGTTTTTTCCATCCTAATAACTCTCCACTTATCTTTTGAGCTGGAGGGAGAGTTCAACAGGTAGCTTGCTTATGTTTTACACCATACCTGGCTTTGTTGAGACCACCCACCCACACACACACACACAGGATGATGCGAAGAAACACAGCAAGCTCTACTGAGACAGAGAGAGGGAATGCACAGACTCGTTACCTCAAAGAGCATCTGAACTTATTTGGGTCGGCAACATCACAGAAGCAATCTTCTGAATGCTTTATTGTGCATGTTTGTGTGCAGCGTGACCATCAAACTGTCTCTGATCTGTCTCTACTTGGCATTCCTCTGTTTTACACAAGTCTGAAAAAAATTCCAGCTGAATCTGACATAACATCAAAGGCTATGCAATACCACAATACATGCACACGCAAACAAGTCTGTACCCATAAACATGTGCGTACACATCGGAAGGCGTGCAAATATTCACATGCAAAGACATAGTTAGACACACACACACACACAATCAGAAACCATGTCTTAAAGAATCAAGTAGCTCAAAGCAATCCGCCCTGCTGGACACACTATAAGAGACACAACATTTGATGTGGACGAATCATTAATCAAAACATTCATTCACAGAAATGCTCTAAAACTCACACGAAACAACCCCGCAGAGTGATCACAAGCAGACACAAATGTCAGTCAAAGGCCATGCTTTTTCAGTTCAAGGGTTGTTTCAATAACTTACTTGGAAAAGGAGGAAAAAACAAGAAGAAACAGTTGTACTTTATTCAATGAGACTTTAAGAGATCCACCTCAGTGTTTTGTGGCTGTACGAACATAATCTCACTGGATGGAAAACTGAAAAGTTACAACACAGTTGCTCAGATCGTTTAAAAATCTCACTGTTGGCAGCTTTTTACCCATTTTTTTTTTAAAGTGTGGAAACAAAAAGCTACCAATGAAATCAACAAGAAGAGCCTGATCGTGGGGGTAGAAATGGAAGTTGGCCTATAAAAATTTAAATATCCACATATCTGTCTGTTTCCATTACTTTCATGCAGTTTTATATTTAGAAAAGTCCAAAAAGTACAGTAGTGTTTACATCATATAAAAAAGTGCACCCAACACCCACACAGACACATATGTAAAACAGAATAAAGGGCCTCTGAATATTTTAACTGCATCAAACACAAACCTGCGTTTTCGCAGAGCAGTGGACAAAATTAACTGTAAATCACAGCAGCTTTAAGCTCACATCAACACAATGCATTCAGCTGAACACATCTGCATCTCCTGTAGTACAAAAAATCAGCATGTCATTGTGTTCATGAAGAAAAAAAAACAGCAGCATGTTAGTTTTACTTGCTGAAGACATTTTAACTCATCTAATTCTCTCTTTAAAAAAATAAATTAACATTTTCTAAAGAGCACAAAACTGCCCAGAGATAAATAATCATTCGGCAACTGTGAAAACTGCACTTCCTTCAGCTCACTGTTGCTTATCAACATTTCTGACTGCATTCTGCAGTGGCAAGGTTGAGGTTTGCAACTTTATCTGCTGAATCCAAATAACTGTCAGAAAAACAATCTGTTAGCAGTACACTGCTGGCAGCAATTACATATTTTATAGGAGCATTTAATCTGAGACAACTAATCGACCAAACTGCTTCCTCTATTTTTTTTTTTTTTTACTAAGTGTGAGGAACTAATGAGCTCTGCTAATGATGTTTACTGAACTGGAATGTAACAGAGTGGGTTTAATGGAAGGGTAGGTAATGTCTGACTTGCTGCTGTATAAAGTTGGAGACATCTTTTGACTTTTTTTTTTCCAAATGTGAACCTGGTTCATTCAAGCTGCACGAGAATCAACAGGCAGGTAGCAGCTGCACATTGAAGATCGCAGCGTACTGGCGGCATTTCGAGGCAACACAAAGTCACTTCCTCCAACAGCGATGACTAAGAAAAGTTTCTTTCATGATGTTTTGCTGCTCTGCAGCAAAGCCATCGTTACCAGTCATTTAGAAAACTCTGAGTTTTAAAAGGGACCCAGAGGATGACCTTGCCCTCTTTTTTTCCCCTCAATATTTATTACTGATGGAAGTAGCATTTGTTTTAAAACAGGGGGAAAATATGACTTTCTGGATTAGTATTAAATTTAAAAACAAATTTTTTAAAAACATACAAAAAAAACAAACATTTTTTTTCTACAGATTATTTAAAAAAATGTTTCCATGAAAGCTCAAGACAATTCTAAAAACAACGTTAGACATGGCTGGACATTATACAAAAAAAAAAAAAAAAATAGAATTTATTCACTGGTATAAACAAGTAAATAACCATCAGTCTTTTGTTAAAGATGGCTGATTAAATATCACATTTTATAATATGTTGTACGTCATTTTGTACTTTGCGTATTCAAGTTTTTCTGAATTGGTTGAAATCATAATGTCTTAACAGCTGACAAAAGTTGTTCATTATACTCAAGAATTATTAATTTAAAAAAATATATAATGATTAAAGCATATATGTCCTACCTCTGTTGATCATCAGGTTATAAAAACATCATGGCCAACTCCAGGCTTTGGCATCAGTACTGTTTAAGCAGCTCGATTCAACCCCGCACTACAACGGTCCGTCCAGTAGCGCAGCACAGCTAGCGGCCCTCTGTACTCCACAACAAAGTCATGGAAAGCAGAAACCAGGTGTCCGCTCCAGACTAGTATCCCTCCATCTACTTAGGTCCATGCAGCTCTGCAGCGCTCCTTAAACATCTGAGAACAACTGTTCTGCTTCTTTGACTTTTGCTTAGAAAGGTCCTCAGCTTTAAGTAGCATCAGCTACTCTGGTCCAGGAGTCTTTTGCTTAACAGCTGGGCAGCACAGCTAGGAGTTTCAGCTGGAGATCCGTGGAAGTTTGTTATGCGGCGTCCCCGTCTTGATGGCCACTGTTTTGTTTTGTTTTTTTTAGCTCAAGCTTAAGTCTGCCATCCCAGACGTGACCTTAGCAACCTGGAAAAAAAGAAATGACAAAGCCAACATTAGAGTAGATTTTCAACATTTACAGTAAGCTTACTCATTTTTATTACATCTATATATTTACTTGTACTTATAAAATCTGTTTAGTGAGCTCAAACTTTGAGGCCTCTGCTGAAACCGCCTGGATAAAATCTTCAAAATGTACATATTTCATGTCTTCAAAAGAGGAAAACTAGTACAAATGCAAGATTCTTTTATTTACTTCATTGTCTAGAAAAATGTGATTAATATGAAAAGAGAGAATCGTATATGCATCATGCATCAGAAAAGGCAAAATTCAGGGTGAGTTCAGAAAAAGCTTTCAGTACAGTGAGCAGAGCCAAAACGAAAAAAAAAAAAAAAAGCAACAGAATCCAGTGTCTCATTTTCTCTACAAGTATTATTCACTCAATTTCATCATTGATCGCTCTTTGAATCAGAAGGCGGTAATCGATGAGTAATTTCCAGGAATTTCCATATCAAATTTCCAGTGGCTGTGACCGTTGACAATTATATTTCCTTCACTCTGTATTCTCTACCATTAAAAAAAAAAAAAAAAAAAAAGTCAGTCTCTTCGGTTCTCAGTTCCCCCTTTTGTTGCCTCAACCACAACTCACCCCACCCTCTCTGTCTGTACCACTCCTCTTTCTTTCTCTCTCTCTCTCTCTGTGCCACCCCTTCTTCTTTCCATCCATCCGGCCTCTCTCTGCCTCTTACCGCAAATCTAAATCTGAGCCTGTATTTATCCTCGGCCAGTTTCCTTGGGACAGACTGAACAGTGTGTGCACATGTAGGTGTGTGTATCGGTGGTGGATCACAGACAAATCTTTAAATGTACTCACATGCGCTATTTAATAGCAACAGGCTAAAGCTTGAAGAACATCTAATGTGCAATGCAGACAGAAAAAAAAAAAAAAAAAAAAAAGGATGGGTATTCATATCCTGGACAACCTGTTCAGAGGTTTGCCTTTGGTCCTGACCACTTCCACATACAGCTTTAACTTTGTTTGGACTAAAGCTAGAAAGTGAATACACACAGAGTGGAGTGTGTCATTATGAAAAATATGGATATCTACTCTTGCAGAAAGACAAAAACAATTGCTGGCATAAAGCAAAGAGCCCATTATGAGTCATGACTGAAATTATGAGTCACTTTAAAGACCCGCCTAAGTTTAAAAGAAAAAAAAGGTTTTCATGGATAAAAGAGTGTTTTTGACAAAATAAAAATGTGTTTCTTCCAGGTGGCCGTTTGGAATAAAACAGCTTCCATGCCCCCAGGTAACCCTATAAATCATCTGAACAAGCAAAACATCCCTGTGTGTGGACTAAATGCAGAAATACAGACACAAAAGATTACGCTCATGCATTCTAATGATTTCTCCAGGCTGTAATATCCCGGCTGTCAAGTTCCCCATGACGCACATGCATACACACAGATATGTTTCCTGTTGTTTCGAGACAGACCACATAATAGTATTAACTATAAGAGCGGAGACAAAGAAAGAACGCTCTTTTCTTAAACGGCGAGCGAAAGCAGAAAGACGACAACTGGAGAGCAATTTACTGATCGGTGGCGCAAAAGGAGAGGAAAAGGGAGAGAACGTTTTCTTTATTTAAAGAGTGGAACTAAATATTTTCCCGTGGAGCCGTGACTCAGTCCAGCTCCAGCTTACTCATTTACTTAATCACTGTCTTTCACTGCCTCCCTGTTTTTAGTTCCTACTTTTTTTTTCCTGTATTTCTCCACAATGACTTATCGCCACCCCCCCCCACACACACACACACCTTCCACACTGCTTCTCTTACTAATGCAACTCCTATTTTCACATCTCACGTCCATCAATTTCAAACTCTCCGTCTCACTTTTCCTCCCTCCCAGTCTTTCTCTTCCATCCATCAGTAAGCTCTGTCATTTTTAAATGCTTCTTCTGTCTGTTTTTCCAACTGTCATTGTGCGCCCCCCCCCCCCCCCAACCACCACAACCACCACAGCCACCACCCCCTGCGTTCAGACCCCCTCCTCTTCTCCGTGAACGTGTGTGGTCCGGTCCGACTATAGACCGTTACATTGTCCCAGACAGGTTGGACTGCGCCACTGGCCAGCAGACGAGGGGGGGGGGGGGGGGGAGCAGGAGGGAGGTGGAGAGCGGGGGTTCCTAGGGAATGTTTGTTTTTCTGTTTCCAATTTGGTCCAGCCCGAGGAACTCCACACTCCGCTCTGTCTCAAACACACCATTCATGACGGCCTGACGTACATGATTACACACAAACACCCACTCAGTAACTCTCGGCTGGCTCACAGGCGCACACACACACATGCACGCATACAGATGTGCAGGCATGTACCCACACACACATATATGAAACGGCCTCACCGCCTCCTGGAAACACATACACACGTGTGCGTCGATGTGCATGAGCAACAATGCGTGCAAGGAGCACTCAAATTGATTTGAAGTCATTTCTGCCGTGCAACATGAGCCCTTCATCCCTCTTCTCATCTTTTATTGTTTTCTGATTTGTTATTGCTAATGCCACTTCGAATGACATGGTGGTCAAAGTAATTATGCCAGTTCCTTCCTCGTTTAATTTTTTTCCCCCGTCCGTCCTCAAGAAAATGATTGCCTTTGATGTGCCTTGCTATTTTTTTTTTTTTTTTTTAAGAGCACTTCACCGGTTCCAGCACGTTGTTTTAAGCCGCACAGAACTCTTCCATCTGGGACGGGTCATTTCACAGTGTTATTGTTTTGTTTTGGGTTTTTTTTTGTTTTATTTTTATTAATTTAAGAATTGAGATTTAGGATCTTTGAATGGAAAGAAGAAATGCAATACTGACAGTTTCAAAGCAGTCCAGTACATGTGTTTATGACTGAAAGTGATTTCCAACAGAAGTCACTTAACAGACACTGATGGAAGGAACAGTCGTCGTGTTGCACAGTAAAGTTTTACGCCTGATATCCTGAGAAAGGCGCGCGCGCGCGCCTACACACACACACACACACACACACACACACACACACACACACACACACACACACACACACACACACACACACACACACACACACACACACACACCTTCCTTTGTATCGTCTTTTTTTTTTGTTGTTTTTTGTTTGATTTTCTATCAATTTTATTCCTCACTTCATCAATTACAATTCAGGCTGGAGCTAAAATACTGAATCCACAAAGCCAGATAAGCAGGGTTTGTTTTTTCTGAGTGAGAAAATTTTGATTCTCTGCAGAAAGTTTGTCGAAAGCTAAATATTTTACTGAAACCATCATCATTTTGGTTTTTGACTAAGAAAGTGTGGCCGTTAAAGATCTAAATTTAGAGACATGTTAAGCTTTCACTGCCGCATTTGATGGTTGAAATGTCAAAGGTAGGATGACAGAACTGAAGTTGCAGCCCAACTTTGTTAGCTCTGGAAACAAGCAGATAAACTAAAGTAGATCTTTTTTTTTTTTTTCTGCTGTTGACTCATCCCTGCTGCAGCGTGGATTTAACATCAAGCTGAGTAAGAGATTAAAAATCAGGCAGATGCAACAGAAAAAGAGAACTGCTCACGTCCGAGTTAAACCTAATCTGAATTTACAAGAAGCATTTCAGTACTCAAAGAATAATCTTGGAATTTACGTCGTCGTTGACGTAAATTTTAATTTACATTATATTTGAAATGTTGTTATTGAGACGATTTGCGATTTACTCAAAACGAATATCAACCAACAGATGAGTGGTTTTAGCTCATGCGAGAGTGATCAGCAGTCAACCAAAGCTTTGTAAAACACAAAACCAGCTCCGTATTTCACACAGGTTCCACTTTTCGTGACAATTTTTTTCCTCCTGATCCCCGTTATGATCCCACTCATATTTAGTTCTGGTTTGTTTAAATGTCAAGAAAGTCATTTCTGAACAAGAAGCAGAGCCATTCTCCACAGCATGCCTTGACATCAGTGCACAACATCTATACCTTCATGCATAGCACCATTTTTAAGCAAATCGTGATGTTGTCAATCAACATCTGAAGGGAGAGGGTAAACTGTGCACCCAGTTCTAAAGGAAAATGCCTGATTTGTTAAAAGGTCTCAACTATAAGCAAAACTTACACATCACCTGAGTTGAATGTTTGTCCTTATAGATGGTTAATACATGTTTACTAATGCCATCTTCCAACCATGATATCATTTTAGTTCATGAGTAAAAACTGTAAAAGAAGTATTTTTAATCCCTTCACTCGAAAATTCTTCAGGCTCCTGGAAGAGGACATCAGAAAAATGGAGTCCACAATGAGCAGCTGAAGTACAACTGATATTAAATGGTGGCTCTCATGACAATCAGCCGTGTAGAGCTGAACATGCAAAATATTTCTTCATTCTAGCTGGATTTATTCCGTTTAAATTGCTTAAACTTAGGCGTTTGAATGAAAGTAGAGTAACTGAAAGCACCCAAAAGGTTAGCCAAAAATATCATAAATAAATAAATAAATAAAGCGGATTTAAGAGATTTTGTTTTTCTTGGAACTCCTTTTTTTTTTTCCCCTTGTTTTACAAGCCGATTTGAGCTCAACAAAATTTAGAATTGAAATGCAACAACACAACAGCAACCTTTGCGCTGCAGCTCATATTCATGTCAGTATGCACTTCGCTCAAACACACGCCGTCTGCACAGCTTTATCTTCGCCTTCTGTGTGCAGCAGAAGACGAAACTCCCTCGAGTTAGTTACGACACGAGAGCATATTGTGCCAGTTCTTGTGGACATCACCAAGCAACCTTGATCAACCAGATCTTTATGCTGCTTGGGTGAAAGCTGAGGGAGTGGTCTGTCTATTCAGCGCTGTGAGCAACACCCAAAGCTTTCAAACTAAGCTCTGACACAGATTCACGTGCAAGTTACTGACACATTGTCACTTCCTCTGTAATAAAGAGGATCCTCAGCGCCTCTAAGTACATAAATAATCAATCCCAGCTGTAAGTTTAGTCTGATTGTTCCAGTAAGGTGCAGAAATATTTTTTAAGCTTTTTTTATATGACTAAATAAGCATGCAGTATGATTCATAGCTTGTTCAGTAAAAAAAAAAAAAAAAAGTTTTGAAATGTGCTGGCCAAAAGTAAGAAAACAGGAGAAAACGATACCCGAGTGATGACTGGTAAACTGCTGCTGCTGCGGCGGTGGCTAGAGGAGACAAACTTACCAACCACAGTGAAAGGAGTACCCATATCTGCCTCGTGAACGGCGTTAATGTCCTGCCTTGATGTACGATAGTAGCAGGGAACCATGAGCTGCATAAATCAACACGGGACTGTTGATTCTGACCTTGCACTCCACAGCTAAGACTCTCATACATCAAAAATAATGGAGAACAAACTCTGCTTCAGTGGTGGTTGTAGGCGTAATGGAAGGAACTAGTAGCTGCATAAATCAACATGTTGATTGTTGACTCTTGCTGTCTCCCCCCCCCCAAAAAAAATTTCAGAAAACAAACTAAACTTCTGCCAAAAACATGCACACACATACACAGAGAAACACACGCGCCAGCTTGCCTGAATGCGCCAGACATATCTGATGATTTTAAACAAGCACATACACATACCCCGTGCGTACAAATGTATGTGTGTGTAGTGATTTGGTTTCTCTCTTGTCTGGGTAAGCTCAAACATTACGTCACTTACACAAACGCAACCACGCACTCTCTACTGCACACTTGCCACTCAAAATTTCTAATTGTGGAGGATCGGACGTTTCCTGCAAGCGCCCGGCCCATCAGAGAAAATGTCTGGACAAACTTAGGATGCACGCGCGCATACGCACAAGCGCGCACGGCGGAACATTTTGAAGCCACAATGTTGACATTATACTCCTTTCCAGAGCCCTTCTATCCGCACGCTGTCCAAGTGAAGCAGTGTGTCCCTGTTGAGCACTATCGGGAATCAACACTCAGTTTTTTTTTTTGTTTTGCTTTTTTCTCTTCAGGCCCTCCAGACGTCATTGCAGGGCTGGGCTCCATACAGAACCTGGACTTGAATCAAAACCCAAAGCCAAACATGATCAGAGTGTCGCTTCAAACTCAATGTTCTCTATTTAAGCACTGTCATGGAAATGAAAGGCTTTTTAAGAAAAAAAAAAGAAGAAAAAAAAAAACCACCAGTCAGGTCTCTTTGCTAACTACCATTCTTCTAGAAAGCAACAGAACAGATCCAGTGTGTGCGCACGCCAAAGTAACTTCATTTTCCAGAAGTGTTGCAAGATTATCCTTCCAATGATGTTCGTTTGCAAAAGAGGGAGAATAAGCAGCCCGAAGCCCAGGAGTCATATCATTCCTCTCATAGTGTGGACGATGCAACAGCTTCCAAAAAGCAGATGAGGAAAAAAAAAAAAGCACAATTGTTTAAATATTGATGTTAACTTTGCCTTTTTCTCAAAACCCATATATCACAGAAACTTTATGATCAGACACACATCAGTCAACGGTTTTATAGCTTAAACAGCTACAATATGTTCCAGAAAGATTTACACACCAGCACGTGGCAGCTCGCTTTCTCTTTGCGGTCCAATAACCTGCATATGAATTGTTAAACTGAGGCTTCTTTTTGATCACAAGCCTTCTGCTCACACATGCTCTGCATACTGTTCATCTGGTACCAACGGAACATGCCGGTGTCGTGTAGGAATCCCTCCCGGTAGCTCGGGCCTAGCAACATACCTCTGATCCCTTTCAGCACAGCATAAGCATGAACTTCTGCATTGACATGAGCAGGCAAACACACACCGGTTAATTTGAAATACGATCAGCTGTTCGGAGGAATCCGACAGCTTGTCATATTTAATAAATAAATCGCGGCGCTGTGAATGTTCCTCCGTCGTGGTTTTTATCTACAATAAATAGCTGCAGCACTGAGTCATTTCACACTCCGAGCCAAATGAAAAAGAAAAGGAAAGTTGTTTAAGCTGGAGCTGAAGTTTATGCTTACTGTCTGATCATACATCAAATCCAAAGTGCTCCAAATGTTTGTCGCACTTCTTCCAACGCTCGATCTAAAAGATCTAAAAGATCTCATCTGCAGGGGTCTAAATTCCTCGGTTTTTTTCCTGCATTTTCCTCCAATCTTCTTCTTAGACAAACTCCATTGTACCTTCTTGCCTCTATATTTCAAGGCTAAACTAAAACTGAAACTCTGGAAAGAGTTTCCCGTGATGCTGCGGCATACTTCTGACAAGAACGTGAGATAACGTCAAGTTTTCCCTCCTGGTGAGAACAACTGCATTGTTACTGCATCACAATTAATATTTCATGATTATAACGCTGACTGTTCGACAAGTTTAAACATGTAGAACAGGGAGTTTTCAACTGCCTCCATTTCACAGCCGGCATGTGAAAAGCAATTCTTAAAGTGAAATGACGTGTTTTTGTGATTAAACTGTGACTCAGTGAGGATTATTTTATTATAATTCATCTCGTGTGCCATCCAATCTTGAGTGAATCTCACATCTGTGGGTCTTTCTATCACATTTACTTGCATTTTTTAATGGAGGGTGAGGAAAATTTACTGAAAGGAGACCCGTGTGCACATGACTCAATGCCATGTCTTCAACAGATCGCTGCAGGTATTAATGTTACATGTTACATGTGTTAAAAGAGCCATAAGGTCGTCATGGAGCTACAACCTAATCGTCATCAGAACTAGCCATCCTGGGAAGCAGAAAGTGTATGGAGCCGAGGCGCACTTGCTTGGGTCTTTTATTACATTTTCTTTTTCTCCTCCAGATCCTGAAAGCTGTGAATAGCTGCCATAAACAGCATGGCGCTAAACGGCAATCATTCAACAAAAATTACAAGATCATCTCTTGTGAGTTTAAACAAAAACTGCAGTGCCCCAAACGTTTGCTCTACTTTTCCGACCCTTGATCCCAGCTCATCTGCTCAGATCTGACACCTCTTTTCTTCTCACATTTCCTCCCCATCCCCACCGTCTGCAGCTTTAAAACCCAACATTGCCACTTCTTAAGTTATTATTCAGAGGAGAATTTGAACATCCAACAAGCTCTTTGATGCCCTTTGCTTCCTAACCTCATGTGAACGGTGGGAGTGAAGTTGTCATCCCTGAGTGGAATACTACTGGAGTCGATTATATTTTAAAAACAAACCAAGAAGCTCCTGTTTTGATCTTACTGCTCGTGACATAAAGCTGCTTTCAGTTCCCCACTAGATAGACCCAAAGTGCACTTCTGCCTGACACCTAGCAGAAATAATCCTGAATAGATTTTTAATTGTTTGAAAACAAAAACGTGGTTTTATCGCAACATGCAACAGACATATCGGCTGCAAGAGTCAGGACGCTCAACCTTTAATTGTTTTATCCTCAACCTGGAACGTCCAGTTGTATGAAAGAGCACAAGGCAGCAGAGGGACGGGCTACAAATCGCTGATGCAACAAAGGTTCACCGCAGTTTGGTTAAACTACTCCCAAACAAGAACGTCCAGACACAATCCAGACATTCTCATATGAGATGGGAATTTAATCTTCGCCACTTAAAGAGAGAGAATTTGCAAGAGAATGAGAGTTAGAAAGTGATTCTTCCAGCTTTATGAAATCCACCTCGAAAGAAAAGGAAGGGGACAACTTGAGTGTGAAGCACTGAAAAAGCCCAAAAGCCATGTTGCAGAACAAACGCCATGCCCCCCACTGTGCTATTGCGTCCTCTGCAACACACACACCCACACGAGTGCACGCTCACACAAGGGGCCTGAGGTAAATTTAACTGTCAGCCGTAAAGTTTTCAACCACGCCAAGTGATCTTTTGCCCCCTTTTCTCGCCCCACTTTTCCTCCTCTGGTTCATGCTAATGAGTCTGTCTTTCTGTTGTCCATCCCTCCTTCTTTCCTTTTCTTTTCCAGTTCTTATCATTCTCTTTCCCCCCCTCATGTTTGGCATCTTGATGTCAATCGCAGCCTTTTTTTTTCTTTTTTTTTTTTTTGCTTCCCTTCCTGCGTTCCCCTTTCTTCTTGTCCTGTTCAGTTCCTCGCTCCCTCACACCCCAACGCCAACCAGGAATGTCTCTATAACCCACTTCTCTTATCTTTTACTTCCCAGCTACCAAGAAATGAAAAACTATCCTTTCCTCTTTCCTTTATCTGTCTATTCTAGCCTGACCCCCCCCCCCCACCCCCTCCTCGATTATCCCAACAACCCACACACACTTCTGACCATGGGCCTCTGACACCCACCTCTTCGTCTCCCGCCACAAAGGTCTGAAAGACCCCCAGATGTGTGCCCCCTTCATTTCCATTTCAAAAAAACACAACCACCTCCCTCCCTCCATCATCCGTCTATCTGCGCGACCACTTTTTCACACAGAGTGGACTTCAAAAACACCCCACTTATCAGAGATTTTTTTTTTTCCCCTGATAAATAAAACTGAAGAAAAAACAAAGAAATGTATCGTTGGCCATGACAAACATCCCTTATCAGATCCTGCAGGAAGGAGTTCTCCACTGTTTTCCACAATCTAATGTAATATAAGACTTCCTGTTTCAGAGATACTCCTAAAAAAAACATGCTGACTATCAAAAATATTGTTACTCAGAAGAAACTTGCTGATGAAAACAGATTTTAGGATTTCTCAGAATGTCTGCTTTTACAATAATGGTTCATAACGAATACAACGAGCGCTGGTGACATGATTCTGTTTTTCAACACACACATTTGAAGACATTACGTCTGAATACATCTTGATTGTTGAAGATTACCGGACTGGTTACTCTTAATTCTGGTACAATCACCACAGAGTTTTATAAATCAGGATTATTTGAGATCTTTTTTTTATGTTTTTTTTTTATTTTTTTTATTTTTACAAGTAGTCACATGTTGCACCGTCGTTATGCTCTGATATGTTGCTACACCAGACGAAAATGTACGCAAGCAACTACTGATGAGCACTGAAGTGAACATTTTAAAGTCACATTTTGTTCACTTAATGGAAAACATAAAGTGAGCCTAACAGTGCTGCCCTAAAACACTGAGAAGTGATTAAAGAAAAGACAAATCTGTGGCATGTTTAAGCCAAGGATCACTGGGCTGATTCAGTTGTAGAAACCTGATTTGACCAGCTAGCTTTAAGTATGAGGTTTTGTCACATACTTCTCCTTATAAATAAATAAATTATTATTCCTGCACTTTGCAACCACACTGAAGCCAAGGTAAATCAATTCAAACAGCCATTTATGGCTAATGTTGCATTATACTTTTAGGACTAGGAGAGGTCACTCAGACACCGCTACTGAAGAATGTTTCACTTCAAATTAAAGTTGTTTTATTTAGCATTAAATGAACATATCACTTAGATTAAGACTCACCTGACTAAATGTATTTATTGTGGAAAAAAAAATAGCAATGTGTAGTTTTATAGTCATTTGTTGATGCAAAACTCAACTGTTAACAGGTGAAGAAGTAAACCGGTATGCATATAATACAAAGCAGTTTCATTTCCCAATTATCTGGTCAATTAAATGAATTAGATGGTGTGCTCAGTCAGAAACACCAGCTCTGAAGAGATTTTAGAGGTTTCATAAAAATCTTAATAATGCAAGCGGCCTGTTTGGTGCTGGTGTAGAGAATGAAACCGGCTGCAATGGAAAAGCAAAACCTACAAGTGCGAGACCCCGAGCAAAACCAGTCTCCTTTTCTTTTCACAATAACCTTAATGTTTTTAACTGAGCTCAAGGAGATTATTCCATCACAACACCGCTAAAGCTGATGGTTCACTTGAGTAGTTGCATGAACGACAGACTTGCTACTTCCCAACATTTTCTGTAAACACAGTGTCAAAGTTTCGATCCAGTTTTATCTCTGGTCCAATTCTAAAACATTAAAAGTCTTTGGTTCAAGCACAAATACAGATATGCTTCTTATTTTCCCAAATCTCAGAGTGAAACCCTCTCAGGGTTTCCTCTGTGAATAAAAGAAAAAGAAAAAAAACAGCACCAAAGATATTCAGTTAAACAACCACAGAAAGCCCAAAAAGCAGAAACAAGCAGGCCTCAAAAAGCTAAGACAAGAGGAATGTACGCATGATCAATGTTTTTGTTGACAGACAAATTGATTTAAAAACTCCAGATCTAAGATATATTATTTATTTCCAAAGAATGTGCAACAATAAATACTGACTTCAGATCAAACCATCCAGTTCTACTTCAAAATATGTTGCTTTTTTTTGGGAAACAATGTGGCACTAATTGCACATAATCCACAGAAACGATCCACAAAGCCGGTCCAAACGTTGCAGCTCTGTCGGGCTGTAAAAGAAGATGAGTTCCATTTTTATTTTCCAAAGTTGATGTGGTTTGAAGTGAAGCCCTGAGGGCATCATTGCAAACCGTCTTCAGGCCTGCAGCCTCCAACACCCAAAGCAGCAAATGCAGCACTTTTTGGCTGTATCAAAAGCATTAATAAATAGATGAATAAAAATAAAAAAGCCCAGCCTCCTCCTAGAGAGACCAGGTGAGACAGTTCGCTTTGCACTAGAGAAAAGCCAACTGACTCCCAGACTCCTTCAGATTTGGGATGCAATGTCAAGCTAGACCAGAGGCGAGTTGAAAGGGTGTCATATCTCCCCGTGCTTTCTTCCTTTCTTCCTCTCTGTTCCAGCTCAGCCAGCCGGGGCTACATGAATAAAATAACACAACACGCCAGGCAGGCTGATCATGAACTACACTTCTGTTTCCTCATTTTCTGCTGTCCACAGCCAGAAGCACAGACACACAAACAAACAAATAAATAAAAAGGAACGCCGGAAAAGGGCGAGTGTGACTACTTGCTTTAATACTGTGAATGTTAGTCGCTTAAATCACATTTTTAATATGATGCGATGCCATAAAAAGTCTGCCTCTTATAACACACACATGCATACACAGAGAGGAAACCGCACACTGACAGACGCATGCATGCATTCGCGCAGACTGAGGACAAAGACTACTTTGAAAAGTTCCTCCGCCGCCAGATGTTCGAGGCTGATCCCAGACTACAATACTAATGGGCCTGTCGGTACATATGTGTGCATGTGTGAATGTGTGTGTGAGCGTGTTTTTTTTTTTAAGAAGCAGCTAAAATGTGTTCCTTTCCTCAGTGACTGAAGCAAATACAAGTCTACACCTTTAACAGCCACACTGTAGCACGTGCAGTAACAAACAAAACACTGATTAACACATGTGGACACATGTGGATGGATGGATGGATGAGAAAACTGCCACTAACTGTGGAAGGTCATCTTGTGACTAAGAGAGAGCACATCTGCAAACAAACAGCAGTGTGTATTTACAGTAAAAATTAAAGTTAAATGCAATCTTTTGGCAAGTAAATACCGTGCTTGGACAGTCATTACAGTATGATCACGAGCGCATGACAGCAGCAGCCTTTTCTTGTTTTGCATCGCAGTAAAATTAAAAAGAAAGATTCAGAGATAAAGACGCGAGGCACCTCAAGGAACAAACGAAAAGAGTAAAGCAGACAAAGGAAAGGAACAAATCTGATAAGAAATCTGAACTTGTGTATGCAAGAGTAGCTTTTTGATTTGACTGTTGACCTAGCAGACAGTTAACCTTCAGTGCAAACATTAAACTGTCAGTAAGTCAGTTCAATCATAAGCGAGCAGCAACTGCGATAAATCTGACCTCGACGGGAGGAGATAAGCACTTATAGACTTTTAGACTAATTGATAAGCACCTATCAACAAGGTGGAACCGTGCAGATCGTGTTGGCTGATCCTGCATGCGAAGCACGAGATGATGAGCCAAGATAAACAGTTGAGGCAGATGTCATATTAATGAAATGCACAGATACACAGGATGGAAATGACAAGGACCACATCAAAAATGCCTGGTAGAAAAACTCTGATCTAGTCTAAAATGACTAAATGCCGTTAGTTTAGCATAAACCTGTTGATAAAATTGTCATTTTTCAGCAGTATTTAAATTTTCAACTTTATAAAAAGGGAAAAAATGCATGCAAACAGCAGGTGGACATGCTGATTCAGTTAGGCCATTTTCCTAAATGCAGAAAATCCTAAAAATGACCTGCTGTGACAACTTTTTCTCAATGCAGAAAGTTAATTAAAAACATCATCTGAATCAAGCATGTAGTTCTTGAGGTAAACGCAGCCCATCCGGAGACTTCTCAGCTTCTACACAAGTAAGCTAACAACATAAATCACATTTAATTCATGCCACTTATCCCACTGTCACACTTTCCATAGTTCATTTTCACTGCCTGCCTACTGGGTGTTGTGTGAAAACTCGGCACAATCACAGATGCCGTTTCGTGCAGGAGTGCACTTTAAAAATCAGAGTGGAAATATACTCTCAACAACAAGTTCAGATCCATTTCTGCAGCTTTTAGTGGATGTCACACTCTCCTGATTGAAGTACTTATACACGCTCTGAAGCGTTTCTACAGCGCAAAAGTGCAACAAGTAAACACATTTTCATGACTCAATAATATCACGGCAAATTTGGGATTTAGGAAGTTATAATTACCACAAAAATTATTTAGACTTTTCATACATGAACAGAGGCTTTAGACGTTATACAGACGCAGGTATAATTAGTCCACTCAACTGAAAGTCACACAAACAAGGCAGAAGAACTAGATCAGGGCCAATTATGCGAGGACTCACTGAAAAAATTTATTCTCCTGATTTACAGGTTTTATTTTCATGCTGCAACATCTCCAACTTGCTGAACTCAACTCCACCTTACATGTTTAATGTCCAAACCTTTTTGTTTTTAGCCCTCGGTGTCTTAGTGGCTTGACTGATATCACTGAGGCTCAATGAAGAGCTTCCAGCTTTCATCTTCACATCTGCGTGACACCAACATTTACAAACACGTGAAAGTCTGTTTTATTTACAAAAATCTTATCAAGCGTTCCGGATCGAACTTGCTCTGTCGACTCTGTTTTATCACCGTCAAACCATCAATGGAAGGCTATTTCCTAATTTGTTTTTTTTTTGTTTTTGTTTGCTTGTTTCCTTTGTAAAATCCTTCCATTGGGGGAAGAGCACCTGAAGTATATCTCAGAAAAAGTGCAATGGCTGGCCGCAGGTTAAAATCTTCACGTTGGTGAGAAACGCCTGAGCTCGAATTCATTTTGACGGAGCGCTCGGCTGTCGGCACGTCCTCTGTAGCGTTTAGCAACAAGGTCAAAAACAGTGATTTACAACTGAATGTTTGCGTGTACGGGAAGCATCGCAGTGACTCTCGCGCTGCTGAGTCAAAGCAGTCGGAGCTCACAAGTCAAAGCACATCACAGAACACCCGCAGCAGGTTTCACTTTACTCGCTGCTTAACAAGCCACGGCTGCAAAAGCTGTAAATGCGTCCCTAATTATTTCTCATTCTGTAAAACTCACTGTGCATGTTTGCAACTGGTGCTATCTGCCACAGTTTAGGGATTTTACTTGCGTACAAGCAGCGAGCAGGCATTTCAGGGCCTGAGCGTTACACACTTGATAACAAGAGAGTCTCTGTAACCACAAGGCTATATAGCCGCCTGTGCCACCAGCCTCATGTCGTGCACATTTAACTCCACTCCACTGCTTATCAGATTCCACCCTATCATAACAGAAAGGTTTTATACACGTTCAGATAAAAAAAAGGACAGAAAAGTTAACTTGTACAAAAATAAAGAATGTAGGAAAAAGGCAAGAAGAAAAAAAAAAGCTAACTTGGAAAAAGGAATAATCTCATCCTAAACTCAGTCCATGTGCTCGTTATCTGAAGCAGGCCATCTGAAAGACAGACTTCTAAGTCTGAAATAGACTAAAGACATTAGAGAAACTCAAGCCTAAACACGACTGTACAAACCACAGACGGAGTGGGGATGACATTTTGGGTATTTAGCAGACACTTTTTTCCAGACTGACTTCCAGTAAATGAAGCGAGACAATAAGCACAAATCCTTTCTTCACCACCATTACAGGCATCTAATATAAAAGGCATGAAAGTCCCAAAACAATATGCAGTAAAAGAAGTTACAACTGTGTCCTTGGGATATGAGCAAAACAGGATGGGGTAATAAAACGCTGCTAGCTAAAGAACCGAGAGCCATGAGAGCCAGAAAGACAAAAGAAAAATCTTCTGTTTTGAGGTTTTTTTTTTCCTTTACATAAACTGTCCATGACAAATGGGTGTTTTCCTTTATCTGAACTGCAGGCAGAGCCGAGGTGAATAACGGCTGATTGCTTTAATAGATGCTATCTTTTCATACTTTTTGGAAACGATGAAAAGTTAGGACAGTCGTGATCATAAATAAACAAGATAACAAATTGGAAATAAAATAGGAGCAGCGAGTTCACGTTGAAGAGATGAGATGCATGGCAAGCGTCGGCTCAGAGCGTCTGTGACGACCTACTGAGGCAACTCTTCCTACATTTTTTAACTATCTGACATGTGAAAATATGGAAAGCAAAAACATAACCCCAACTTCAGCCTTTCCTGTCATGTTCAGTTGAGATGAATTTTCTCACACGTGGGGTAATAAACCTTTCATATATTCCCATCCAGAAGGATCTGAGGTTACTATAGCGATCACTGAAAACTGCTTTTTTTTTTTTTTTAAGCAAATCAACTATACGACAACGCTGGAAAGGAAAAGTTCTTGTTAAATACGACATGAAAAAGAGGTTGTGCATTGTTTGGACCAGAGGAAGAATGACAGAAGCAGCTTCAGTCTGCGGAGGAATTACGTTTCCTTAAACCAGGGATAAACCTAACGACTTTAGTAAATAAGATACCTAACCTCACACGGAGCTTCTACTGTAGCGTGTAGATGGTGGAGGTTTTACCCATGTTTATGTTCTTCTCTGGGATCAGTGTGATCATTGATGTTGTGGTAGAAAATTCAAAATCCCATCAAGTTGGAACGGCTTCTTTAAAGCAGAAGGGAAAAAAAAGAAAGTTTCAAAAAAAAAAAAAAAAAAAAAAAAAGAATTGATCAATAGTCTACCAACTATTTACACCTAAAAGTCGCTTTGACTTGGTGAAGTCTCCTTTCACACTCCCGTCTCAAACTGGCCCTCCCCCCCCCCTCCTACTGTAATGCAATGCTGCTTTGAAACGACCAGAGACAAACACATGGCAGCCCACAAAATCACTACAGTTGTTCCTCATGTCTTCCAGAACATCAAACCATCAATAAAACACACAGGAGATACATTCCAGCTAGTTGAACAGGACATTTCTGACTTCCCTCGCTCCATGTGTTCTCTCTGCCTCTCTCCCAAAACTTTCTCTCCTCAGAGCTCCACCACAGGGACTTCACATATTGCAGCCATATGAGCGAGCCATGGATGTCTCTGCTGCACATACGCACACACATTTGCACTGGAATAAGTGCTTCGCTGTCTCCCACTCTGTCTCACACACATATACACACACACACACACACACACACACGGGAACGAGTTTTACAAGCAAGAGGCTCTCTTTAGGAAGCTGTCAACTGTTTTGACGTTTAATAGCGGCTACGAACAAGGCCGTAAGATACAATAATATCTCGTGTCTGGAAAAGCGGAAAGATTTGAAAACTTCCCAACACCAGGCTGATACACTGGAGGAGGGAGCATTTTAGTCATTTTATGGAACCCTGTTAAAAGTTGTACAAGTTTGACATCACACATGCAAGTTATATGATCACGACGGCGGCTTTGGTGTGTCCGATTTAAAGCTAAATATTCACCGGCCGAGAAGACGGGCGTGTAAGGATATCACTGCACAGCTTTAATATTGCAAACTTAATTAAAAGTTGTTTTTTTTTCCGCTTATGAGAACTGTAAGTTGATTAGAAGCAGATGATCCTGATCTGAGTGCCTTAAGCTGCCGCGATGAGGATCAAAGAGGTGAATTATTTACATCCATGTCAGCTTTTTTAATAAAAAAATAAAATAGCTAAAAGAAAATTTTATTACTATTGGAAAGCAGATGTGAAAATGCTCATTGAAAAATTTTAACTTGGAGTTGAATACACCAGAGTTTCTGTGACCTGTTTAGTGCTCTCTCTCCCTATTCCTCTCTCTCTCTCTCTCTCTCTCTCTCACATCGCTTTCTATCCTTAATGCAAATATTAAAGTCAAAACGCAAACTCAGAACTACAAGTTTTCTTGTTGCCATGTTGCACGTGAAAATGCAACGCAAACTTAACCTTAAAAGCTGAAGCTACCATCTTTCTTCTCCCTTAAGTCGGACCCAGACTGTTTTATGAGCTGGATAGAAGCATCTGGTTAACTTTTCTCCTTGACTTGTGGCTGACAAAGAGGTTGAAACTTGCCCCCACTTCTTGTCACTCGGGGAAAAGGTTTTTAAGGAAACAGCCGCAGCCACAACTCAAAAGTATTCAAGATACCAATTTAAATCTTAAGATAACCATGTAGAAGTGACTTTCTTCGCCTAAGTTTGGAAGCAGTTCTGCGTAGGGATGATGGGTCAAATCCGAAGTCCAACAGGCCTGCTCTGATTTCTTTTTAAAAACTTTTCGGGGTTATCTGGTGAATAAAAGTCGCTCCACATATAAGCAGCTCTTTTTTTTTTTTTTTTTTTTTCGGGGAGGGGGGATCTGGAAGAACTCTGGTGAAGTACTATGTAAAAAGCTTCCTTGCAGTGTGTGCCTCATTGTACTGGCTTCACATACTCTGCTCTCCCCACAGAGTTGTCATGCCTACCCAGCTCCCTTATCTCAAAGGAACATCACAGTTTCTTACAACGAGGAGGAGGGGAAGAAGAGGGGGGGGGACTTTTGTCAAAGTTGAGTGGAAATGCAACTCAGGCTTCCCGGCATCACTCGTGAAACCTCCTGCAACAACAACAAATAAATAAACCCGACATACTTTGAGCTAATATGCACTTGTTTACTTTAAAGTTGATAAGAGAGAATGTTTGCAAGAAGAGGGTAGAGGAGGAGGGAGGGGGGGTCTTATACGACGATTCCCATCCACCATGCGCTCGTCCCAACAATGAAAGAAGTGAGAAAAAAAAAGGAGAACCGCGCCATATCAGTGATAAAGCGTTTGATAAAAATCTCTCTGATCTTGACACGCTTGTTTTCCGCTTGTGGCCCCAATAAAGTACAAAACATCCGAGCGTGGTGGTCTTTCAACACTTTCCCTGCGTCTGCGCGACGTGCGTCACTCGGAGGAATCACGCAATCTGAACTTGAGTATCAAGTTTGCAGTTTGAATAGTGATTCCGATAAAGTTATCAATGCTTTTTAATTCAAGTAGCAGCGTGAGCTAGCGGTTACAAGAAGAAAAAAACATAATATCAATCAGAGTAGCAGAGTTCCCTTCAAGCAAATGAGGGATGCCGCTTATCGTAACCTGACGGCAGAAAGAAGAATCAAAACTTAGAGAAAACACAAACCTACTTGAGGCGACTAAGTCACTCCACGGTCCCCTTCTTGTTGGCTTCAAACTCAGTCTTAAAGGCTAGTAGCTTCTCCCGGTAAAGCCCCCCACTTTCAAACCTGTATTTGTGTTGCGTTTGGGTGTCCTAACCTAAATGTAAATTGCCATGTGAATGCAAAGCGGTGCTGCTCTTTTTTTCCTCCCTCTCATTCAGCAGATCCCTCTTTCCTCAGCGACGCTGCTCAGGCCGTTAGTTACATAAGACGCAAACCGACTGCTGCCCGTCGTAAAAACTACCAACGGCTAACAGCAACAATTTAGTCTCCTAAAATCGCCCGGCTGCCCTTCCAGGACCAACAAATTTCACCCCCCCCCCCCCCCCCCCACTTGTGCGAGAGCATGCGTTTCGCTACATATCCATACCGGCATCGCCGATGAATTATAAATATATATTTTGTTTTGTTTGTATTTTTTAAGCCCCTGCACCATGTTGTAGAGTTGTGTGCATTTGTGTTGCTAGTGTTTCTTTTGGTGCTGCTTACCTGTTGATCAAAATAAGCATTAGCTTCTTTTCTCTGTGTGTCTCTTTCAGCAGCCTGTTAAGATGGTGGCTGGCTGGCTGGTTCGTCTCTTTGTGGGGCTTTTTGTTTGTTGATGATGTCGGACGGGGTGACTGTCTTGGCTGTCTCTTTTTTTTTTTCTTTGGTCTGAGAGGGAAAGAGAGATAGTTACAGCTTCACGGCAGCACATAACCAGGCTAATACCGACTGATAAGTGGGTGAGTTTGGCTCTGGTATTGCCATTTGTTTTTTTTTGTTTTTTTTTATTATTATTACTATTATTTAGCCACCCGGATTTGCTGGTCACAGCAAACCAAAGCAGAGCAGCTTGTTATCTTTTTTTCAGACGAGTGTTATCGCTTTGCTGTGACAGGACCTCTCTGCCTGTCTGTAGGCTGTGGGCATTACGTCAGAGGAGGAAGACACAGCAGCTCTATTAATATCAAGAAGCCACCCGAAGACTGACTCTTAAAGGGACACACACTGCAATCTCACTTCTGCATAGTTCCTGATAAAATGAATCAACTACTTGTGGAAAGTTAGGAACAAAGACCTACAGACTGTAATCCCAACGAACATCCCCAATAGCAACAAAGAACAGTTTGCAAACCAGAGCAACAACTCAGCCAAAATAAAGCCAACTTTCTTGAAGTGGTTCATTGTTGGGCTAAATCAGCAACTTTGTTTCAACACTAACTGTTAAAGGTGCACTGTGGAACAAAATATTTCCATGTATTTAATTGAAAGTAAAGTATCTAATCAAATTACTAAAAATAATTCTGTTTTTATTTTTGTACAATGAGCCATTTACATCTACTTGCCACATACGTGGAAACTGTTGAGTTTGTGCCAGCGCTTTTACCGTGGTGTCTGTGGATGGGACACACTGCTTTGTGTGTGGAGTGAAAACCTCTGGGATTTAAAACTGCAACAGCTGCCTTGTTAAATAGTTGATAAGACACAGTTTGGGATGCCTTTGAAAGCACCAAAAGATGTTATCTGAAGTGCAGTCATTGCGCATTTAATGTAATTGCAATGCCCATCTTTGCCTCTAGATGTCAGTAATTTTTACACGCGATAGCTCTTACAGCTACAGGGTGTAAAAATTACAAGAGTTGAGAAGATTAGTATAGACATTGTAAATTTGATTATTCCTTTACATTATTATGTGTTGTCCCTGTTTGTTTTAAAGCCATTTCTCATGTAAAACCCCTCGATTTTAACTTTAGGATAGTGTTTCTTGGCTAAAACTGCACGGTTAGCATCTGTCGTCATTTCTAATCTTCATAACTAAATATTAAGAACAGTAGCTGAGAGCAGCCATGCCTGCAATTATTTACTTTGATGCCATTTCCTTAAGATCCTTGAGATAAATTAAGGAAATCAGCCTTTTGATTTCCCTACACAACCAACCACCATAACTTTTTCTGTCTTGTATACAGAAAAATATATATAATATATGAGTTTATAAAACTTGAGTTTAGTTTTTCCACAAGATCATGGAATTAATTAATCTAAAAAATGAATGATCCATGTCTTAACAACTAATTTCATAGTTTATTGTCGCTGCTGGAAGTAATCTGTAACAGTAAATTGAAGTGTGAATGTGTTATTCTGTTTGCTTGCTGGCAATGACTCTCTTAAATTTGACCAAACATGTTTATTGCAGTTTATAAAAAACAGCTCATCTCTTTGTCTCAAGAAAACACATTTATCTCAAGATTACTACATAAATGGTTTATCTCAACAAATCCATCCTTGTTATCGCTAGAAAACAACATGAAGAAATAATGAGATTCTTAACTCGTTAACCTTAGAAAATGGCATTAACGATATGATAAGCTTGGCTGATACTGGCTTCCATGATTGTACATATCTTTCCACTGCATGTAAAGGTAAACCACATTTTTTATTCATTTTAAACATTAAAACAAATGTATTTATTTAAGATTTAGAAAACTCACAGCAAATTATTTAATGAAATAAATACATTAGCAAACGTGTTGGGAAGTATTTTTGTTACTGACAGCACTATCTGCAAGGTAAGTGCTATCTGGCCATTCTTGAGCAATTCTTGGGTTTTTAAAAACTCTTTAATCTTCTGGTGTACAAATTATTAAAAATAACAGATGACCCACCCAAGCCTCAAACTACACAACTCTCATCCTGTGTCTCTCTATATTTCACACTTTCACACTTAGCTACAAGTAACGTCGGCTCTGATCAAATACAACTGCAGCATTTGTTCTCACCCTATTTATTTTATTTGTTTATTCCGTGCATGGTTCACATAAATACATTTATTAGAATCTTTTGGTTCATTTAGCTTCTTCTACACCACAAATGGAAACTAGCAGGAAGGGGAACTTCTGACATTTATTCTGAAAACACAGATATTTCATGACAAAATTCAGCCCAACTTTCTTTATGTAGCACATGATCAGATGCATAAAGGCAAACAAAAGATGACATTTTTTGTTTTTGTTTTTGTGTTTGTATAGAACTTAAGTTTCCCATTAATAAGACCAAATTGCTTAATAATAGTAAAACATGACTTCTGTTCTTGGTTATTAATTATCTTAAACTGTTAGAAAGAAATCAGTTCTGGTTGGCTGGTGGGACTTTAAGCTTGTGTGGCATCATGTAGTTTCGTATTATTTTCAAAGGCCTTTTTAGTAGACCAGAAGTCATCATTTCAGGAGCACCTGCAAACTCCAAATGCCCTAGCTTATTTCCATCTATGTCCTGAAGGGTTTTGCAGAAGGCTTTGGTCATACATCATTAATAGCCTCATTTATACAGCAACACCAGGAGACAAGCAACTGCGCTTGGTCACACACATCCCTACACTATTTAACTTATCATGCATGTCTTTGGACTGTAGGAGAAAGTCAGTACCTGGAAAAAAAAACACAAGCACAGGCACAGAGGGGTGTGCAAACTCCACACCATCTGGACAGAGTGGATTCTACTGGTTGTGAGGTGACATTACTGAATGCTGCACCACCATGTTGTCTCGTGTTGACAATGCACACTGCCTGTAATCTGTCAGTAAAATTAAACAAGAATTTGAATATCAAAACTATCTTCTATTTAGCTGTATATTTCTACAACATTAAGACAAAAAATATCAAAGTTTGGTCTGCAAATAACACACTGATTGTAAATACAACTGAAGCAAATTAGTCCCTGCATTTAAGTTTGAATGGTGAGTTTCTTCGGTGACATTCATTACGTTGTCACTTATTTTATTAATAATGTGGGAATTAATGTGAATTAATAATAGCTAGTACTTGCATCTAAAGTGGCATAATATGCATTTGGTTTAGCCAACATTTCTCCTGTACGTTTACATTATTCTATTAATAGCATAGTTAATTTTTGTTTTGTATTCTTTCACTTCAATAAAAATATTATGGGTAAAAAACCTTTCCTAAATCAGACAAAAATCAGACAAAGACTGAATTTTTAACAGCAGGTCATCATTTGAAATAAAATGGAAAAATTATTTACCCAGAGGGAAACTGCAATTTTCTTTTTCCTTATCATCACTGCCACAAATAACTTATATTCCACTTTACTTTGCAGTTAATGGTAATGAACATTGGTCCCCTGCTAAATTGATATGTAGCTACATGAAGCATGAAAGTGCAAAGAACAGTTGAACTGAATATCGCTCTCCAGCAACCCTGATGGTCAAAACTACAGTAAAACACTTTTGAAATTATAAAAAAGAAATTTAGAAAGACACAGTTGGTGGTAGTACATGGCACGTGATTTGTACTTTTAACACAGTCACAAGAATTTAGAGTGTAAACCTCGTAGAGTCTCTACATAGTTGAAAAGTATAATATATCCAACGTTAAAGCTCAATCAAAGCTGCTTGTGATCATAAAATAAATGTATTATTATTATTATTATTATTATTATTATTATTATTATTATTATTATTATTATTATACTTAATTCACATTGTAATGGAATAATTCCATCTACATAATTAAATTAGTCTGGATTACTTCCAGACTGGAAGATGAAGGGTACTTCAGCATTAATAATAATTCTTATCTTGAATCACTGTCTGTTGGACCAGAGGGCAAATGAAACAGAAGCCAGCATGATTGAAATCTTAATGAACGATACATTTAGAAGAAAGAATACGTAGGTGCATTTACTGAGGAATCTGCAGATTAAGTTTGAGCAGGGGAAACAGCTTGATCAACATCAGCCTCTATTGTATGCTGAATCTTATCTGGTTCCGTGTTATCTCCGGTCCACATGCAAAAAACTTCTCAGAGTTACGAGTGCATTCAGGTGTTTGGTGGTAATCCCGCCACACACAAACAAAGTAAATGAGGGCTAAACAGCAATGATGCTGACATGCAATTCTTATTGCAATATGCAGAAGAATAGTAAAGATAGATTCAAATTTAAACTGATTTTAACTCATGGATCAAATAAAATGGGTGATAAACTATGACATGATCTGGTTCTGTTGAAGTATATCTAAAGGCAGAATCCAAAGAACATTTCTGCAATATCATACAACATTAGAGCCAACATTAAATTGTTATGGGTGCACTATAGGTGCATTCTAATGTCACACCATGTTAGCAGAGACAACACAATATTTAAATTGCAAACAACGTCTCAGCTGGAAACCCCACTCAGCTCCAGTAGTAGAAGCAGATTATACACCCACAGTTGTCCCTTGTCAATTAAAAATAAAATGAAAGATATTTAAACAGTTAATACTGACACAGTTTACACTGAACCATCAAATCTAAAGTCTGGAAATCATTTGTACTTTCAAAGAAGGAAAGAACATCAAGTCTTTAATTCATCAATAAAGTGTAGCTGAAGCGGCTACATGGCAAAAGGTGATCATAGATTATTGGAAATAGATTTAGTTCAATTCAGTCAGATGCAACACTATCACTGAGAGATTTACAATCAGTTTGGATTTATGGGTTAGTTTTGGTGCCACGATGCCAAACCTATGCATCAGCTGAGGTACAAGACGCCAGCTGAAGAGCATTTTAGCTACAAAACGTGCACCAGACTTGAACCGCACCACTTAGCTGAACTGCATTGTTCTGTTTAAAAATTCATCATCCAAGCATCATATCTGACCTCATGTATCCAAGTATGTATGCTATGGTGTGAAACACAACAGCATCATAACTGAATTAAATTCAGTTCAAATGTACTTTTTGACTCCACAGAACAAGCTAAACATGTTAGAAAGATTCGGTCTATTTGTTTTAGGTTTTGTAAAATTGTGCAAGTATTGCAAAAGCCACCAGTGAACAGACTGCAGGAACATTTAGCCCTGTGATGGACTGGTGACCTGTCCAGGATGTACCCTGCCTCTCCCACAGTGATTACTGGGATAGGTTCCACCTTCCCCACAACCTGTAACTGGACCAAGCGGTGAAGAAAAGGGATGGATGGATGGATGGATGGATGGATGATTCATATTCAGCTGGGCAGATAGATGATAAATCTGGCCTTATTTGCTCAAATAAAAATCAGCTTGTTGGTGAACCACTCACAAGCTTCCCCTCACCACTGGCCCTACCTGAGTGAATGAACGTAGAACTTTTTAGCCTCTTTCAAATATCGTTCTTCAGAAGCAACATTTAAAAAGAAAAATGAAATTACTGAAAGAAGCAGTTCTACAGTCTCCTGTCATGCTGCCAGGTGGATCCACCGCTTCAAGAGCAGTACCAGGTCCACACAGACCTCAGAGAAAAAGTTCAGTTTGCCACCGGCTCCAGATCTTAAACAAACACCTGTAATTGATTTTCTTTTCCTTTTTATTTTCATTGCTCCCATCAACCTTTTTTTTAAAAGCAAGAAGAGATCATGTAGTTATAACACTTATCTATTATTATTACTTACTGAAGCTTAGGATGAATAAAGCACAGGCCAGCACATCTCAGATCTGAATCAGTAATTGATATATAAGAGTAATTTATCATAATTTATCAACTTGGAACTAACATTTAGGAAACTACTTTGACTTGTTGTTGGCTAAGATATCTGTGTTCATTCATGTTTCTTCCATTGCACACAATAAAATATTCCCAACACAATGATAGATGAATGGAAATGTTTTCTCACACGCAAATCAAGTCATACAGAGACAAAATAAATGTTGTAAAGTAGAAATTTTTACTGAGCGTTCTTACATGGAATTTGGTTTCTACCTTTTTTTTTTAACCTTATTGGATCAATCATACAAAACAGCCAAAGAATAGTTGGCAGGGATTCTTAAGGAATAGACCTTAATAGTGACTCTGGCCTTGTCGGCGCATATGAATCCAGCCTCTTGGCTAAGTCTCTCACCCCCCTCTCTTCACACGCTCCCCCTCACCACTGGCCCTCGGGGAGGGATGGACTGTGAACTTTTTAGTCTTTTTCAAACGCTGCCCTTCAGAAGCCACAGGTAGAACTTTTTTTTTTTTTTTTTTTGCTTACAGAAGCAATTCTACAGCCTCCAGTCACACACGCAGCAGGATCCAGCACCTCCAGAGCAGTGCAGACCTCGGTGAAAAAGTCTCATTGAAAGTAATAAAACACCTGCCAAAGCTCTTGAAGAAAAACCTCTAAATGAATTCTTTCAGAAATCTCTTCACTTTTACGATTTCTTCTATTGTGTTCCCTGTTTTTCCAATCTCTCTTGCACTAAGACACCACATGAAATCTTTTTATTCATACCTTGACCACCTTGCGAAAGGAAATGGGTATCCAAACTCATATGGTCCTGTTTATTAAGACGTTTCTACCTGTGAAAACACCTGATAAAACTGATTTACTGTTTGCAGCTAAGACTGTCACTTTACTCTTTTGCTTCACATTGTCACCATGATCTCTGTTTGAGTGATGTCACATCCCTTGCTTTCTAATAAAGCAGTGGTGTCTGGGAATAATTGCATGTTTTCTTTCGTCACAGAAGTCGTACCTGACAGGTATAGTTTTCACACAAAAGATGACTTTTTAAATCACATTGAAATTGTAAGATTTGGTGCATATTCCACATTTGTACTGTTTTCATTACTCTACTGGCAATTGATGACCTTATAAGTTGTCACAAATTCACACAAAGCATTGTTTTGTTAATAGCAGAACTTTTACAGAGACGGATTTAAGATGTTAAAATTGTAATCAAAGTGAAAATGTAGTGATCCCCAGTGTTTCCATTTGCCTTTTGAGGATGTCCCAACCCTATCATAAATACTTTAAGTCACTACGTAGACCTCACTTCCCCATCTCAACTGTTTCAAGTCAGCTGGAACGGTATCATGGGATAAGCAAATTAGCTAATAAGCTATTTATCAATATTTATGAATAAAATGCACACAGCAGTTATTTATTAAAACATTTTTCTTCATGAATAAAACAATATTTACACACCGACCACTAAATCTGTGGGAGAAGGAAGGATTATAAAAGACAGTTGAGGCCAAAATAAATTACTTGACATTATTTGTCTTTTTCAAGATTTTATGTTGTTCCCTGTGATTTGTTTCTTTATTTCTGCAACATGACACTAAATGTGATGAATATTGTTTAGAAATTAAACTTGATTTGGTTTGCCGTGCAATGTCTCTCATCTTATTTTGAAAATAAGGAAACGTGTGCTCCACTTGGTAGAGTTCCAAAGACATTTCTTCAGAAATCAGTTTTATTTAAATTAGATTTCACAAAGTTTTTTGTTTAAAACTATTTCATTTACACTGAAGAACGTATATTGTGTAGTTTGCAACTGTGACCAAAGAACATGCAAGGACTGGACTCAAACTCAGTATCGACTGATATTCAGTCTTGATGACTCACATTGGTATCGCAACCATTCATTCATTCATTCATTCATTTTCTGAACCGCTTATTCCAATTCAGGGTTGCGGGGAAGCTGGAGCCTATCCCAGCTGGCTTTGGGCGACAACCAAAGGTTGGTATCGCAACCAAAATAATCTTAATCTGGCTTCCAAAAGTGTCTTTGTGTCATTTAGCCTCTTAGTGAGAAATTTGGTCAATTTTAGCTCTGTAATTTAAAGGACTAAATAATCAAATTTGTAACTTCTGATAAAAGATTTTGAAGAAAAAAAATCACTGTAACTTAAAGGTCCCATAATATATATTTCTTTCAACAATTTCATTTGGGTGTCAAAGTTCCAACAAAGTGTTTTACCCTAAATTCAGCCTTGTTCTTAATTTAAGCATTTCCAAAAATGCCTTTGTGTCTGAAACTTTAAATGTTTAAGTGCTGCCTGTCCACATCCTCGCTGGTGCCCACTTGGTGATTTTAGAGGGCAGGCTCAGCAAGCCGAGGTCCAGGTCAGTGGCAGTATCCGCTACCGGGTGGAGGGGTCATTTCTGTTTGTGAGGTCACAAAGGGAAAGATCTCAGACTCACCACACATTTGTAAAAACGTAGAGCAGACAACTGAGAGAGGTGACAAAACTTCATCATTCTTGGGCCTCATGCCTTGACCACGGGGACACGTATGACTGTTAGAGAACCTTTAGTATGTAAGGTTTCATTAACATGGGACCTTTAACTAGAAATGACAGACCAAACATCGGCTTCATTTCAAGTTTGTGAGAACTTTTAAACAACAAACTTAGAAAAGTCTGCAAGGCTTCAAAGTACCAAGTTTTAAAAGCCAAAAGCCAAAGCAAACAAATAAAAAGAATCAGTTGAAAATCATGTATAGCTGATGGAATAACAACGTGGGATTTCTCTTCCACAGTTTTTGCACTTTCACCCAAGAATATCTGCATGATGATGAAACTGTGGAAGATATATTTCTCTGTCAGAGCTGTTCTCACATTCTGTCCTTTAAAGTGGGTCAAATGACGTGATTCTCCTGTTCCGTGTGTAAATGACACTTTGTAGAACAATATGGAGTCTCTCCCTCATGTAGACAGCTTGGATCTCTGCATGGCAGATTAACCTCCCGGCCACAAGCAGAACTAATAAAATGCAATCATCTTGTTGCTTTGGATCACTTTATATCACAGAATTCTCACTACACAACTGTTTTATATAAAATATCGCCACAGCCAAGTCAGTGGACTCCAGGTGGGAAAAATATCTGCTCATAAATTTGTTTTTTGCATCTTAAAAACACTGGCTAAAAACAGTATTTTCAACCATGTTCAGTGGCATTAGGAATAAAATGCAAAATATTTTCAACTCATCATTATTATTATTACTATTATTATTATGATCAAGTAAAACAGTAGCAGTGACAAATACTTTAAAAAAATCAAAGCAAATTGACATACACAAATATGAAATAATATATAGTTAATATTTGTAATCTATCTATCACACACACACACACACACACACACACACACACACACACACACACACACACACACACACACACACACACACACACACACACACACACACATACATACATACATACATACATACATACATACATACATATATATATATATATATATATATATATATATATATATATATATATATATATATATATATATATATATATATATATATACACACACACAAAAAGTTAGGGATATTTGGCTTTCAGGTGAAATTTATGGAAAATGCAATATGTTCATGCTACAGTGATATAATGTCATAAAAGTAAGACATTTAAGTAGAAGGATGCACTACTGATTTCCTCATCTCAAAAAATTCATTCAACACAAAAGGTAACAACAATGGTAGTTAAACCACAACAAAAAATTTGAACGTCTCAATATCTCGTCATGTGCCCTTGAGCATCAATTACAGCTTGACAACGACGTCTCATGCTGTTCACAAGGCAACTTATTGCCTGCTGAGGCATGGCATCCCACTCTTCTTGAAGGGCAGCCCTCAGGTCATTGAGGTTCTGGGGTGCAGGGTTTCGAGCCTCTACACGACGGCTCAGCTGATCCCACAGGTTTTCAATGGGATTCAGGTCTGGAGAGAGTGCAGGCCATTCCATTTGAGGTACACCAGTCTCCAACAGCCGTTCCCTGATGATGCGGCCTCGATGAGCAGGAGCATTGTCGTCCATGAAGATGAAATTAGGCCTGTGCTGTTCATGTAGGGGCACAATCACTGGATTAATGATGCTATTCAGGTAGTATGGGCTTGTCACTGTACCATTCACAAAGTGTAGGGCAGTTCTGTACCAAGTGGACACCCCTGCCCACACTGTAACACCGTCACCACCAAAAGCTCGCCTGGTGACAACAGTGGCTGATGCAAAGCGCTCTCCCTGACGTCTCCAACATCGTTGCCGGCCATCATTTCTGCTCAGTGTGAATCGACTTTCATCAGAGAACAGCACTGAGGCCCACTGGTTCCTCGTCCAGCGTAAATGCTCCCTGGCCCATGCAAGATGATGATGCCTGTGCCTGGTGGTGTGGTCAGGTCGTCTAGCACGCAGACCACGCTGATGTAAACGGTTTCGAATGGTCTGACGTGACACTTGGGTGCCTCTCACCTCTCTTAAACGTGCCTGGAGTTGAGTGGCATTCATCATCCGGTTTCTCAGGGCAGTGTTCACAATGTAGCGGTCATCAGCACGGGATGTGGCCAAAGGACGTCCACTTCTAGGCCTTTCTGTGACTCTTCCAGTCTCTCAATATCTCTGTTGCAACCTGCTGATGACACTCTGTGACACTACAAGCTCAGTGGCCACTTCTGTCTGAGAACGTCCTGTTTGAAGCATCGCAATGGCAAGGGACTGTTGTTCCATTGTTAGGTGTTGTCTTGGTCTCATGATGTCAAAATGTGAACAGCATGATGAGGACAACTGTTTAAACACCACCTCTAATTGAACCAGGACATTTATTGGTCAATTCAAGGATCACACACCTGCCGTGATTTTTGCCGTTAAGCTCCTTGTTAGAGAACAGCAACTTGTGCAAAATTTATTGAAACATTTAACAGTTGGACATGTGCATTTAAAAGCTTAGAGAAGATCATATTAAGTTCACCTGTACAGGTTTGAATGCATTTTAGGCTTGTTGTGAAATTTCACCCAAAAGCTGAATATCCCTAACTTTTTGTGAATAGTGTGTGTATATATATATATATATATATATATATATATATATATATATATATATATATATATATATATATATATATATATATATATCTGTGTGTGTGTGCGTGTGTGTGTGTGTCTTTCTTAAAAACTAATAAAAGGATGGAAAGCTCCCTCTGTTCCTCTCTAGTCTTGGATCAATGCACTTTTCATCTTAAAAGCCAATATTTGGATCTTACAGATCTTAATCAGACAACATGAGTACAATGAGTGTGTGGCTATAAACATAATAACAGGCCAGATGCCAGAAATCAGCAATAAACATAAATACAGAATAGGAACATTTGCATCAGGATTTTTAAAAATTTACTCTCCTGTGTTTGTTTTTCATGTTAGAACATTTTTCCATCTATAGGAGAAATGGATACAAGTTTAAACAATGTATTGTGGAAAAGGATTAGAGTTTTCTGCAGCAAAGTGGTAGTTTTCAAATAATTTTTAATTATAAACTGAATGTATAAACAGAACCAAAAAACATGTTATCAAAAAACAAACTAACAAAAAAAAAAAAAAATCCTAAATAGATGTTTAAAAAGATAATATAGACCGAACACACCCATCAAATGTCATTCAGAGTTTTATGTCATGCTGTTATACATTCAGATTCTGTTGCAGATGTAGCAAATATCAAGTTTGCTTCTGGAGGTTTAATGGTCCCATTGTTTGAAATGAATGCTCTTTTTCTGGTTCTGCTGAAGTTCAGCAATCCAAATGGAGAATAACTAAAAGACAACATATTTAACAGTGTCAGGATGTAACTTTTGCTGCATGTTTAATGAGCTGACATGACCTTTAGATTAAATACTAAATGCTCATCAAGCATTTTGCATATAATTTGATGCCTTTTGGTTCTAGTGTCTTTATTTCTCAACTTCACACACAGTCAGTCTACGCTGCTGTTTGCACTCCGTGCAGTTCTTTTTTTTTTTTCCAGTCGTATTGTATTTTTCTTCAGAATGCCTAAATTCAAGTCAGCTGTCGTGAGGGTAACTGAACTTCTCCAAAAAGTCTCCTTCTGCATTTTTCTTCAGCAACTTTCTTGTGATTTGAAGTATTTTGTACGGTTAATTTTCATTTTAATTTTTTTTTTCTGTCTCGCTCTTATTCGAAGCACTGTGCTTTCTACAGTAAAGCAATGGGAAAGAGTGAGGCTGAAAAGCTGCTAATCTGCTCACAAAAATGGTCAGAGGCATGAAATACTGAGTCACCAGGACGTCCCACCCTGCTTTGTATATTTTCCACATTAGACTCTTGATTTCTTGTCAGTTTTAAGACTTACTTATGTTTGTGTTTGCCAAAGTAAATTTGTTTTCTTTTCAAAATATCATAACTTATTCATACCCATGACCTTCACATTTCCATTGGCAAGACATTTTTCTTTTTCTTTTACAGACACCAAGACTTTAATTCTGACAATATTACTGGAATAATCTGCCATCTTTTTACCGTCAATGTGCAGAAAAACCTTAAAATGCTACAATTATTTGAGTGGACATTATTTAACATTGCTGTGCCATTTTTTTTTTTTTTTTTTTATTATTTCAGGTTAGAAATGCTCTATTAAATTGCCCATAAAGTTCTTATATGCAGTGTTACAGCGAGGGACTGCAGAATCCAAGCATCAGCCAAAACAACTGCCCGCCAGACTGCAACTTTTACCATATCTCCCAAAGCAACACTCAGTTTCATGTCAAACTCTTGCCAAGTGCTTTATCTGCAAGCTGGGCTGGACCCAAAGTGTCTGAAAAATAGATGACTGTTCCCTGTGGTGGTCCAGCTCGAGGACTGTAGCCAGGATCATGACCACAACCATTATTATCAGTGGAAGGAATGAGCCGAAAACCATGGTTACAACTTCTGTTAAGGTTCCTTATCACTCCAGAAAAGAAAGACATTATAAGCTGCATGTCTTTCATTTGGTATTTTCTTCTTTCTTGTACAGATTAAATAACCATGTATGAAATACTTAAAACAAACAACAACAAAAAAAACATGTAAATAAAAAGACCAAATCAGTTCAATCTGCCATTAAGCTGGAAAGACGTGTCCAACAGTTAAAAATCTTATAATCAAAGTCTCTTCTTGACTGTCTTTGACCTTCAAGATGCAGATGGCTCCCTCCATCTGGTTATCGACTGACCGCTTTCTGATGCACTTACATCATATGCTAACACAGTCAAGTCAGCTGGTATTAAATGCGATGGGTGAGGTTTCTGCAGGATTTTTTTAAACCTTATCCATAAAGACAGTGAAAAATGCAGGTCGACCAGAGAGAAAACCTTTGCAATGCAAACTCTTCTTGAGCTGGTAGTCATTGATTAAGGGATTGCGCAATTAAAAGCAGAATAAACCTGTCTGCATAGCAATATAAGGAAAGGTGTTTAGACTGATCAACAGTGCAAAAACTCTGTTTACATTCTATCAGATGACAATGCCCACACGAGTGTGCAGGTAGTGATACTGTAAATATAGTAGATTGTCTTAAAGAAATATAGAGAAGGAACAGAAAAAAGGAACTGCAGAAGCCCTTTTAAAAGGTGGGAAAAGATTATATCTTGATGGAGTAGAAGGATGAGCCTGTGCTGGATCAGTAATGGGAACAGGGCACCACTTTGAGTCAGGCTCCTGCAGAGTGGAGGAGGATTACTTATATGGGTTTCTATCATTAAGGTTGAGCTGACTGGACCTTGTTGGGCTGAATATGGACTGAAAAACAACTGCCTATTTCTGGATAGTGCTACCTTCAAGCTGTCATACAGGGAGATATTTGCAGCATTGACATTATGTGCATCCAAGGAGTGCACTGTTTGGCGAGCTAACAAAAGCCTTGAGGATAACTTGAATAATGACCTGGGACACATCTTTATTTGACTTAAATTCCATTTGACAGCCTCTCAAATATGAAATTTACAATTAGGGAAGACAATAAAGGTTTTTGTTGTGAAGTTGTGGTTTTTGCTTCTTCAAAAGTTGATCAGAAACAGACTGATAGTTTTCACTTTACCAGTTAAAATTGAACTGGAACTTTAACTGATCTAATGGCAACAATCATAAAGAAAACTGGCTTGACTGGTCACATATCTCACGCATGGTTACGTTTTCTCCCTGCAGTTCTTTGGGGATCACCTTGTGGGTGCTTAAAATATAAATACAGCCTTTGATTCTCCTGTCACAGAAAACTGTAGTGATTGTGGAAAGCAAAAATCTTTGAGAGATATTTATTATCTATTTCCATGTGATATGTCAAAACTATTACAGTGTAATCTTCTACTTCCCAGTATCTATTAGGGGGCAGAAGACAAGTATCAGATTATGTTCAACTGGATTTTGAGCAAAGTTTTTGCCATTAAATGGTGCAAAATGCCTCAGAAACTGTTTGGATCTTGTATTTTGGTCAAACAAGCCAAACCATTAGAATAATATATCCTCATTCTCACCAAAGATAGTGCTACGCTAGGATTTAGCAAACGGGAGGACAAGACTTGCGTGAAGAAGAAAACGGTTTCCTTCACTTGTGAGCTAAACATGGAGCACAAAACTGTTACTGGTTTGGGGTTTTATTAGTCTTATGCAAGTATACTGCAGAAAGATACTGCAACTAGAGCAGCACTTAGTGAGCACAAACCTCCACCAAGGCCTTTCTAAAGTTCCTGGTTCCAAACGGTGATCTGGATCACCACCAAAATTAAATCACTTATTCCTTTTTTCCATTTCCAACAACTCCTGAAAATTTCGTGAAAATCAGTCATCTTAAACAGCAACAAACAGCCAAACAAACAGATAAACAAACAGAAACACCAGTAAAAAAAAATACTACGTGAGAAGCAGGAAGTGACTTTTTTTTTTTCTTTTTGTAGTCCGCTTTCTGTATTTGGTCCGCTTGAAATGGATCCGTGTTTGTAGGCAGATATAGTCCAGGCAGTTGACAGTTCTTTTATCTGAATCAGAATCTGTTTAGCCAGCGCATTCAGGTCTCCTTAAACGAAGCCAACTTTCTGAGCAAACGGAGTAGGATTCGAATCAAAAAGGCTGATGTGAATGTGCCATGAGTTTCTTTTTATTTTACCCTCTGATAGTCACTGAAAACTTTTTCCTTCATTAAAGATGAATCCCTTTCACAAGACATGATACTTTTCGGGCCAGTCTGAGATTAAAAACAGAAGCAGCAAAAAAGAAAAAAAAAAATCATGAATTTTTGCAAAAGGAAGTTCAGCTCCTCTAAAATGATTGGGTTGATGGTGAAACCACCTTAATATTAAAGACTGAGGTCAAGATGATAAGTCTGCATTAAACCTGGCACAATTCCTGACAATACATGGGCAGAAATTACACCAAAGAAAGGTGAAATATTTTTAGATAATTTCTTACAAGAGCTCTGCTTTCATCATATGCAGTCCACAGAATAAGGCTGATAAAATATAATATGCAATCATACCGTACAAGTAATCAATTTTTGTGTTTTTCCTTTAATTCTTTGTGATGCAACCATGGAAGTACATTTTCAGCCCTTATGGATGCCTCTGATTTCAGTTGATGATGCTGGAAACTATGTGGAACAGTGATAACACAAGTTCACCAAGGTCTGGGTAACAATACATGCAAATAAACAATGCGGCTCATATTATCTGTTCTACCTCGGATTTTTTAAGAAATAGTCCAACTACAACATGTGGAGGTGCAGTTGAGGTGTGGACATGAAAGGTGACATGTAAGATGGCTGTAAGGTTGTCATTTACCCTTTGTTTTACAATGGAAGCTACAAGATGAATGCTAGTAACACCTCTCAGTGATCATACCCACAACAATAACTAAACAGTGATCAGTGGGGTCATGTAGAGGTCTTCACTTCCTGTCAATGAAACCAAGGAGAACTTCTTGTGGGACCGTTGTAGACAGAGCAAACACACATGTTAACCCTTTAACTTTCACGCTAACAAAAAGGCCAGAGAAAAATGTTTCTGTGTTTTTCTGTTCGTTATAAATGGAATATGTATTTTTAACAAATGGTTGAGATGTTAAAAATAAGAAATTAATAATGGTTGAAATTTGAAACGGTAGTGTTATAACTAACACTCATGTGGGTTTTACACACCCAAAGCAATTGGCAGAGATGTTTCAGGCAAGTTTATTTTCACAATTTTTTTTTTAAAGAAATTCATCAAAGTCGCTGCAAATTTACATCAACAAAATGGTAAAGCAGGATCTTTGAGGGTTAAGGAAGAAATTTGTTCCCTGGGAGGGAGCATCCTGACAAAAGACAGAGCACAGAGACAATCCAATGGCTCTCATGACTCTGAGCTGTCACAGTTGCATCGTTTTGATAAGTTATGTTTCAGACTTCAGGCTCACGGCATTCCTCCTTAAAACATTATGTAAATTTAGCAAAAAACTATAAGAATGAACAAGTCAGAAGGCTGATTTATGCATATTATATACATAGCTCAAAGGTTCACTTGGCTTTTTACATCATTTTGTTTTCTTTTTTCTAACAAAGAAGAAGACAACAAAATAGTTTAGATACCGTAGATACCAGGGTTTTTTTTTTTGTTTTTTTTTTTACCCCTTGTCAAGTTAATATCTTTCTCACACTATTGTGTATTTTTGTGGTGTTTCACAGCTACATTTTGATGTTTATTTTAATTAGATACAAGAAAATTCCACACCACCAATAAATGCTAAAAAAAAAAATCATCTGGTCCAACTTTAGACAAATTTAATAATAGATAATAAATGTAAGACAGTAACTGACAAATATTTCAAATACGTTAATATGTATATTTAAACATTATTAACAGTTTTGCAAAAACTTTTCTAAGGACGTTACATAAACTTTGTTAGCTAGCCCTACAGTGTAACATTAACTTTATTTTAAACATGAATAAAAAGTAGATATTATACTTTATACAGCTTGAATCAAGCATTTAATAATAATAATAATTATATATATATATATATATATATATATATATATATATATATATATATATATATATATATAGGGTAAATTCTAATAACAGTGCTACATCAACTCTATTGCTGTTCATTCTTCTCATTTATATTGATTGAATTACATATATTTTATCTTCTTGTTGAGGTTACAGAAACATAACTCAGTCAGATGGAATTTTGTCATCTAATTGAAATACGTAAACTTTAGAAGGTAAACCAAATGAGCTTTTCATTGAAGGTTTCATGTTTCAGAATGAAAGACACAACCAATGTAGCTTTATTGATCCTGTTGCCAATACATGAAGCAAATTAGTAAAAGCAAAGGAAATGCATTTTATATTAAAAACCAAATGGAGAAATTTATGTTGTCTAACATTATTTTAAAATTCTGCCAACCACATCTGCTAAATTTTCATTGACGGCGTTTCATAAAGATGGAATCTGTAAAACGACGTAAACCCACACTGACAACAGTATTGTTGTTGTTTAAAGCCTGGCAGGTCTTTCTTCAGGTTGGGGAAAGATTGTGGTTTGGTTTAATACTGGAAAAGTCTGCAGCGGCATAAGACATAAAGTTGTGTTGTTTAATGCTTTGACTGCTAGCGTTTTACATGCCAACCAGTCACTCCCACTACTTTGCGACTCCAGAGCAGCACATAAATGTAGTGTTTCATTCATTTCAAACACACGCAAAAAACAGAAAAGGGAAAAAAATGCCTCTGATTGTAATCCAAGCAGAAATGCTCACTAGTACATCATTAAGTAGTACACTTTATTAATATAGAAATCAAAGTTTTCATGGTAGGATAGAAATATAAAATATTAATCACATATTACACATGGAATGCAAATTATTATTTCAAATATAAAGTAAATCAGAGGTCTAGATTTGATTAATATTCAGTTATGTATTTTCCTTCCACACAGTTATTGAGGCCATGCTTCATGCAGAGCTATGAAATATGTGTGGTGAATGTTATTATCTACTGGTAATCTCTCACAAAGGCATGAATAAAACCTTATATTGTTGTCTGTTGTCTTCATAAAATTAGACAGATGGCACACAGGGTTAAAGGCAATGCTCTAAAACCAGGGGTATCCAAAGTCAGTCCTCGAGGGCTTCTGTCCTGCAGGTTTTCAGTGTGTCTCTGCTTCAACACACCGGAATCAAATGAAATGGTGGTTCCAACATTCTGTACAATGACTCATTAACCTGGTTGCACGGTGGCACAGTGGTTAGCACTGTGGCCTCACAACAAGAAGGTCGCTGGTTCGATCCTTGGCTGGTTTTGTCACTGGCCTTTCTGTGTGGAGTTTGCATGTTCTCCCTGTGTATGCGTGGGTTCTCTCTGGGTACTCCGGCTTCCTCCCACCGTCCAAAGACATGCATGTTAGGTCACTCTAAATTGCCCCTAGGAGTGAGTGTGAGCATGAGTGTGGTTGTTCGTCTCTCTGTGTGGCCCTGCGATGGACTGGCGAGCTGTCCAGGGTGTACCCTGCCTGTCGCCCAAAGCCGGCTGGGATAGGCTCCAGCTTCCCCACGACCCTGAATTGGAATAAGCGGTTCGGAAAATGAATGAATGACTCATTAATCTAAGTCAGGTGTGTTGCATCAGGGATACCTGGAAAGTCTGCAGGATTGTGGCCCTCCAGGACCGGAGCCGGATACCCCCATCTTAAACAAAGGTCAACAAGGCAACATATTCTATGCTTTGAAACACTTTATAAAAACCAGGACAAATACTTCAGGAAAACCTGAAGGAAAAGTTTCTTATATCCTCTACTTTCCAGGTCTGAATTAGAAGACAGTGTGTTTTGTTACTGAATGACGGCGTGCAGCTAGTGTGCAAAGTCTCATGAATTACTGTTTGAAATATGTCTTTTATTATTATGCTGTTTGCATAAGACCGTTATACACTGTGTATGTGTAACTTATTGTTCTGTCTCTATTAGTGTCCCACCGAAATGATGTTTTGTGGTTTTATCTGGAAAACTAATGAGGACATCACTGATTTCCTCTTCATAAACATCCCAGCTAATGACACCATGCAAAAAGGAGGGAATACTGTAAATAAAAGTATTTGCTAAATGATACAAAACACAAATAACTGAAGTGTTAGAGGATGTTTCATCACTGCGTAACTTGCAAGATGTTGAAACAGCAACTTTAAATGATGCATCATGAAATAATCATTTGGACCAGTCATGGCTTGCAACCGCAAAAACCAATGCAAGTGTTTCTCATAAATACTTAAATAAGTAATATGTAGACATCAAATGTGTGGTATGTGCTGTTTCCTTATTGGATGCGAATGTTTTATTTGGAATAAATCGATTTCAAGGAACATTAAAAATGCACATAAAAACATGTATCGACAGTGTTTGCTCTTATTTGCAGGAGTTGCATGAATGAAATGAAAGGTTTATGAGGAAACTTTCCGAGGATTATATTTGCAGTCAGTAATGCAGCTCTCTTAACAAATACGTCTTGTAAGATATGTATATATATATATATATATATATATATATATAAATATAAACTTTGTCAAACTTTTCACAGGTTGAATTAAACTTATGGAATTAAAAGAAACAAATCCTGGTTCCTCATAAAAATGGTCTTCCCTTGCATTTAGAGTCTAGTCGAGGGATATGAAAGGATGAAGTTCTACTATGTTATGTAGATGAAAATAATACTCTAAATCTGTGGAAATCCATTACTTTTATTAATATAAAATCCAGGGTCTGTCTAGGAGCTGTAGGCTGTGAAAATATAAAACTGTAATAGAAGGATTTTTTTTTTTTTTTTTCACACACTGCGCACCTCTTGATAAATTTTCTAAAGGGCTCTTTGCTGCGAGAGGATTCTGTTTCAGAGTCATCCGTCACAAGCAGCCCGATCAAATAAAAACCATCCCACTGAGTAAAATAATATCTGAATATTTGTTCACCGGCAGAAAATCAAGCCTTTTGTAATTATATCACTGAATATGTGATCGAAGCAATTTCCATAAAATGAATATATACAGCGGAGTTGTTTCGAGAGCTAAGTGGGCTGGGTTTCACATAAAGAGAGAAGTAGGACAAGCGGACGAACGTGGGATTCTGTTTAATGGAAAGCATGACTTGTGAAGAGTAAACCTGGTTGTAGTTTACAAGCTGCCCGGCTGCTGGTGCATCCATATGTCAGAAGAACATTTATAGATTTTACATACACACTTCTGCTCACAAACCAACAGTCTGCCTTTTTTTTTTCCCCTTCTCTCTCTCTTTTCTCCTCACCACTTGCTCATTGCGTCCCTCAATCTTTGGACATAAGTGGGACACATTCGCATCGAAAGACTTTTTGTCTGTGAATTCAAAAATGTTGCTTTTAAGCACTGAAACTTTTAATAAAAGTATATATAAATCTTTCTGGCTGCTGTTGTGGCAAGCAGCAATGACAGCTAAAAAAAAACAAAACAACAACAATAAAAAAAAAAAATTCTTATAACAGAGACACAGAGCTTTAGTTTGACAGTATGGAAAGACTCCTGTTTGCGTGGTGGCTTATCGACTTATTGAGTTGAACAGCGAGAAAACAGTTCAACACTCACTCATTAAACTCTTATCCAAGTTGCTAAAACGACTCACTTGTGGTGGGTGCTGGTTGACCTCCGGCTGATTTCCATTCAGTAGTTCCTCACCTGCAGCCTCAAAGTTTATGCAAGGAATAAGTTTAAACATGACTCTTCATTTAGACAAAAAAAAACCCCACCAAGTGTGATGCCTGATTGCAAATCTAAATCAATTCAGTTTGTTGACATTTGTTTGTTTTTTTCGCTTACACCAAAGAAAACATGTCTTTTATCCATCCATCCATCCATCCATCCATTTTCTTAACCGCTTAATCCCATTAAGGTTTGCAGGAAGCTGGAGCCTGTCCCACCAATCACTGGGTGAGACACAGGGACATGTCTTTTATTAATCAATTGAAAAATTAAAGCAAAGATAAATAAACCCCCTCCCATTGACTGTGATAAAATCAAATAAAGTGTTAACTTGTAAAGCACTTTTCATTAAAAAAAGAAGCATATGGTACTTAAAACTACAAATAAATAGATACTACTACTACTATTACTACTACTACTACTACTACTACTAATAATAATAATAATAATAATAACAATAATAATTATAGGAATATTAAACTGAATAATATATAAAGATAAAAAGATCCATTTTTGCTAATTTAAACCACACAAGCCTTTACATACTGAAGGATATGACCAAACCAACTAACACACCTAATCATTCATGCTCTCATACAAGCATATACACATGCACAACCTTCCATTCTCATTTACCTTGGGGATTTGTCCAGTTGTGAAGTTAGGGGTTACAACAACCACAGAACACCCAATATCTACAACTATTACATTTTTATTTAACCTTTGTTTTACCAGGCAAGACAATAAGAACAAATTCTTATTGGCCTGGTAGTGCCAAAAACAAAGCAAAAAACAAACAAAAAAACTTGCAGACAGACAAAAAAAGAAACAAATCCCACATAAATCCACATAAATTTCAATAAATCATTAAAAAGATTTTAATGGGGGTTTCAATAGGTAAACATTCCTCTCAAGCGACAAGCCTGCAAGTTTTGGCAGCATGATAGCATCACGTTATATCCTGGTACAGTTTCTGATACGGGTAACTTTCTGAGCTCAGGAGGTTGAATATTTTTGACAATTCTGTGAGCATCTGCCCGTCTCAGCTGCGAAGAGATGGAACGGCCAGCTCGCTTGTGGAAAAGTAAAAATTACTTTTTTTTTTCTTTTTCTTCTGGCTTGCTGTCACTTTCAGGGTCTCAGAGTGAACAGTAAGAAGCAGTATATGTAAGCTGCAGCAAAGAAAAAGGGGGTGACAACTCTTGCAACAATGATTGCTGCGTCCTCATTAAAATCAGATTTAGCAGGTATAAGTCATTTTGGATGTCTTAGATCCACACAACATATAACTGAGAATTGCAAATGTTTTTTCTAAATAATAGCATGACATATATGTTTTAGTCCAGTTGTTTTGCTCTCTATTATTTTTCTCTCTTTATTCATCTGTCAATGCACAGACTTTTCTTTGAATGCAACCGTGTTTATGTTTTCCAGCGTATTAGGAATCGCCCGCAGCGCCGTCACAGAAACAAGAGTGACACACTGAAAGGGGTCACCACAGCCAGACTGGAATATTCTGTTTACAGGTTTACCTCGCAGTGACAGGTGGGCTCAGTTCTGCGGTATGAAAGAAAACATCGCATTCCAAATAAAGACCGTTTTTCCAAGCTCAACTTGGAGCTTTGGTCTAAACAGATCAAACCTGAGTGACTGCATGATTTAAAAAGACATTTTCACAGCATAGATCAACATATAAATGATCCCCATTTGGCTTTAGAAAAACTTCCGTCCTCCTGCGGCTGTGTGTGTAAGTGGTTGTGTGTGTACATCTTCTGCACTAAGGACAGACAACAGGACAGCTATACTTGTAAAATCACGCACTCAGCAACTTAAATGGCCAGCTCCTCACATTTTCCATTTCACTTTGTTCATTCGCTTTGCTTGTTCCTTCCTTCGTCTTCGCTTTCTGGTCAGAAGAGATGAGGAGTGAGGGCTCATTTATCTATTCTGGCTATGAATAAAAAGTAGATATTATACTTTATACAGCTTGAAACAAGCATGTAATATATATATATATATATATATACATTTATTTATTTATGTTAGCATATATAGATATATATATTCTTAATCTCATAACAATGTATTTTCAGGTTTAAATAATAACAATTTAAACACAAAGTTTAGTTGTACACTTCCCAAAACATAGAAGTCTGATATGTGTTTTCTTCCGCAAAGAAAAGTAAGAATAAACATTTGAACTGGAGAAAATCTGACATCTGTTGCTGGAAAAATAAACTGGAAAAATAAACACATTTACTGTTAAAGCCCATCAGATTTTATTTTTTAAATTTCATTTTATGATGTTCCAGATGTGTTTATTGTTCTAGCCAAGCACTGGATGAGCTTAAGTGAAGGCCTATTGTGTAACTAATCACTCGTGGCTCGTTTGATCATGTTTTATCTGCGCTGCAGCTTAATTTATGAAAGGGTTTCACAAACAGCTTTAATCAAACCAGTACAGAGACAGTGTGTCAGAGTAATTCTCTAGCTAACTCTGAAGTGGATGTGAAAGAGGTCCGAATGCACGTCTACTCACACAGTTAATTTGCAGCTCAAAGAAAGTCATTGTGAGAGAAGGAAACCTAAAGTGACTCCTCAGGCAGCTCTGTTATAAAGAAATGAAGAAAAAAAAAAAGTAAAAAGTTGTATTCAACAATCAAAACCTGGCCGGCAACATGACATAGAGAAATACATGGAAATAAAAAACAATCTACAGGACTAAACTCCAAAATGATAAGTTTTAGACTCTGTACAGATGTACACACTTTTATCTGTTATTTAAGCAATATGTTAACTTGCTGATCATTTTCCAGTCTAAATACCCATAGCTTTATCATGATTATTCTGTGTAGTTTACTATTTATTATTAAGTAGTTTAGTTTAGTTTTAATGAAAACGTAATTCAGAGCATCATCTTTCAATGGATCAGTCTGTACAGGTGGTTGAAAAAATAATGGTAAAAGAAACTTTAATTGTAAGTTAAAGTGTATATATATATATATATATATATATATATATATATAGTCACAAATAATGCTGTCAGGGTCACTTTTGAACTGGGATCATGTCTGGTGCTGAATGATGGACAGCTCCAAGGCTCTGCATCACACTGCTTTCTGTAAATCATCCATATTCGTGAAAGTAAATACTGACAGAGGTTTGGACAAAAACTGGACCAACTGAGTTTTAACACTGGGTCGGTCCAGGTGAGCATCAATCATCCTCCCCATTTTTTCCAAGTGAAAAGATTTTTTTATTAAAAGATTTCACATTTTTATTTAATTTTTTCCACAACTGGCATTTTCTTTTCATGTTTGTCGGCTTGCTATGTATTATGACTCAAAATCTACTGAGCAACCTAACATTTGCTTGTGAGCTTTTTGTTTTGGGTCTTGGCAAATATCATTGAGAGAGCCTCAGGCCACCTGTTTGCCAAGAAATTAAGACCAATTTGACCAGTGCTCCTCAGCCAGGAAGTTGACAGGACGTTATTAACCAAATGCAACCAGGTCTAATTAACGCTGACAGACTACCTACCAGATTTAAGCAAGTAATTCATTTTAATGTACTTTGTAATTTTTCCATGATCTCATAAAGTTTTATTTAAAGGGAAGTAACCTTCTTGATGAAGCACCCAGCACCATTACGCCATTCCTCGTCCAACTGCTCACTAGGATATATGATCTGTGCCTATCGAATAAAATCACTGGCATCCAGCTGTGTGAAATCCATTTTCAAAGTCAAAGTCAAGGCGTGGACATGTACATCAGTGTCAACATATAAAAACTTCTAATCTCTCATGGTGTTTTTTTGAAAAGTCGCAGCAGGGGATTGCTCCTGACAGCAGCGTAACAAAAATCTGACATCTTTAAACCCAGATACAGCTAAACACGCTAAACACACACTCAACATTCATCCAGTGCGTGGCTCATTTTCATTCATGAAGAAGGATTTCACTGAAATTTTCTCTGGCGACCTGCATGACACAACACAAGTCTTCAGTCTGGAGGTGGTAGTATGTTTAATATTCAATAAAGGAAGCAGGAGCAACATGTAGAAGACCTAAAGAAAGCAGCAGTGGTGTCTTCTGATGGAAATATTCAGTGCATGGTTATCAGATAGGCGCACGTGACTACGTCCTGGTGTTGCTTGTTCAGGAGATGACAGTAACAAATTCCCAGAAGCAATGTGACATATTGGTTTGGTCCTTTGCCTTCTTTCATCACTGCAGCTTTCCTTTCATGCACTTATTTGCAACACTAAACAGCCAATCAGAGTGATCCCTCTCCTAGGAAGACCTGACACCATTGGTATTGTTCTAACCCAGATTTCTATCACTTGTCACACAGCGCTGAACTCTCTTGCCCCGAAGATCTTCTCTTGTTAGTTCACAAAAAAAAGAACAACAACATAATATGTACTACACAATCTCCCGTGCACCTTTCTGTACTTTCCTCTTGTCTCTCAATAGTTCCAAGGCTCAAAACACTTTCTGTCATGAACTTTTCCTCGCCGTTACTGAAGCAGATTTATGAGGTGAAATCAATACAAAGCGAGCGCTTTAACCTCCATCCGTTACCTGCTTATAAGAATTTAATGAAAGGTGCAGCAAGTCTTGATATGCTGTCCACTCAGTAAATGAAGCCAAAAGACGGTTTAGTTACCATTTCCTGAATTGAAATAATGTGTTTCCCGAAATGCAAAAACATCATATGAGGATTAATAAATCCAGACCTCCAAATACATAACTTTCTATATACAAAGCATCAGGTTAAGTCAAGTGTACTATAAACAAAGTTGATGAGGGGAACAATGGCACGATTCATTGCTGTAACCCGCACACATAAATACAAGACCAGACGTACACCTGAACTAGTGTAAAGCATCAGCCTTAAACAGACATGCAGAAAAATGCAGATTTATCTAAACACAGTCTAATGCGGTCCTGTAAGCCGCGGAAAATCTATACGTGGAACAAATTTGATGTAGAAATGGGAAAGTTTCAATTTGAATCTTCGCAGAGCCTGTTATGGCGGAAAGTCTCAGATAAAGCTCAGCTTGTGGAAGTGAGGAAGAGGAGAGAGGGAAGAGAAGAAAAGAGAGAGAGAAGGGGTCTGCATCACCATTCAAGGTGATTTGAACGATAGTTTCTGCGTGGAGCGACGAGACTGGTTGAGCGGATGTGAGCAGCCAGCCAGTGAAGCCAATTTTATTCATGGCTAACTTTTCACTTATGTAATATACCTGAACGCACACATGCAAACACACACATACGCAGAAACACACATGCAATGTCTAAATATGCACAAACTGACACCAACTGGTTTACATGATCACATATCTTCATATTTTTATGATCTTTTCATCCTTGCGATGCCCATTAGAGCAAATCTGAAAACACACATACATGACTAAACTATTTGTCTTGCATGACTCTGGGGGCAGGTGTAACACATGATGATGGACGCCGTACAAGGCAGTAATAGAGAAATATAATACATGCCAAACGTGAATAAGCACAGAAATAAAGTTTATGTGGAGGCAAACTTAGCCTTCAAGGTGAATTTCTGTATAACAGGACAATGATAAGGTCCAGTTTTTACAAATGAAATTAAGAACATTAATTAAATCTTTTAATAGTCAATCAAAATATTTACTGACCACTAGTGGTGTTTATATGATGAAGTTAAGGTGAAAATTACAAAGTGTTAATCTACTTGTGTTTAGGGCTTTGTTTATATTGTTCACTGGTTTAATTCTGCTTTTAATTATTTTAATATAATTTATTATTTTATTGTGATTTTGCAATTTGTATTTTCTTTTGTGCTTTTTTTTCTGTAATGCTTTTAATGTTTCATGTAAACTTTGAATTGTCTTGTACAAGAAAGGTGCTATACAAATAAACTTGCCTTGCCTTGTCAGTAAATAATTACTGGACATATAAGTTACTTACTAAATAACTGTTAATGCAGCAGCAATAATTAGTTATTTTTCCCAAAATGTAAAGTATTACTTAATGTCTGTTGAACAAAAACTAAACACATTTATTTCATGCACTTAGTTCACTTTTTACGACACAAAGCTTGACACAAAAAAGAATAGTTCATTAATTCTCAATATGTATTTTCGTTCATAAAAAGGTTAAATATAATTGTGAAGAGTTAAGTTTCAACGCCTGATTTCCCCTCAAGTTAACTTGCATTTAGAAATCAAATAAAATCATGTTATTCATCCGCTACTTTAATTGAGATAGCAATTTTTCACTAAATAAAAGCAATACTTGTAAGGGTTGACAAACAACAATGGTGATTTGCAGTTGTTTCCATTGAACGGTGTTCAGCTGTTAGCCTCGGTTCTCATGAAATCTCATCCGGCTGACGAGCTTTTCACAAGAGTTGCGGCTTATACAAGGTCGCCACGTAGAGTTATTTTGCAGTTTTCTTCTTATGCAGATAATTTGCCATGGCTCTCCCTCATTTCCTTTTCTAATTTACTGTAAAACTCTAAAATTTGCTGTTGTTTGATCCATCTTTACTGGAAATGAACTGGTCACATGACCCTATCGGTCACATCCGGGGACACATAAATGCAAAAAAAGCATTCCAATTACTCTTTTTTTTTTATATATATATATATATATATATATACTTCTATATCGAAACATCTGAAAGACCACCTCAGTTTTTCCAATGATTTTATAGAGGTTTTTTTTTGTTTTTTCTTTTTTCTTTTAGCATCTTTTATTGCAATATTTAAATTTTGCCCAATTCTCCCTGTAATGGAAACGCAGCTACTGGCAATGAGAGAAAAGGCAGAAATAAAGGAAGCGAGGAAAGAACAACTGTAGATTTTGTCTAAGAGAAGAAAGCAAATGGAATGCAATCCTGAAAAGGCCATTTCTGAACATATCACATCACAGTATGAACTTGACTCTAAGCATCGTTAAGACGACATGTGGACACGCAAGCAGCAGCTTTTACTCTCAATCCGACATGTTATTATATATGCTTCAATGTATAGGTGACTGTAATTCCTATATACCACATTGTCTTTAGGAAAAGTGAAAAAAAAAGGAAAAAATTACAAGTTCAGGAAACAGATAAACAGAATTTGCCAAAGCACAGAAGCGCCTTGTGTTCTTTCCTTCTTTCACTCAGGGTGTGGTTCGACAGACAGGAAACGGTCCCCTCTGCTTTTAGCTGGGGCCTTACACGGGGTGTGCACGTACTGTACATGTGTGTGAGTATGTGTCAGGGTGTAGTGTACCCACTCAAACACACGTCAATAAGTAATGAAAAAGTCTCCCCATGTCTTTCGTCAGCGCAGCCATCGCTGTCCTTGTGTTGCCAAGTTTGAGTCATATCTCAGAGTGATTCCTAAATCTGAGAGTTTTGTTTACCCAAAGTCTGGGAGAACATCTCACAGCAAAGCAAAATCCAGCGTTGAACACACACTACAACACTCCTTAAACAGAATATGTCCATTATTAATTTGACACGCAGCACAAATATTTGACTGTGTTTTGCTCTGTGTTGGTCCTTTCTGCTGTTTGTGTGCGTCTGTGTGTATGTGTGTGTCCAAACGGACGTCAAAGTGGTCAGTTCATCTTAACTATGTTGCCAAGGGCTGGACCGCTGTGGTTGTGTTTGAGCTTAGTGCCAATATACTCTACATGTGTGTGTGTAGAGTCGACTTGTCCTCAGGCTAAAATGAGCACCGACCACAACAGACAAACAGATCGACTGATAGACAAAAAGAAGGGAATGAAATTGAGAGAGCGACCACAGAAAAGAAAAAAGGGCCTCCCTGTAAAATTTAGTTTCCAAGCACAACAACTCCCTCACACACACACACACACACACACACACACACGCACGCACACACAGTTTTTTCTCGACATGGAGGCCTCGGACCTCCACTGGCCCTTTGCTGCACACAGTGAGCTGCTATGGCATTTACAGATTTCTTGCTCTCCTCGTACCAGCAGAAAAGAGTGGAGCTTAGGCATATGTTGCAGTCTGAACGTTGTGTTTCTGAAAGCGCATGCAAATATCTAATCTGACATAGGCGACAGACGGATTTGATCTAAACCACTCGGAAGGTGGCGGCTGACTTGAGTTTAGTTGAAACGTCAGAATGAGACATGAGAACATGAAGCAAAAGTGACGTCTACAGCTTTGGGAAAAAGTATCTGCATTCACCCTGACAAGTACTTAAGGAATTAATTACCTATTTAAGCAGAATGGCTAACTGTGAGTCGGATTTAGAAAAATTGATCTTATTTGTTGCCTTGTTAATTATTGCGTTGCCACAGAAACTGTGCAGCTGTGAGAACTTGACATGATATAAATAAACTTCTCATTATCTATGTGAGATTTGTCCCTATATACGGCAGCATGATGCCAGATTTTCCAACATCATGTCACTGCTTTTCTAGGAGCATCAGTGCTGTACAGAATATTGTACAAATCACCGAAGGCTTTCCACAGTAGCCAAAAGAAAAACAAAAAACAAAAAACTGAGGTTAACCTGTAATTGGGGTCATGTCCATTATTGTCACTTGTGCAGTATATGACTGAGATGATTTGGCTTTTCATGTCTCCAAGCCAGCTAGATGCCATCCCAGTTTGTGGCTTTAGAGCTGCCCAGCCACAGGACCGACAACTCAAAGAAGTCTCTGCGCTGTTAAAGACATTATCGCTCAGAATAACCCAGCTGAGAGTGTGTCAGGCTCTTCTTGCATGCAGGGATGTATGTGTGTGTGTGTGTTTATGTGTAGCTGTTTTGACCTGCAGTTAAAGGACTGACCGTGCAATCAGCCTCTCTGTGGTAAAATTTCAGCTTTTTTACTTGAACTTTGTCTGTTGTTTTCATGCACGGCCATCAACTCAGCCTCCACCCGTTCCTCCCTCCGTTTGCTTCATTCTTTTCTGCCTCTTGTCTTCATAAAAGTGTTTTTTTGAACTTTATGTATCTTTTCTGTCTTTTTGATGAGGTTTTGCGCTCCATTCCATTGTCTGTGCCCCCGCTGCTGTGCTCAACTCTATCTTTCTGTCTTTGTATGTCTTAACCCTGAACCTCCATGACCTCAATGACTGGACCTTCTTTATGGGGATACCGGTCAGTTTAAAAGCCAGGACCACTTCTGTGTCTAGCACAGGAGTTGTTTTTACCCATATACTGCCCTGGTTTAACTGTTCTTTCAAGGTCAGCCACACTGTTAACTTGCAATATGAGCCATAAGTTTTTTATTCAACCACTCAGCACCCCCCCCCCCCCCCCCAAAGCAGTGTCACTCATTGCTACTCCAGCAGAAATGATGAAAAATGTCCAGACATGGCAGTGTTAGCTTGCCAGTCCAAAGCCCTATTCACACTTGACTTCAGAGTGATTTAGCCCTGCATTTGCATTTTCACGGGATAATCTAAGTCAATGTTTCGCTTATATTTACAAAGCAAATCCCAAGGATTATGTCCCGATACAACTGGAAAAACTTTGAGCCTATTTAATCTAATTTAATTGCACCATGTTGCAATTGTCACTGATCCTTATGAATCTGAATCCCTAAAAGGAATGAAGGAACCCAAAGTAAGGCAACACAATGGATGCCTCCATTTATGATACATTATTAGACATCATTAGGTGGCTTCTGTATTTGGTCAAGTTGGTGGAGAAAGTTCATTTTCATGGGATTTAAAACACAAACAACCATGAAATCCATCACAAATCAAGCAAACAACAGTAAAGTTACACACATAAGTCTGAGGAGATTATTGCTGTCTAAAACCAGGGCAATACAAGCCAATGTGGACACTGTGTAAATTGTTTTGATCTGCAAAGTTGTGATGAAGAATGTTCACAGTTCTTTGTTTTCGTCCATTCAGAGTGAAAGGAACACAAAACCGTCAGGGTTAATTCTTCCATTGAGGTTTTATTAAGTTCAGTTTATCCAGCACTCTTCAGCATGCCACCTGTTTACTTTGCTTCCAAGAATTATAAACAGAAAATGACAGGCGAAAATGGCTATAATTAAAGATAGAAGTAATCCAATAAATAGACTGAGCCAAGTCCATTCACGCCTTTCTCTCCCTGGTCCTTTCTTCTATCCTCCTGCTTCCTTTCCCGAAGCCATTCATCAGATGACTGCATGTGTTCAGTCCTTCCATTATGTTTCTTCTCATTGAAAAAAAACGCTGCTTTTCTTTATTGTCTACTATTCTCATCATGTATGCATCCACTACTAACCAAAAGACTCAGGATGCCCAGCTACAGAACACTAGGCCAGGATCTGCTCCAGCCTCACTGTCCTTGCATAACTTATGTGAGTGTAATAAAGTACCTTCTGTTGGGAATAATATGGCTGCATGTTGCATGATAGTTTTTCAGGTTTTTCCATTTTGTTTTTCCAGGCTCGGAACCCTCTCCCTGAGCCGTCACCTTATCGTGGTGGAGGGGTTTGTGCGTCCCGAAGATCCTAGCAGCTATGTTGTCGGGGGCTTTATGCCCCTGGTAGGGTCACCCATGGCAAACAGGTGTCTAGGGGAGGGACCAGACCAAGCACGGCTCATAGACCTCTACGATGACGACCAACCTGGGCATGAATGTTCCCTTGCCCGGACGCGGGTTACCGGGACCCCCCTCTGGAGCCAGGCCTGGAGGTGGGGTACGAGAGCGAGCATCTGGTGGCCGGGCCTTCGCCCATGGGGCCCGGTCGGGCTCAGCCCGAAAGGGTTACATGGGCCCCACCTCCCGTGGGCTCACCATCTGCGGGAGGAGCCGTAGGGGTCGGGTGCAATGTGAGCTGGGCGGCAGCAAGGGGCGGGGACCCTGGCGGTCCGATCCCCGGCTACAGAAGCTGGCTCTAGGGACGTGGAACGTCACCTCTCTGGTGGGGAAGGAGCCTGAGTTTGTGCGCGAGGTTGAGCGGTTCCGACTAGATATAGTTGGACTCACCTCGACGCATGGCTTGGGCTCTGGAACCAGTACCCTCGAGAGGGGCTGGACCTTCTTCCACTCTGGAGTTGCTCATGGTGAGAGGCGCCGAGCAGGTGTGGGCATTCTCATCAGCCCCCAGCTTGGTGCCTGCACGTTGGGGTTTACCCCGGTGGATGAAAGGGTAGTTTCCCTCCGCCTCCGGGTGGGGGGACGGGTCCTGACTGTTGTCTGTGCTTATGCACCGAACAGCAGTTCAGAGTACCCACCCTTTCTGGGGTCCTTGGAGGGAGTGCTGGAGGGTGCTCCTTCTGGGGACTCCATTGTTCTGCTGGGGGACTTCAATGCTCACTTGGGCAATGACAGTGAGACCTGGAGGGGAGTGATTGGGAGGCATGGTCCCCCCCCTCTGAACCCAAATGGTGTTTTGTTATTGGACTTCTGTGCTCGTCATGGATTGTCTATAACGAACACCATGTTCCAGCATAAGAGTGTCCATATGTACACCTGGCATCAGGATTCCCTGGGCTGCAGTTCGATGATCGACTTTGTAGTCGTATCGTCGGACCTGCGGCCACATGCCTTGGACACTCGGGTGAAGAGGGGGGCGGAGCTGTCAACTGATCACCACCTGGTGGTGAATTGGCTCAGATGGCGGGGGAGGAAGCCGGTCAGAGCTGGCAGGCCCAAACGTGTTGTGAGGGTCTGCTGGGAACGTCTGGCTGCGTCCCCTGTCAGAGCGAGCTTCAACTCCCACCTTCAGCAGAGCTTCGAACATGTCCTGAGTGAGGCGGGGGACATTGAGTCCGAATGGGCTGTGTTCCGTGCCTCTATTGCTGAGGCGGCCAGCCGGAGCTGTGGCTGTAAGGTCGTTGGTGCCTGTCGTGGCGGTAATCCCAGGACTCGTTGGTGGACACCAGCAGTGAGGGATGCCGTCAAGCTGAAGAAGGAGTCCTATCGGGCCTTCTTGGCCTGTGGGACTCTGGAGGCAGCTGATGGGTACCGACAGGCTAAGCGGCATGTGGCTTCGGCTGTTGCCGAGGCAAAAACTCGGGCATGGGAGGAGTTCGGCGAGGCCATGGAGAAAGACTTCCGGACGGCTTCGAGGAGATTCTGGTCCACCATCTGGCGGCTCAGGAGGGGGAAGCAGTGCTCCATCAATACTGTGTACAGTGGAGGTGGGGAGCTGCTGACCTCAACTCGGGACGTTGTGGGTCGGTGGAGGGAATACTTCAAAGACCTCCTCAATCCTACCAACATGTCTTCCCATGAGGGAGCAGAGCTGGTGGACTCAGGGGTGGACTCTCCTATATCTGGGGCTGAAGTCGCTGAGGTGGTCAAAAAGCTCCTTGGCGGCAAGGCCCCGGGGGTGGATGAGATCCGCCCGGAGTTCCTTAAGGCTCTGGATGCTATGGAGCTGTCCTGGCTGACACGCCTCTACAGCATCGCGTGGACATCGGGGGCAGTACCGCTGGATTGGCAGACTGGGGTGGTGGTCCCCCTTTTTAAGAAGGGGGACCAGAGGGTGTGTTACAATTACAGGGGAATCACACTCCTCAGCCTCCCTGGTAAGGTCTATTCAGGGGTCCTGGAGAGGAGGGTCCGCCGGATAGTCGAATCCCGGATTGAGGAGGAGCAGTGTGGTTTTCGTCCTGGTTGCGGAACAGTGGACCAGCTCTATACCCTCTCTGGGGTCCTGGAGGGGGCATGGGAGTTTGCCCAACCAGTCTACATGTGCTTTGTGGACCTGGAGAAGGCATTCGACCGTGTCCCCCGGGGGCTCCTGTGGGGGGTACTCCGGGAGTATGGGGTACCGGACCCCCTTGTACGAGCTGTTCGGTCCCTGTACGACAGGTGTCAGAGCTTGGTCCGCATTGCCGGTAGTAAGTCGGATTCGTTTCCGGTGAGGGTTGGACTCCGCCAAGGCTGCCCTTTATCACCGATTTCTGTTCATAACTTATATGGACAGAATTTCTAGGCGCAGCCGAGGTGTTGAGGGGATCCGACTTGGTGGCCTCAGGATTGGGTCCCTGCTTTTTGCGGATGACGTGGTCCTGTTGGCTTCATCTGGTCGTGATCTCCAGCTCTCGCTTGAGCGATTCGCGGCCGAGTGTGAAGCGGCTGGGATGAGAATCAGCACCTCAAAATCTGAGACCATGGTCCTCAGCCAGAATAGGGTGGATTGCCCTCTCCGGGTCGGGAGTGAGGTCCTGCCTCAAGTGGAGGAGTTTAAATATCTCGGGGTCTTGTTCACGAGTGAGGGAAGGATGGAGCGCGAGATCGACAGACGGATCGGTGCGGCGTCTGCAGTAATGCGAGCTCTGCGCCGGTCTGTCGTGGTGAAGGAGCTGAGCCAGAAGGTGAAGCTCTCGATTTACCAGTCGATCTACGTTCCTACCCTCACCTATGGTCAAGAGCTGTGGGTCGTGACCGAAAGAACAAGATCTCGTATACAGGCGGCTGAAATGAGTTTCCTCCGCAGGGTGGCCGGGCTCTCCCTTAGAGATAGGGTGAGGAGCTCGATCATCCAGGAGGGGCTCAGAGTAGAGCCGCTGCTCCTTCGCATCGAGAGGAACCAGTTGAGGTGGCTCGGGCATCTGGTCAGGATGCCTCCTGGACGCCTCCCTGGTGAGGTGTTCCAGGCACGTCCCTCTGGGAGGAGACCCCGGGGAAGACCCAGGACACGCTGGAGGGATTACATCTCTCGGCTGGCCTGGGAACGCCCCGGGATCCCCCCCGCAGAGTTGGCAAATGTGGCTGGGGAGAGGGAAGTCTGGGCTTCCCTGCTTAGGCTGCTGCCCCTGCGACCCGACCCGGGATAAGCGGCAGAAGATGGATGGATGGATGGAGGCTCGGAACACACAAATGTGAGTTCTTTTTTTTTTTTTAATGAACAATAGACACAATGCATGTTGGCTTTAGAATGCATTTAAGGAAATCCATCCAAGCTATAATCAATATACCTGCTTTAGGTACCAAAGTTAACAGAAGGGGTTTTTTTTAATGGTAAAATGGCTTGTAATTATTTTAATCCTCTGCATGATTGCCATCTGCAAAGAAAGAAGATGGATTATAGACAATGCTAAAGAAGACAATGAAAAAATCTGAAAAAAAACCCCCCAAAAAAACAGTGCTAGCTTTGTCATGGTCTCTCCAGTCGAAAGAGATTAAGGATGAAATCCAGGTGGTAACCAAATGGTCCCCTGACAGCCCTGCACCTCTTAACCATTGGCAGTAAAGATGTGAGGAGTGCCACATCCAGTGATGAGAGGGAGATGAAGTCATCAAGTGGTTTAATGACAACGAAGACCAAGATCACAGCACCAGATGTGGATGATGAGGGATGAGGTGAAGAAAACACCTGATTACACGTGACAGAGCTGAGCATAAAAGGAAAGAAAAGATGTTCATGAGAGGGTGAAATGGACCCGACAAGTTGTGGAATTGGATCAAAGAGTGAAAGTAGGAGAAAGACAAAAATCAGTCAAAGAGAGACAAATAAAAGCAGCGATTTTGAGCAAAGATTGAGTGGGAGGAATTGCAAACATCTCAACACATTTACACAAAAAAGGAAACAGCAGCTGGGAAGTGAACCGGAGGGAAATCGGAGCTGTGACTGACGCACACTCTGATCAATTAAAAGTTTTGCATCATTGTGCAGGTAGTATACGTAAATGCTGTGTGTGCGTTCACATGGGAAAAGACTATTTCAAGGGCAACAAAGAAGGTGGATCACAGGAAGTGGAAAGAACATTCTAATTCATGGTTTCACCAGGAGAGATTTAGATTTCCTCATGGTTAAACGGAAGAAAAGAGTTACTCTCTTTCTGCCTTTCCATCTTTACCACAAGACAGGGGTTGGCATAACAATGAGAGTCTTGTTTGCTTTTCCCAAAAGAGATTTAAATTCAAGCTTTTCTGCCATAATTTACATTTAATATGCAATTCCAGAGAGGGGAAGGAAGACAGAGCCAAAGGGAGAGAGAAGGAGAGAGAGAGAGAGAGAGAGAGGAATCATCAAGGGTCATATCTGCATGTGTATGTGTGTATGAGAGAAGTGACTGACAAAACAGAAATGCTCTAATCAAAACAGAAGAATCTTTAAATGCAAAAGAAGAGGGACTGTATGTGGGATATAGGCAAGGTAAGGTGCTTGTGAATACTAGGAAAAGAAAATATGACTCTGAAGTAAAGTAAAAAGTTTGCTTCCACACTTTCAACATTGTTGGGAAGTCGCAGGCTCGACAGCGTGGTGCGAGAAGAGATTGAGGCTCTGGGAAACTTTGTGAACTTTGGCTTTATCAGCTTGTGACAAATCCTCAAGTGCCAATTCTATTTGCTGTTGAACCTATTATTTTAGCTGTGAGGACAAATCAAAGTCAGGTTTTTTTGGTGAGTGTGCTGACAGGTTTATCTGTCATATTGACAGAACGGGATGAGGCTGGACCGAGCTGAAAAGTCCCAAATTTGATAAACTGGTCATTCACCAACTGTGCTTTGAGGAACATTTCTCTTCAAAACCCAACTGTGTGTTTTTGTTGAGAAATCAGCCACTGTAGCTATATTTGTGCAAATTAATTGGTTTGGGGAAATCACTCTGTTTTGTCATTGTGCTTTATAAACTGGCTTTTGTGCAATAAAATGTGTATTCAGAAAACGTTACCTGCCACACTGTTTTTTTTGGCATTTTGATACTTTGTGTTGCACTTGTACAGCATATTTCCAGCACCTATATAGAATCAGTAGCAAATAAATCCACATTCATGGTGTGCATTGTAATCCCAGTTTAACTGTAAACTGTTTTCATAGTTTTGGCACCACTCACCTTCATGCATACACACTGCAGATAATTAACAAAATATTGCCATCATTATGCTCACAATGTCCTATTTCACCATCTGCAAATGTGGCTGTGATCCTTTTCTCCCCTCAGTTGGTCTTTGGCCCTTTCGCTTACCCTCTAAATTGCACAGTTCCTACATACAGGCTTCTGTCCTCTAGCTGCACCTTCTTCAGCTCTTCTCAGGGTTCCCAGGCTAAGTGGAACACACAATCTCGGCAGCCAATGACAGACTGTTGTTGTTGTGCCTAGTAAACATATAAATGTAGCCAGAAGTTTATCTACTCTGAAGTGGTCCTGGATTTCCAAACTTTCCATTTCATCCCATTCCAGTATTGCCGTATGGTGGCAGCAAAACCATTACAGATCAAAATGCACTGTTTTCTTTCTTTCTTTTTTTTTTTTTTATGCAATCAACTTTTTTCCTGATAAACATCGTCAAGTTGATTTTACAGGCAGATTTTACATGCTGGTTCAAAGGATGTGGTTGCTTAATGGATTTCTTGGAGTGTCCAAAGTGTACTTTTGAAAGTATGCTAAGACAAATAGCGAAGTAGCACACCAAATCCCAAACAAATTGAAGATGGGGCAAAGATGATTCAGATAAGGAGTGAAAACAGATGGGAGAGATTCAAACCATTCTTGCCACCATTCTGACTGCTAATGTGAGATTGCTAGCTTACAAAATGAGCTTGAAGTGCTAACAAGATCTTGAAAAGAGGGAACGCAGTTATTGCGGCTTCCAAACCACCTTTGTTGCAGAGAGCATGGGTCGGGTCCTCAGGTTCACTTATTTGTGACGTGCAAGGAAGTTCTCTGACAGATATGCTGAGATCCAGGGATAAACAGACAGAAATGATGAATGAATGAATTGCGGTCCTGCGATGGACTGGCGAGCTGTCCAGGGTGTACCCTGCCTTTCGCCCAAAATCAGCTGGGATAGGCTCCAGCTCCCTGCGACCCTGAATTGGATTAAGCGGTTTGGAAAATGAATAAATGAATGAATGAATTGCTGTCAACAAAATTAAGGCAACTACCCCACCCTAACGCGTCATCTGCGTCCCTCTTAAGGTTATTCATCTTCTGGTTTTAACTCCAGTGTTTTCCTTATGGGGATCCTGCACGCTGGGGGCCCTGCCTGTTTGGTCTGGGGGCTGTTGTCATGGTGACCGCTGCTGTTTGGGTGGCGCGGGGTCCAGCACTGCAGCTTCACGGCTGCGGGGTGGCCCCGTTGCTGCCTGGGAGTTGTGCGGTTGCTGTGGCAGCGGCCCCTATGAGCATGCAGGGGACTGGCTCCTGGTGTGGATGGATCCCGAGGTATTGTTTCCTCACATCAGCATCAAGTCAGAATTTTTATCACTTACTGAATGTTTTTAGTTGTTTTATTAACCAGAATTCAGTTAAAGAGACAGTATTCAGGGAATGATGTTTTTCGGGGAATGTGGGTGGGTGTGTGTGGTTGGGTGTGGGGGGGTTCTTTGCTCTTTGTCCTTGTGTGTGTGTGTGTGTGTGTGTGTGTGGAAAGAGCTTGTGTCGATTATTTTTAAATGCCTTTTTATCCACTGTTTGTTTTAATCCTTATGACTTCATTTTATCCTGTAAAGCACTTTGTGTTGCCTGAGGCATGAAAAGTGCTCAAGAAATAAAGTTTGATTTAATTTGATTTGATTTGCTTTATGCATTTCAGTAGCTACTATGCATGCACACGCGTAATCCCACGTGAATACCACCTCTGACACACACACACCCCCCACACGCTAATGCACCGTGTACCTCCTCCTCATCTACATGTCTCCTACAGCAGTATTATGTGTTTCACTGACACATGGCTACATGAACACATTTCAGACACTTGTTTGTACACTGCTTCAAGACCGTGTGTGCAGACCACAATAAGAAAGTCAGTTGAAAGCTAATGGGAGTTGGCACTGCAGTGTGTTTTAACAACTGTTAGTGCCATCCTGGACATGTCAAAGGAGAAGATCTGCACAAGGGACATCAAACTGTTATCTGTGAGTTTTCCTCCATATTAGTTACCCAGAGAATTTACCTATTTTATTCTGTTAGAGGTTTATATTATACCTCATACTGCTGCAGACCAGACTGTGATGTCATCAGCGCTGTCGTTGCTAGGCTACAAACACAGTATCCTGACACTTTCGTTGTGATCTCTGGAAATTTCAATGTCTCTCTCTCTGCAACATCACCAACAATTGCTCCACTAGTGAAAAGATGTTAAACTTGTACTAAGCAGAATGCCTCCAGCTTCTCTCTCTGCTTCCTTGAAGAAGATCACACCATAATCTGGTTCTTCTCACCTCCACCTGCAAGCTCATTGTTCAGCAGCAACCAGCCATCACCCAGGCTATTAAAACTCTAATGAAGCTGAAGATGCTCTCAGAGGGTAAGTAGAGACCACAGACCTTTGTGAACCACATGAAGTGGACATCAATGCCATCATGACTGTGTTAGTCAGATTAGATCAACTTCTGTGTAGAACAACAAGAACAGTGAGATGTTTTCCCAATAACAAACCCTGAGACATTAATAAAAAACACTGCAAAACATCAGAAAGAAAGCTTTTCAGGGAGGGGGAACTGGATTTAGTGAAGAAAACAAAAAAAATAAAAGTATTATTATTGCAGCTTGGGAAAAGTTAGAAAGTCAGCAGCAGCAGTGCAGCGTGGGGGATGTGTGGTCAGGAATGAATATGATTACCATCTTCAAGTTAAAAGGGGATCAGACTGATGTAAAGGGGGGATTAGACCAATGGAAGTCTGGGAAGAGCTGATAAAGTGAACACGACCTTCAAAAGGTTCAGTTTGAAACAAAGTTCTACATTATGAAATACAATGTTGCAGTTTGCCTCTTGGATTCATTCATTCATTCATTTCCCTAACTGCTTAATCCAATTCAGGGTCGCAGAGAAGCTGGAGCCTATCCCAGTAGTCTTTGGTCGAAAGGCAGGGTACACCCTGGACAGCTCGCCAATCCATCGCAGAGCGCCTCTTGAATTAATGAAGTATTTTTCATTGTCATTATTTTCATTGGCAAACTTGTTTTTGCCTTTACCAATTGTGATCATGTTGTTTTGTTCATGACTTTGGTTTATGACTCGGCTTTTCTGTCATCAGGATAAGATAAGATAAGACTTTATTTATCTCACAGAGGAGAAATTCACTGTTACATAGGCTCTCAGAAACCACAAGGAGGGTGCAAATAGTAATGAAAGGTGCAAACAAAGTAGATAGTGCAAATAGGTAGCAAATAATAATAATAAAAATAAAAATATAACTAAAATCCACTACGAGTTAAAAAATCTAAAGAACAAGCAAAACGAGCCAAATATTATATACAATGCACATTAAAGATGTCATTCATTCATTCATTTTCCGAACCGCTTATTCCAATTCAGGGTCGCGGGGAAGCTGGAGCCTATCCCAGCCGGCTTTGGGCGACAGGCAGGGTACACCCTGGACAGCTCGCCAGTCCATCGCAGGGCACATTAAAGATGTGATATACAATATATGTGTGTATATATATATATATATATATATATATATATATATATACACATATATATATATATATATATATATATATATATATATATATACACACACATATATATATATATATATATATATATATACACATATATATATATATATATATATATATATATATATATATATATATATATACACACATATATATATAATATATATTTATATATAATATATATACATCTGTCTATACATACAAGATACATACATCTGCATCTGCACTATTTACACAGTGGAGTTGTACAGTCTGACAGCTGTGGGTATGAAGGACCTGCGGTAGCGCTCCTTCCTGCACTGAGGATGTCTAAGTCGCCCACTGAAGGAGCTACTCAGCTCCTCTACAGTCTGGTGCAGTGGGTGAGAGCTGTTGTCCATGATGGATGTGAGTTTGGCCAACACCCTTCTCTCACCCACCTCCTGACCAGCTTGTTAAGTCTCTTCCTGTCCCGCTCTGTGCTGCCCGGGGCCCAGCAGACTTCGGCGTAGTGGATAGCAGAGGCTACTACAGAGTCATAAAATGTCCTGAGCAGAGGTCTGCAGACTCCGAAGGACCTCAGTCTCCTCAGAAGGTGGAGGCGACTCTGGCCCTTCTTGTACAGGGCATCAGTGTTGTGAGACCAGTCCAGTTTATTGCTGAGGTGAACACCCAGGTACTTAAAACTGTCCACTACCTCAATGTCCTCCCCCTGGATTTTCACCGGTAGGTGTGGTAATGTCCTCCTCCTGAAGTCGACCACCATCTCCTTCATCTTACTGGTGTTCAGGCACAGGTGGTTGCGCTCACACCAGTTCACAAAGTCCATGATGACCGACCGGTACTCAAATTCGTTTCCCTCCGACACCCGTCCCACAATGGCGGAGTCATCAGAGAACTTCTGTAGATGGTAGCTGTCCGTGTTGTAGGTGAAGTCCGAGGTGTAGATGGTGAAGAGGAAAGGCGAGAGGACTGTGACCTGAGGTGCCCCCGTGCTGCAGACTACCACCTCTGACTCACAGCCACGCAGCCGCACGTACTGTGGATGGTCAGTGAGGTAGTCGATGGTCCAGGCAGCGAGATGTCTGTCTACTCCCACGTCCTCCAGCTTCCCTCGAAGCAACGCCGACCTGATGGTGTTGAAGGCGCTGGAGAAGTCAAAGAATATGACCCTCACAGCGCAGCCAGTGGTCTCCAGGTGGGTGAGTGCCCGCTGCAGCAGGTAGATGACGGCATCTTCTACCCCGATGCTAGGCCTGTAGGCAAACTGCAGCGGGTCCAGTGTGGAGCTCACCACGGAGCGGAGGTGCTCTAGGAGAAGCCTCTCCATGGTCTTCATGAGGTGGGAGGTCAGGGCGACAGGTCTGTAGCGGGCTGGTTCCTTGGCGTGCGCTGTTTTAGGAACCGGGACCACACAGGAGGTCTTCCACAGGACAGGGACCTTCTCCAGGCTCAGGCTCAGGTTGTAGATGTGGCAGAGAACCTCACTGAGCTCGTCCGCACAGGTCCTCAGCAGCCTGGGAGTGATACCATCTGGTCCTGGAGATTTCCTCTGCTTCAGTCGCCTCAGCTCTCTCCTCACCTGGTCTGACGTGAGGGAGAGGGGGGAGTGAGGGGGGGACTGGGGTGGACCGCAGAGGGAGAGGGGTGGAGGGGGACTGGAGACAGTCTGTGTGGGTGTGGGGCAGGATGTGACAGGTCTCCCACCTTTACTTAAAAGCAGCATTACCACGGGACAACATGACATCAAATGCAAATAGGCTGACCTGTATCCACATCTAAATCACACTCAAACACAAGTTTTTAACTGGATTTGAATGAGCCCCATTGGTGATGGAGGGGGATTATCAGCAAACAGAAGCAATGCAGCGTCCTCAAATATGGCATTTCTTTCACATCTGTTATGCTTTGACATCTTGATCAGGAAAACCAGAAGTAAGTAAGGAGATAAATTGGAACCTTTGTTGAGTCCAACCCTCACCCTGATGGTTAGATTTAATGCATGAGAACGCAGTGGCTGTCCATTTACCAACTCGGTTTGTTAATTGCTCATAAACAAGATATGGATGCTGCTCGCTGGTATCAGTAAGAGAGCTGTTTAATTAAGACACTCCTGGCATCCAGACAAACTTAACCCATCTGAATATTCTCTGTCAAACGAAAGACGGCAGATTCTAAAATCTCATTTTGACCTGAAAATGTTCAAATTTGTTTGCTAATATCTTAAAAAACCCATTATGCTAATTGTTAGCACGATCTAATTACCAATAAAGCACATTTATAAATATCTTCACATCCTTGTCATAATCATCTGGCAGGGCGGAAGATTAATCATGGTACAATGAATAGTGGCTTTTTCATTTTGCAGTCCAAATATCATTCAGTTCAACGTGACACATTTTTCCGGTTGCCATTACTTTCACAGAGAGAATTTCACTAAGCGGCCTCACCAGTTTACAAAGTTAGAGTTTTTTTCCTACCTCAGTGGCTGCCGGGTTGCAAACATTGATCATCAACACTTGCAAATCTCCTGCTCATAAATTATGACCATTTTGAACACAGCTATTGAAATATTACTGATTGCACCTTTAAAATCAGCTACCAGAGACATTAGCATGCTGGAAGCATAAATCCCATTAGCGCAGCACGACATCATTTAGCATTTTTGCATCAGCTAACCTGAGATAGTGTGTAGTGTATCAGAATGAGCGAGGTGGGAGCAGGATGAGAAAACAACAACAGAGATGAAGGATCGGTATGCGTGCATGTGTATTGTGCACTCACAATAATTTAGCCATTTTCGATCTTAAGCAGGTGCCTACTTTTATGAGTACAAATATGCGTGCATGTGTGTGAGTGTATGTGTGTGTGTGAGTGTGTTCACTTTCCAGAAATCTCATCATCATCAGATTAATGATAGCCCAAAGCAGACAAATGTTTGATCAATGATTTTTGTGCACGGGTTTGCTTGTATGCTAGCATGTATGTGTCACTATAAATCTTTATCAGATTATGATGATCAGGCAGACAGAGAAATGATCAATGGGGATGAAAGGGGGGGGGAGGCTGAAACAGAAGTAGAGGAAAACAACATACACAGTAAGATAGAGATTGGATGGAGGGAGGGTCGAGAGCGGTATAGTGGCATTACAAAGGTCATGTGGGTGTCCTTGCATGTGTTGTGAGTACTGGTTGAAAGGGTGATAAAAGGAAGTTGGGAGACTGGCCACCCATTCACCCACTTTAGATTGTTTTGTATCACAGTGCTTATTCATCTCATTAATGGTAAACAGGGCTGGTTTTGGTGTTTTTAAAAACTCAAACACATGTAGTGGTTTGAATTCTTAGTGTATATAGCTACATATGGCTGCAGAAGAAGGTAAACTGGACTACTGCAACTCGCTTTATACTGGGATTGACCAGTCTTGCCTCTGCCATCTACAGCTTGTCCAGAACTCAGCCGCCTGCCGGTTTATGGGGAAAAGACGGTGTGAGCCCTCTGTACTGTGTTCTCTTCACTGGCTGCCTGTCTCTTTTAGAATAGTTTTTAAATTTTTACTTTTGGCTTTTAAATATTTAACGCTGTATTATGTTGAAAAAAAATCACATTGGTTATGTTGCGGGTCATTTTGACCCACACTGTGTAAAACTACTCACAACATTAAAAATAAATCTAGTTCAACCAATAACAACTTTTTTGAGATTATGTAAAAGTTTAGAAAAGAGACATTTAATACAACCTTTTAACTAGAACACAATATTTAAGAACTATTTATGTTTTTCCCTCCTCACAAACACTTTTAACTTGCCCCATTTTCTCTGATGTTCTCAGTTTGAACATTTTCAATGTCCTCCAGATGATGGACAGACAGTAACTGTGTGTTTTCTGCAGATATAATTCTTGCAAGTTCTGGCTTGTCTTTGACTGTTACAAACATATAGCTTTCTCTTTAGAAGTTCATCTCCAAGGCAGTGGGATGTAAAGAAGTTGTCACTTGAGATGTTTTGCACCTCCAGTTGGCTCTCCAGTATACACTTACATATTTTATGCATAGCTAGATTTTGAATTATAGGCTATCCATATTTTCAAGCCATACTTGGCAGGATTGTTTGGCATGTACTGTTGGAAAGGACAGCACTGCCTGAATGAAATAAGGCGCTCATCGACAGTAACATGCAAACCAAGATTGTACAACAAAGGTAGAATTTCAACCCATTTATCCCGAACATCTGATCACAGCTAGCTTGTCTCTTTCATGTCAATTCGCTCTGGTGTTGCGGTTGTCAAATCAGATAACTCGAGATTTTATGTCAAATGTCTCCAGAGACACTGTTGCTGGAAAGATCTTCATTCCACAGACTTACAGTACAGAGGCGAGAAAGTTTATCCCCAAGACACACCTGAGTATCTGTGTATGAATGTCTATTCTGAAGCAATAAAAACATAAATAAGCAATCAAATTTAAGTACACGTAAGAGACATTTTTTTACTCTAATCAGTGACTTACCCACACAAAAATGTCTGGGTCAAAATGACCCCCAACATCTTCTTTGGATACAAACTCTGCACAGGTGTTCGACTACACATCAAAGTCTCCAAATTTCACTCAAAAGTTCATGAGCCCAGAAGAAGAAAAGTCACAAATTTTCATGAAGAAAAAGAAAGATTAACCGGTAGTTTGTTCATCACAAAAACTAAAATGGGTCAAATTGACCCTTAACATAATATAAAGGTTAAAAGGTCTGGCTCGTATTGCTCTGAGCTTTTGCACCATCATCGTCCTGTTAGAGCTCTGAGATCTGAAGATTAGATGCTCTTCATAGTCCTTGGACTCAACTTGTGACTCGGGGAGACAGAACCTTTTCCACAACAGCCCCCAAACTCTGGAATGGTCTCCCTGGTCGAATGGTCGAATGGTTTCTGTTAGAGCATGGCCACAGGGCTTTTTTTTTTTTTTTTTTTTTTTAATATTGTCTTCTGAACTGTTGTTTCTTCCATTAATGTTGATTTGATTTTTTTTTTTTTTTTTTTTTTACCTGTACAGCAAATCGGTTACCTATGTTATGTGAAAGTACTCTATAAATAAAATTTTGATAGATTGATAAAATAAATGTATGATCATTGATCTAGCACATGCACATATGTAAATCATGGCAGGCTACAGCAGGCTCACAGAAATCTTACCTGACACTACACGGAAGTTACAAGTAACTATATTACAGAAAAGTAATTGTGAAATGGGAGAAGCTTTTTTTTCTAGCTTTGGATACCAGGATGATGACCACTGTCCCAGACAGGTGGCAATGGCTGATTAGTTTCTGAGCTGAAAGCCTTAAAAGCACATCAACGAGGGTCGTGTTGCACTCAGAGGAAGTTCTGCTTTTCCAATAGAACTTCTTTGTCGTCGTCCACAGTGCAATGAAACAGAAATTCAAACTTTTAGAGAAGCTTATAAAAATATTTCAGATGACTGGTAAGAAAACCTAAAAGCAACTCAACAGCAGCTTTCCACGTTTCAAAAAACCACGTGAACATTTCACATAGAGATAGTTTGGATAAAAATCAGTGGTGTTACTGCTTTGGGATATAAACTGTTTTATAGTTTGTAAGTCCATTTTTTTCATTTTCCCAACCTGTCTGAGGCAGGTCAGAGAAAGTTGGGACGAGGCAGGTCTTTCAGTTTTTTCATTGGCATTTTTCAAGCAGCAGCAGCTGTGCAGAGCGAGGAGAGGGCAACCTATGATCTTCCAGGCAGCACTGATGGCTCTTTTGCTTATTTTCTACAACTTACTGACGTGCAGAGTAACAAAAGTTAAATGGACCTTATTATTGCAGCTGAGACTAGCTCCATGTGTTTGGGTATTCATTCATATGTCATAAGTCATATAACAATTGCAGGATGAAACATTTTCCAGTTAAACCAGCATCTGTGACAAGGTCCTGCTTAGCCACATCAGCATCATCCTGTCGTGCCCTTTGTGTTTTTATGCTACATCGGCTATGTGAGGTAATGTATGTGTTGATCATGACAAAGCAGCTAAAAGACTTTTCATTGGCATTGTTTTCTGTGGGAGTGGGACGTCACAGACATTACCGTCTCAAATAACTTATAAAAGAATTTGAGCTTCTCTAAAATATTGCTGTGAAATAATATCTGTTGGTATTTAGAAAATATAAAATGCAGTGCTAAAAACATGCATATCATAGTACAGCTACTTAAAGAAAAATTAAAGAAAAAATAAAAAGGGAAGAATACCAGATCGAGTTTTACCAGGGTGTAACTATTCAAAGTTAAGAGCTATCAGGGCTTCTCATGAAGGTAAAAAAAAAAAGTCCAATTTTATTTTCTGGGAACAGCAGCGGAGACAGATGTCAAATTCATGAAAAATAGTCATGGCAACGTGTTATTTTTTAATAAATGTTTAAAATACATTTTCTTGTCTTGGTTAGTCCTGAAAAGTAGTTAATATTGTACATAAAAAATTAAATATCTAAGTGATAAAAAAAAACAAAAAAAATCATCTGTGAACTTCAGCCTGAATTAAGCTTGAAAGCAGTTTGAAATTACAATATTTCCAAAGAATTTCCCTCTTCCTGAATTTTCCATTGAGTAATATTCTTCAGAATCATTTAAAGACCATCTATGATACAGTGACATATAACAACTAACTACTGAAGACGTTCGCTCTCTGGTTTTGATATAGCATTTAATTTTTGCTGAACAAAGCGCGACGTCCTTGTGTGAGCTCCAGGGGAGCAGTTATTTAGCCGACCCTGCGGTTTGACCTTCCTGTTGAAGAGCCAAGCAGCAAGATGAATCTTTCCTTTGGGGATCAATAGAGGAAATAAAAAAACATTAAATGCAAGAATGAAAAGTTTTCTGTGTCCAAAGCACAAAGCGAAGTAGCTGTAAAATAAGATGGGATGTGTTGTTTATAAGTTTGGGGTTTTAAATATGGCCTGTTTGTGCAGCATTTCACTTCTTTTGAATCATCTTCAGTGTTTGTGTGTAAGCACAGAACTATTCACGGTGGTCAACACCATGTGGGCTGAGGAAGATGAGTGCAGGCTTCATCGCCATCTTGAACTCAGTGTGTGCATGCTTGTCCATGTGCTTGTGTGTGTGTGTAGTCTAAATGTGAGGAGTATGTGTTGATGATGACAGCTGCTGATCAGTAACCTGTGTGTTGATTGCAGACTAATAGTCTGTGAGGGGATGCTGATGGCGTGTGTGTTGATTGCAAGTTGTGCGCATGTGTGTCTGCTGATTGCAGAGTAATGCAGATCAGATGAAGCAAGAAATCGGCGTTTTGGCTCCATCAATCATCTCTCCATCTCTCCTCTCACCCCCATTTCTCCCTTTTCTTCTTCTCTGGTTCACTCATTTTTCTGTAAGTGTCAGTCACTCTCTCACTCTGTTTCTCTCGCAGTCGCTCGCTCTCTTTCTTTCTCCTTCCTTTCCTCTTACACTCCAGTTGTCTCACATCAGTTGTCGCCCTTCATCTTTTGCACACATGCTTTATTTCCTCCTTTGAATGTGCCACCGAGCCACTAAATTTCAAACACAACACAGTTACGCCTGGCAGGAACAGGTGACATTTTCCACTTTTCCCCATATTCTCTCTGAGTGGAAACCATCAAGTGTCTACCAGTGCTGTCTATAGTTGAACGTTGAATTTATAAGATTAAATAAGGCGGATTTGAAATTTTATGTTCAAAAGCTGTGCAACAAGCTGATTGCAACACAAAGATCTTTTAATCCACTGAAGAGAAAGCATCTATTTATACTGGTTTGGTTCTAATTAGCACAACTACAATAATGTTACAAAGAAAAAAAAAAAACAATTAAATCACTATCACGATAAAATTGGATGGGATTTATATGTAAATGCTAGAAGAACAGATGAGAGGTTCAAAACACATGTTCATTATATACACAGACATAGTGTGTAGTTTCTGAATCACAGCAGACACTTCAAACAAATTTTCTCTTTTGATCCTGCAGTTGTTACACTGACTTTTGCTTGCAGAGGTAATTCTAGAAGGCAAAAAGACACACATTAGTCAGTTTAAGTAAGTTATCCCCGTTCTGCAGAACCCAGATCTGTCAGCAGGAATCGTTTGGAACTGAGTGTGTGAATGTGGACTGAGTAGGGGGTGGTGATGAGGAGTGTGAGGGTGTGTCGATAGGGAAGCGTGTAAGGGTGGCATGTTATGGGGTGTGTGTGTGTGTGTATGGGGGAGTATGTGGGGGGGGGCAGAGGAGCTGGGCAGTGCGAGATGGAATATGTGTAATTGATGGGGTAGATAGGGTGTTTGTAGGAAGGGACTGTGTGTGTGTGTGGTTAGACGGGGGTCTTGTTGCCCTGGGAGTGTGGTCGGTGCAATGGGGTGTGGCTTGGCTCGGTGGCGGTCTGGGGATCCTGGCCCTCTATTGGTGTGGTCTGGACCCTCTTGTAAGCGGTGGCCGGGGCGTGTTAAAACAAAATAAATAAAGAAAATAAAAACAGGTAAAAAAAAAAAAAAAAGGGGTCCTCCCGGCCTCCTCGGTTCTTTTAAAAAATCAGGGGGAGCAGAGTCAACCACACTAAATCTCAATAAAATAGTTTATTAAAAAGATAAAAAACTAAAAAGGTAAAAAAAAGGGTTAAAACATTAAAACCCCAGTCTTCTAAAGATGGTTTCTAAAATGTCCTTTAAAATGGCCACTGTGCGGCTTGGGGTGGTCCTCCTCTCTGCAGCGACGGATTCAGTCTTCTCAGCCTTCATTTGGCAACATCACGTCCAGGACTTGCAGAGAGGAGCATACGCGGCAGTCTATAATCTTTAGAGGGGAACCCTCCTGCCTGGCCTTGCAGCCAACCTCTCCCTCTGGACCCTAAACTAAGCCAATTGTACTCACGCTTGGTCCTGGGCCAGGAGTATCCGTAGGCCCAGGACTGATTAGCTGCTCTTTAGGGTCCAGACTGGCTGCTGCACTTCAGGCTCCTCGGCCTGCTTGTCCACCACCAAGCCACAGTGGGACCAGTCGTCACTGGCCCCTCAGCGGTCCCTTCCTTGTCGTCGTCGTCACCATTGTCATCATCATCATCATCATCATCATCATCATCACAATCACAATCACAATCGTCATCATCGCCACCGCCATCACCATCGCCATCGTCCATTTTTCAGGAGCTCTGTCCCCTTCCTTGTCATGCTCTCCTGCTTCTCTTCTCCTCTTCTGTAACACCTGTTGCTCCAATTTAATTGGTCTGCTTCCAATCACTCAGGTGTTCCCACTGAGCAATTAGGGGTGAGGTTGATAGGCCTCCGGGGGGGTTAGTAATCAAACAGTTAAAAACATATGCAATAAAACTATTTCAATTTAAAACCCATGCATTTGACCCCATCACACTCTGCCTGCGGGGGTTTGCCTTTGGGCTCCTGAGGCCCTGGGGCCCGCGCTCTGTCTGCCCTGGGTGGCTGGGCTTTGCTGGTCCAGGCCCGCTGGGGCCTGTTCCCCCTGACCGTGGGGGACTGTGGCTGGGGTCCCCCTCTGCCACCTCCTGGGTGGATGCATGGCTGGGTGGAAAGCAGGGCAGTTGGGGTCTGTGCTTGGGGGTGGCTGCAGGCTGCAGGCTGGTCTTGGGGTTCTCCTGGCCTGCCTCTTGTCTTTGTGTGGGCGGGGGTCACATTGGATGATCACTCTTCTCCGAACACGTTCCACTCTGTATGTTCTGCATGTGACACAGTCACTGAGTCGCCTGCAGGTTTATTCACTAACAGCAGCTAGTTTTCTTTCTGTGTGTCTGATTTAGCTTGTGAGTTCTAGGTTCTCCTGACAGTTGATGGCTTCATCCTCCTCAGGGGGAACATGACTTCAATATGTAACTATATTTGTATAAGTGTATGTATATGTGTGTATATATAGGCGGGTGTGTATGTGTGCTTATGTACATGCAAATGCATGTAGGTTGTTCTCTGTCCAATTCTTTCTTTTCTCTTTTTCTCTCCTTTTTTCTCTCGACGAGGTGTTTTTCTGTTATCTCTTCCTCTTGATTCTCTTTTCGTCCCTCTTCTATCCTCTCCGGTCTGGTCCTGCAATACAAACTTTGTAACACAAACAACTATGCAAAATAAATAAAAAAGTAAAATAAGAATCCAGAATATCAAGGGGAGCATTATATCTATAATTATATCATTCATTATATCATTCTGCTTGCTTAAATGCTGGAGAAGACAAAAAAAAAAAGGAATCATTAGGATTTAACTGCAAGTTAAGTTGGGGTTGCCTTTTAGTATTCAGTGTGAATTCACAAAGATCCACCTGGATGTCCGCGGGCTGCTGTCAGGATTCTATTTTTCTGACTGAGCATGGGACTGTAACGGGCTTGTTCTGTATTCAGCAGAAGTTATTTAGGAGAATTAGTTGTTTGCTGTGGTCTGAGATCGATACAAGACATAGACAGATAGGATTGAACAGATAGACAGCGGTAATGTTGAAGTTACTTCTAGAGGTTTTTACCAGAACTATAGAACCCATGATGACACAAGAACCACTCAGGCTAGGTCCTATTCTGTGTGTTTAACATCAGGTTTAATGTTTAAGATTTAAGTGGCTTCATGAAGGCTCCGCCATGCATAAACATGACCAAGTGTGGAGTTCGTGTTACAGTTACAGTTATATAAACTCAGAAATTAGATCTGATCTAAACCAGTTTCATTTCTCCTCCATTACTACGACAACAAGCTGAGCTAAGTTAAAATGACAAGTGTATTAACCACAGTCTGCCAAACCTGCAGATAACTGGCTTTGATCAGCAGGGAGCATGAGTAATCAGTGGTAATAGTGATGTCAAGCACAACTAGCAGGCTCAGTGGGACCAAACATTCAGCAAGAACTGAATTTTGTTTATATATGCACCATAATAACGCACATCTGTGTTTGTATGTTAAGTTAATTGGTCAGTAGATATTCTCCCTTGGAGGGAGTGTGAGTGTGAATGGTTGCAGCCTGTGCAGAATGTATCCTGCTTCTTGCCCGCAAATCGCTTCCATGCAAACCTAAACTGGAATAAATGGTATAAAGAATGAATGAATGAATATATATATATATATATATATATATATATATATATATATATATATATATATATATATATATATATATATATATATATATATATATAAAACTGCATTGACAGTTACCAACTTTAGCTGAGAATTTGATATTTTTAAAAATGTTTTATCTCTGTCTTGATTATGTTCCATCTTATATCCTCATTTCCGCCTAGAGTATGAGCCTAATGTCGAAGGATAAGCTGGTGGCTTGTTATAACAGACTGTATAACAGAACACATTTACTTCTTGCAGTGCCAAAGACATTGGGACTTAAAGACACAAAGATGACACAAAGATGTCCCAGCAGATAGACAGGAAGGGCGAACATACAGTAGAAATGGCAGCATGGAGAACACACTGTCTCCTGTCAATCTCACACATTCTGCTGATTTCATCATTGCTTCTGGAAGTCCATTAAATTAACAGGAACATTAAGATACTGTCCAAAATTACCAACACACAGGGTGTCGCTGGTTATTAGAGCTGCATCACAGAAGTGCTTGTATCTGTACAGGATCCAGGCAGGAAGCCTCGGACCCACAGAATAGTGAGGGCTAAGGATCCAAATGCTACAGAAACAAGATTATTACAAAACTAATGGTGAAAAACACAAGGTCCAACGTTGTAAGAAGGTCCCATGCCAGAAGTTTCTGGCATGGATGTTGTGACATTTACAGAGAACAAAACAAGGATCATATAATAAACAAATTCACAGCATTTAAACTGGGGACAGAGTGAAGAAACACATAGAGAAAATGCAACAAGAGTACAGAACAGGAATAAAAAAAATCCAGCACGAACTAAAGTAAGTTAGCACAGACAACCTGACATCTCACAGCTGGAGTAACACTAACACAACTGATGATCAACAGAAACCTACAAATCATGGAAAAAAATTTTTACACAAAGGATTAAAGCAGCCAAACTATCTGTGGAAGTTTGTTTAGCAAGTGTTTTTCTTGTCTTCTGTAGAGTCAGAGGTTGTCACAGTACCAACACATCAGCCAATTAAACGGCCTGTGAGAGATTTTCAGGGAAGAAGATAAAGTTTTTAACAATAGTCTCGGGATCAGAGCTTCTTGAGGGTCAGGTCCTGGTGGCCATTATTGGTTTTGCACTTCACCTTGTAAACAAGACGTCACCCTTCAATCACACAAACTGTGTCCCCATTCAGGCATTCTTAATTTTTATTCTTTGGCATTTTAGTAAGACTGTGTTGTCATCTGTGTCCTTGCGTTTTATTTTTAACTGTTCTTTTTCATGTATCTCTTATTTTCAACATTTTAATGTTATTTTATTTTCTTAAGCTGTTTTGGATCGCTTGCTGTTTCTGTACAGCACTTTGGTCAGCTGTATGTTGTTTTTGAAGTGCTTTATAAATAAATATGGTATGGTATGGTATTCAGGGTCTGCACAATTCGAAATGTACAGACAGCGTAGGCTACAAAGTGTTCTGTGTCACTCCAAAAGAGCGCTTACCATGAAATGAGATGGCCTACCGAGTGTACGAGAATTACCCATAGTGGTACAGTCCTCTGTTGCCTAGCAATTACATATGCCAAGTTGTTCTAATTACTGATTCCATTCTTCCACAAATAACATGAAAACTTTTAAAATGACAGACAATGGTGCCAGTAATTTTGATTAGATTTTTTTTTCATGTACCTTTTCTTTGTGGTTAAATCACAATCATGAGGAGGAGGCAGCCCAGACGAGCTCTCCTCAGGTTAAGTGCGCAGTAAAGCTCTCTCCTCTGGCTGACAGCTCATCCTGTCAAGCTGACGTTAACTTCAGCAAAAAACAATCCTGGTTACACGCATGTAATTAAACTCATTAGTAGTTAATCGACACAATGCAGCTGTCGCCCCAGCTTGTCTGCTGGGTCCAATATGTGTGTAGATACATTTAAAAAAAAAAAAAAAAAAACACCGGCGCTGCTGGTCATTCTTTTATATAAGGCGCACAACAAATTCTGGGAGAAAAGATCGCTTGCAGACTTCATTTTAAGCTAATCTGAAAACAAACGAAGTTCGGATTAAAAGGGAGGATTCGAAAGAGTCTCTCAATTGGGACAGCACTTAGAGCGCCACAATGACGTTAGCAGCCGACGAATCAGCACTTGGAAGTGTGCAGAACCCAAATAGGGACACATCCACAGTTTATGGCATTTCTTTCACTGAAGATAAACTTTAGCTGCCTGTTGTCAACTTTATAATGACTTCATAGACATCTTAGATGCTTTTCAGTTGAGATCTGTTTTGGTGACAATAAGTAAAAAGAGGGTAAAACTTTTACACAATACAATCTCCAGAAGGTTAATGCAGAGTCACAAATAGACACACATTCAACCTGATTATCGTCGTCTTTCTCACAGAAACACAAAGGAGAGATGAGCAGAGTGTAACAGTAGGTTCACTGGGACAGACAAAGGAATTGAAAATGTCTTTTAGTGGGTATTTTCGGTATTTGTGATGATGATATTTGTGCTGCTGCCCCTTCCATAGAGTTCTTAGAGGTCACTCTGGAACATTACAGAACATTCCAGTGCACTCTGATGGGAATCCCAGATCTACCAGTGTAGCTGTCAATTATATCCAGATTTTCAACTTTACTGGGAGCCTCGATGCCACATCAATACCATCCCTTCATCTATCTCTGTCCCTCCTCCTGTTTTTCCACACTGGCACAATAGCAAAAACAATGCCAGCGTGCCACCACATCAAACGCCATTGAGAGACTATTAGAGGGACAGACAGAGAAAGAGAGGACAGATGAGGAGGGAAAGGGAGAATTACAGTGCGGGTCGAAATCTGATTGTGCATCAAAGCAAAACTTAGGGGAAAAACTTCCCTTTTAAACTGATTATATATCCAAGAGAAGAAAAACCACAATGTCTCTTTGTCGATGTGTCGCTATGTGTCTGCGTGTCTGTCTGTCTCGTGGTGCCAACTGTCTACACGCTAGCAGTGTCTACTTTTGCACATTGCTATCAAAGCCCTTTCTGTGGGATCATGTCCAGCCTTTCATACGGTTTCTCACTTCCTCTTGTTTCAGCAGTACTTTTAATTCACTCCTCATATTATAAACATCAGGATTTTTGCAAGTGAGAGACTCGATTAACTTTTATAAAAAAAAAAAAAGAAAAAAGAAAAGGCAAATTTAGCCTGAACTAGATGTGAAATATGGTGGCTTGAATCACATTTGTGGACATAAACAAGGTTAAGGTTGGGGGTGGATAAAGGCAATTTTTTTCTTATTTATAACAGTTAAAAAAAAGCAGAAAATGATCATTTGGTTTTATGGGAAAGCAATGTGTTTCATCTACAGCGTTGATCCAGCATTCATTCTCAGTGGATGGGGTCTGCACACAACATCTTTGTCAGATTACAGAGTTGGTTGAGAAATAAGGGGTGTAACAATATATTGATCTACATTAATACATTGATTCAGTGATGAATGAGCCAGCAATCTCAATCCAAAATAAAAACATTAATCAAACGGGGGCAGTGCTGGTCTGTGGTGGTTTTCTCTGGGGTGGGCTGGTCCTGCCGTTTTTCTTGGACAGGGCTCTGCTGGGGAATATGGATGATTCTTGGGTCTGTGGAGTGCTGGCTCTCAGCTGTCATCACCCTGTGTCATCACGCTGTCCCGTGGCGCCAGGGGGCTCCAGATGGGGGCTTCATTTGCTCTGTGCTGGGTGCGTAGCTCCCTCTGCTATGGCTGTCCTGAGCTCTGTGCCATGCCGGGCCTGCCAGGCCCTTGGATCTTGGGCACATCCCAGCCTTCCTCTGATGTTTCGGCATGTGGCGTGGTTGTGGTCCCCTGTTATATGGTCACACTTGCAGCTTCACACTTGCTTGCACACTGAGATGCTTCCATCTCCACCTGCTTCCGGCTGGTGTGTGTCTGCACGTCTTTCTGTCTGCAGGTCCTCTTCATGACTGTTTGTTGCGCTTTTTTCATGGAGATTATATGACGCTGTCTGTTTGCTTTATCTCTAGACATAGCAGCTGGAGGTCGAGTTGTGTCTGTTCCGATTATTCTTATATTTGCATATTTGTGTATTTCTACTGGTAGAATTGAAATATTTAGGGGTTTTTTGTAAATAGTGTTGTGATTTCGGCAGCATGGTCAACTTTCCTTTCTAAATACCATTAACTAATCCCAGTATTTTTCAACTCAGTAGTTTTCTTTTTTTGCTTTAGTCTTTTGGTCTTTTTTTAAATTTATTTATTTATTTATTTTTTACCCCTATTAGAGTTCAATTCAAATATCAGAGCTAATAACAATCGAAGTAAAATAATAAACACAAGACAATGTAAATGTATATATACATATATATATATACATATATATACACATATATACATATATATACATA